>NC_135794.1:25478746-25778746 GCF_051106095.1 Pogona vitticeps | reverse complement strand
CCTAGGAGCTCACCGTGGAGCCCCTTCCCCTCCCCTCCCCGGGCAGAGGCGGGGGGTGTGTGCTTCAGGGGGGGGCACTCTGGAGAGCCTGCCTCTGGGTGTGTGTGTGTGTGTGTGGGGAGTGCCAGCAACTGGTTGTCCAAACTGCTCCAGAAGAAACCAGGTGTGGGGGCTCGGGAAAAGGTTAGGGTTCTGGTCAGGCCTTCTGGAGACTGAGCAGGGGGTCCCCCCCCCGCCCTGAAGAGGCCCAGGAGGGAGGGAGGGCGGGTGGGCGGGTGGCAGGTGCCAAGTAGCCTCCAGGCCTTGGCGCCTCCTCCTGCTTCAGTGTCTTTTGAAGAGATGGGGTCTCCCCGCTGCCAGGCTCTGGAACAGGACCCTTTAAGGGTGGGGAGGGAGCTGCCACTCCCTGGGGTCCAGCAGTGCCCGAGGATGTTGGGCCCGATCCATCCGTGCCAACTGTGACACACACCTGCCCCTTGCTTTAGGAATGGGGTTGGGCCCGATGCTTGCACCACTGAACGGGGCGACAGCGACACATCCAGAGATGGGAGGGGGGGTTCCAGCTGGGACCCCCGTGAGGTGCAGCTGTCCCTCTTTCATGCCTTCCTCGACCAGATCAGGGAGGAAGAGACGTTGCCGTGTTAAAAATGCATCTGAGGCGTGAGGGGCAAGGACTCCCTCCACCTGCCCTGGTGGGGAGGGTGGGTGGATGTAACCCAAAGCGCTCGGAAGCGTGAGAAACCCGGGCGGTTCTGTTTCCCAGATCAGAGGTCGGAGAGCCGTTGGCTCCTAGCCACGGGCAGTGGCACTCTCAACCTTTAGCCTTCTGCCGGCCCGGACTACGACTCCCAAGACGGCATCTCGGCCCACAGGAGGTGGCCTCTCTGCCGCACCCGGGCCTTGGAGGAAACTGGCCTGGCTGAGCTGTGGTCAAGGGCAGGCCCAGGAACGGTGTGGTAGAGCAGCCTCCTACAGGCCTGGATGTACAGTGTCGGGATTGGCACCTGCGTTTGCTGGTCCAAGTTAGAAGTGGTGTCGTCTAGTATGGCGCAGCCCTATTTAAGGGACTTTGTTTCAAGAGTCAAGAGGTTGCAGTCCTAGGTAGGTTGACCTGGATGTAAGTCCCATGGAACTCAGTGGGCCTCCTGTCCAAGTAGACGTGGGTAGGGTTGCATGGCTGGTGAAGGAGGCCAGCTCCAAAGCGTGGGTGATTTGTGCCAAGTGTTGTGTTGTTGTTGTTAAGTGTGGAGTTCTTTGTCTGCAGTGTGAACACATGAGCAATGGAGAACAAAGTTAGAATGTGCTGGGCTGTAGGTGGCTGTCCACGAGCGGGCAAAGGGGTGTCAGGTCCAGAAGGAAGCCCAGGAGGTTTCTGCTTGAGTGAGTCTCTGACGGTCCAGCTCAAGAGGAGCTTCCTCCTAAGTGGAAAGCTGCAGGCGGAGGTCCGTGCTGCCTCTGTGCACCTCCCGGTCTCCTTTCCCATGTGGCCCACGTCCCATGTTTCCCCTCCTGCTGAGGATGCTAGGCCTCTCCTCCCGTAGGTGAGGGTGAGCGAAGAGGCAGCGATCCAGCACTGGGCACCCTCCCGCTGTGGACACAGAAGGCGCCTGCAAGGATTCCAAGGTGGGCCTGGGCTCTGGGCTTTGGGACAACAACTCCCGGAATCCTCTCGGGGAGCCTAGCCTGTGGAATTCTGGGCATCGTGGCTCAAAAGGACTCTTTGGGACCCTCCTTCTCCTTCGATCTCTGACCCGTCGTTTCCCTTCTGAAGCAGACAGAAGTGACAGACCTTTGGAACGGCAGGACAGGAACGTCTCCTTCAAAAGCCTCTCTGCGATGCAAAAGGCAGAGGACTTTCTAAGGGTACGGCGTGGCTCCCCCAGGAAAGCCCCTGCTTTTATTTTCTTCTGGGTCAGGCCTCTGGTCCCCTTGAGGCTGGATCTCATCAGAACGAGGCCAGACCTCGGGTGGTTAAGCATGATCTCGGATGTGCCTTTGGACTGAGCTGTCTGCTTCATCCCCGGTGGTGGACGCTTCCCCTGGTCCTGGTGCTTGGCAGGTCAAAGTACGAGGCCCAGCCCTGCGAAACGTTGAGCGGAGCAGGGAGTCGCTCTGTGCTTCTTTTAATGAGCCGCCTTGTATGCTGTCCCGGGACGTTTGCTAGCTTTCCCCATTGAGCGACCTGGAGAGAGCAAAAGAGCACGAGGGAGGGAGAAGCCTGCCCTTTGTTTTGTCTTGGATGGAGAGAAATATTTTGCATTCTTCAGGGCTTAGACTCTTTCTAGTCCTTGTTTATACCTCAAGACGTTCTGCCGCTCCCCCACCCCATACCGTTCACGATACAGCCTCCCTGCAAGCATGTTTAGGGATTCACATATTTCGACATAGGTGCATTTTTGTCTGTCTGGTATTGTAAGCGAGGGTCTTCTGTCTTCTGCATTTTTGTGCATAATATATTCTCTAGAAAAAGCGACAGAGGTTCTCTGTGCGGAAAGATCTGTCGTTCATCCTGCAGATCAGCCGTGATAAAAAAAAGGCGACTTTTCTTCTGGGCCGAGAAAGGCTACGGTCAGGATCCTCCTCGGCATATGTTAATGGCAAGGTTTCTTCTCAGGGTAGGGTTTCGGGCCTGCTTGAAAAATCTTGCCACCGGCCATTGTTGAGCGGGTGCCGGTTTAAACCTCGGCCAGGAATGCGAGCGATCAACTTCAAAGCAACGGTTTCTCACAGCGCCAAGGGGAAAGAATACATAGAAACCTGCATTCAGTTCTCCGCTTTCAAACGGATCATTGGAGGGAAGGCTGGGCCTATTCAAGACGGCCTCTTTGCTGGGCGAGAGGACTCTGCCATGGGTCACATTCTGCAGCCGTGCAGAGCCCCAGAGCACCCTCGCGAAGGGGGAGGAAGGGCTTTAGGGGCCACGAGCCCACTTTCCCACCCCTGGAAGGGGCAACGAGAGAACACGTCCATGCCACGCAAGGGAATTGGCTTAGAAGCTGGCGAGGGGCGGTCTGTGGCATGTGGTCCTTCAAGAGCCCCGCTGTCACAGGATACGGCCTGCCATGGGAGGGAAAAGAGAAGCGTGGCTGGCACTGATTCACGTGGCCAGGAGCCACAGGGACTGGCGTTCTCTAGCATGTGTCCCAGGGCTGGTGATCCTTGTGTGGATCTTGCACATGGCTGGGTGTGTCTGTGCCGTGCCTGTGGGAGAGAAGGGGCCAGGCGTGTCCTGGCGAGAGGGTTGAATGGCATCGTTGTGTGTGGCAGTGCGTCCTCGTGGCTGCTGTTTTGTCCTGGGGCTTGGGAGAGCCAGGGCTGTACCTTCGCTGAGCCAGGAAACTCCCCGGAGATCTCCCTGGGCCTTGAGTTTTGACTTGAGCTTGTTGAAAAGAAAGCAGGATACAAAGGGGAACAAGTAAATAACAACTCTGTCACTTTCGCCTCCCAGGAGGTGAGAAGAGGATGGATAACCCTGGATGGCCGCAGGAAGACAACAGCCTTTCAAAATTAAAACAAAAAAAAACTACTTGAATTTTTTTTAACACTGGCATTGGCCCCCCTGAGTGTTTCCTGGATTGTGGCCCTCGATCATGGTGATGCAGAGTCTCAGAGAAATGCCAAGCTAACAGCTGGAAAACACACACACACACACACACACACACACACACACACACACACACACACACACACACACACACACACACACACACACACACACACACACACCAGTTGTTGCTACTACAGGGCAAGACCAAAGAGGAGCATATATAAATGAGCTGCAAATGCAAAAGCCCAGAGGCCCGCTAAATGGGGGGGGGGGGAGAGGAGTCTTGGCAGCCCCCCCCCCTTTGCAGCCCTCAGAAGCAAGTGGCCTTGGGGCAAAATCTGTTGGTTGCTCCTCTGCCTCGCTTTCCCTGCCTGGTTGCCCAGTTCCTTAAGGGCGGTGAGAAAAGGACGTGGGGAAGGGGGGGGGGAGCCTCCCTGTTTCGTTCCCAGACTCAAACCTTTGGGGTTGTGCTCTGCTGTCGTAACCAGACATTCCCTGGACTGGATAGCCCCTGCAAGGGTGTTGGCTCGGTGCGATCCTGTCCGCGGAGGGAAAGGGGGCTTGACTCGGGTCTTCCCGAAGGAGCCCACCTGAATGCTAATCGTCAGGCGGCAGCTGTTGGCGAAAAACATAAGCTGATGGTCGGTGCAAAAGGCTCGTTGTTTGTACAAATTAGAGTGTCAAGAACAAAGTTCCGGGAGAAATTTAAGAGCATAACTCATTTACATAGACATCTGCCAAACGGGCCTTCAAAGAGGGCCATCTGGCCTCCTCTTCCCACCCGGCTTGATTTCTCAGAAGGGAGCAAGGTCTGGCGGTGCAGCTGCCGGCCCCTTTCTGGCCCCGGTGGGCAGCTGCCTGCCGGTGGTGGGGCTCCCCCCCTCCCCGGGAGCCGGAAGAGGGGGGGTCGGGGGCGGTGCGTGATGCGATGCTGGCTTCTGCTTCCAGGTGGAATTGGTGCAGTGGCGTCGCCCATCTCGATGAGGCTCGTTTTCAGCCACGGATGGCCTTGTCATAAGGATGCCTTCGCTGCCAGTCCCCCTGCAGCGCCGAGGCGGAAGGAAATGCCCTTCTTTATCCCCAAAGGGCCCGTTGTTTCTGGTTGCCTTTTCCGCCCGACAGCAGCTCTGCTGCCGTTGCTACAACCTTGGGAACGGGAGGCGAAGGGTGGTTGTCTGTGACAGGAGGAGGGTACGCTTGCTGGTCAGGTGTCGCTGGACTACCCATCCCATCTGCCCCTGCCTGGCGTAGAGAAGGAGGGCACCTCGTGGGCGTAGCCGACCATCAGCCTCTGGGGAAAATCTGCTCCTGGCCGGCCCCTGCACTCAACCTGTTCGGGGTCCCCCGTGGAAAACGCCCCTGTCTTCTGTGGGTCAGCGTGGGGCCCGGCGGCTCTGCCGGAGGGAGGCTGCAGCACATGAAAAAATGGGGCTTCCGTCTCTGTTCACCGAGACAGACCTGGGGGGTTGGGGGCGCCTGGAAAACGAGCACGCGCCCTTTGCCCTCAGGCGTTCGGGCGGCTGGAGCCCAAAGGTGTCCTCCTCGGTGAGGTGGGTGGGAGCGCCCATCGCTATCAGCCGAGGAAACGATGTCTGTCTTTTAAGCCGGTCGTTCTCTTTGCGACGGTGGTGGCTTTCCTGGAAGCTTCTATTTAGGAATGGTTAATTATTTAATTAATGCCTGACAAGGATTGACTGACTCAAGATTGCTTTCTCTCTCTCTCAATTCCAGGATGGCTTCTGTCATTTCTTTAATAAACATGGATCGGATGCAGCTGACCAGAACAGTACCCTCAGCAACGCTATCATGGCGGCGGCAGGATTCGGCCTGGCTGGGCTGGCTTTCCTGTTGGCTGTCCGATAAGGACTTCACCGACGGCCGTGACTTCTCCGGGTGGGACTGGGGGGGGCGCGGGCAGGCGGACACCCCCCCCCCCGGTCGCTTCCAAAGCTGCCGAAGAACCCGTGAAGAGTCCACTCTATATTTCTCTGATGGTGGAAGAGAGGAGCAGCTCCATCGATAGATATATTTTAAAAGTAGTATTGGCTCAGAACACGTGAGGAGGGCGCTGCTTTCTGGAAGTCCAGGGAGCCACGAAATGGTGGCCGGGCACCTCGTTCTGGATTGTAGGGAGAGAGAGTGATCCTGGTCGCCGGCCATCCTGGGGGCTCTGCTGATGGCAGGAGGCAGTTCCTTCGTGATGGCGATGGCTTTGCAAGGGGACTTAAGCAAAGACGTGTGTGGATTTCTCTCTCTCTCTGTGTGTGTGTGTGTGTGTGTGTGTGTGTGTTGGGGGGTGGGATTGTGCGGGGGGGGAGGTGTTTGTTGCCTTGTGAAACGTGAGCCAGTATTAGCCAGAGCGAGAAGCTGAACTCTGCCCACCCCACGGGGCAGCGCAGAGCGTGGCGGCCGCACCGCCCAGACACGCCGAGCGGCAGCATCCATGTTGCACAGACACACAGGCTTGCTTAACATGTTTTTGTTAGAATGGCATTCGTATTAATTACACTACATACACGCTGAGGGGACAGGAATGTTGATACCAAAACAGGGAAGGGTGCAGAACCCGTTCTATAAACCGAAGTGAGTTTAACGGTTGGAAAACCTTTCCGGGAGAATCGAAGGGGGAATTCCATGGGAGGCTGGGATTTCTATGGATTTCCTGCCCGATCCAAAAACTCCATATAACTTAATATATTTTTTGAAGTATTTATCACTGTATAATACTGAGTAGCTGGTTAACATCTATTTTTGTTATATTCCATTTTTAAAAAAAAAAATGAAAAGAGGCTCTCAAAACTGCTTTCTGGGCTGTACCTGTCTTCTACCTAACTGTTCTAGTTTTGGTATCTGCTCTGTTGTGTGTTGTAAAAACTTGTCTTTGAAAGTGTTTCGTGTCCTTGGCTTTAGCCTGTACAGTTTTAATATGTGAATAAACTTAACTGAATATTTTTATTTTAAACCAGCCTGCATGTCTTGACTTGGCCAGAATTCCCGTGGGATTTTGGAAAGCGGTCCAGCAGAGGGTCCCGTTTGCATCCCGTGGCCACCCTTGGCTTTCTTGTCCAGGTTTGTTGGTTCGCTGGCTCGTCCAGGGGTCGCCCTAGAAGGAAGCGGAGCCCTCCTGCTTTCACTCTCCCTAGTTTTGGCAAACAGGAAGCCTGCGAGCCGCCTCGCGAGTGCAGCGTGACTCTGGAGCTTCGCTTCGCTCCTCTGTGGTTTGCAGAGGACGGTCTTCCTCCGGGGTCGCAGGTCACCCACTTGCACTGGTCCGGGCAGGGGCTCCACGGGCCGGACTCTGACCGGCAGCCGTGGCTCTTGGGGGCATCGAGGAAGAAGGGAACTTCCTCGCTCTTGCAGGGGGTGCTGCTAGCCAGGGATTGTTGTCCCGCCATGCCGTGTGCCCGGCTGTCGCGGTCGCGAACAGAAGGTGCGGGAGGGGGCTGTGTGGTTCTGGGCGAAGACTGGAGCGCTCCGGGTTCTGTGGCGCTCACAGGGGGGGTCTTGGCCCAGCTGGCTTTGCTCCGACTACCCTGCCTTACAAGTGGAGAACCGTGTGCCCCAAATTCAGCAGAGAAAGAGTGGGATAGATGTAGAAGCCAAACAGCTGAAAGGAACACTCCCGTGGGCTCTCCCGGAGCATCATCTCCTGCTCGTGTGGGTGTGGGTGGCAAATGGCAGGAGGACAGTGTGTTCCAGCCTTGGTTGTGTGGGTTGCAGAGGCATCTGGTTTTGCCAGCAGTTGGAGAACAGACCTGTGTATACCCTTAAGCCAGAGAGATGGATGTCCTCGGAGCAGTGGAGAGGGCAGTGTGGGTGAACCTTGACCTTTTTCCTTGGATGGCTCGTTGCCTGCCAAAATCCCCTGGGCTGGCCCAGTTTCCCCTGCTCCTCTTGTGGGCAGAGAGAGGCCGTTGCTTCGCCTCCAGGCTTTTGAAGCCAGCAAAGTTAAATGCGAATTGTGACGTCAGCCGGAGGGAGAGAAAATGGAGCCACGGCTCCGTCTCTTGCGTTTATTGTAGGCTGCTTTTCTGCCAAGGGATGCGCTCATTCCGGGCAGTTTGCAGCTGAAATTGGTGCAACGGAGAGGCCAAGAGAAGGCAAAACGGCCGTGCTAGCAAAGCCCTGTCAGCTCTGGCCCTCGTCCGGAGCAGTTGCATGAATCCAAATGGTCTGGGTATTTGGGGGCGGGGGAGGGGAAATGGCAGGAATCGAACCCGGAGATTTTATATTGTAGTTAAGGCATAGATGAACTCACCTTTGTTTCTGGGTTGTTTAGTGCATTTTATATTTCACGAAACTCTGAAGACTTGCTTTCAACCAGGACTGCTGTACAGTACTTATTGCAGCCAGCAAGCTTTTCTGCAGTAATGCTCGATGACGGACAAATACGTGGTCAGTCAAATAGTCAAATAAATAGCGTGTGCTTATAAACAGCAGCAGCGAGTAACGGCCACTGCAGGAACCCTGCAAGCGCAGATTAATTTTAATGGTCCCAAGAGATGGGCATGGAAATGGATCAAGAACGAAAGGGAAAATGGCTTATCTGGCTTTTATTTTTCTGTGCTGACGTCCCACCCTTTACATCACTTGGAGTTTTCGCTTCTAGTTTAAGTTAAAAAAAAAAGGCTTTTAATTATGGAGTTACACGACATTATTAAGTTACACAAAGCCTGATTTTTCTGGGAGGGGAGAGGATGAGTGAGAGGAATGGATTTTTTTTGGGGGGGGGTTGTTTGTTGGACAAAACTGTGGCCCATGCCTGCCTCTTTTCCCTTCAACGATTCTGCCCGTTGGTCAGCAGCTTTGCTGAGCGGAGTTGCTATGTTTAATTTAACACACCCTTGTGTTTTATTTCTGAAACGAGCAGCCGCCTCCTCCCATTGTAAACTGAGATACTGGACAAAGAATAAGAGGAACTCCACGCCCATTCCCTCCCTCCCTCCCGTGTCGCCACTGGTTCTCCCGGCCGTTGGTTCATCTGCTGGAGCCGATCCTCGTGCAGGTGGCACAGACCGACCAGGGGGGGATTTCTGGCTCTCCATGTGCGCAGATGCTGTTCGGCTGGTGGGGATTTTGGTACACCTGGCTGTGTAAGGGTGCCTTAGCTGTTGCCTGTCAGGGCCCACACGGCGTGGTGTTTAAAGTCTGGGGAGAGCCGAGTTCAGATTCATCCTCGGGATTTGAGTCAGCTTAGGAAGGCACCTTTTCCGTACTACAACTCTCAGAACACCATGGATTCTGGGCTCTGTAGTACCAACGAGCCTTCCCCACCCACCCTGTTTAAAAGCGAAGGCCTCTCCCTGTGGGGGTGGTTCCCCATCCTCCTACTTGGAAAACAGGAGCATCCCCCAAGAGACCCCACGCGCCAACGTTGACGACAGTGCCGTGGCCTCCTCCCATAAGCTGCTTGGGGTTCCCAGGGCGCATGAGAGAGGCACCATTTCCTTCGTGAACCGGTTATCCACGCACCAGGAACGTTCCCCTCTCTTGGCAGTGTGCTTTTTGGGGGTGGGTTCAGCTGGACGTGCCGTCGGGAGAGGTGAAAGGCCAAGGCGAAACGGAGCCCTCGGCCCGGAAGGGTCTGTCGGTCCTCGGTTGCTTCCTGGCATCACGGGGGAGGCGCCCAGCCCAGCCGTTCTTGTGGCCGCGTGCCTCTCCGGGAAGCTTTGAACTTGCCCCGACGCTGCCTGCCGAGGTGGGGGTCGTGTTCCCTTTAGCAGCTCTTAACAGAGCCCCCCCCCCCGACCTAGCAGCTGAGGCAGGGGTGGGGGTGGGTGGGAAGGCTCTCTCTGGCCTTTCGTTTCTCAGCTGTCAGTCAGTAACCGTAGCTGAAAACTCATTTGAGCTTCTTTGGAAAATAGTCGGGACTTGATCATTATTACAGTTTCTAATGAACAGAACAGCTCCCCCCCCCCCGGCTGGTGCTAAGCAAGGCCATCTGGCGTTGGAGGCTGTGGGTCCTTTCGGCTGACCTCCGTCAGGCTGGGGGGGGGGGCTTTGCACCTCCCAGAAGAACTCTCTGGCGCTTCCACTTCTTCGGCCTTCTTGCTCTGCTCCCTCGAGGCTGGGAGGCCTCCCATATCCCAGCCAACAGGAGGGAGATCCTGTTTCTTATCCTAAGTGCAAAGACCAAGGACCTCTGCAAGATGACCATTCTTTAAACATGTCAGGCTCTCCCCCCCCCCGCCCTGCCTTCCCCTTGGAAATCTCCCCTCCCTTCTCCCTCTTCCTCTCCTGAAGGGGATGACATCCGGTTGGATTTTTGGGTGATTTCCATACGCTCTGGTCCCTTTCTTCCCAATTTGCATGCTGTGATTGTGTTCAGCCCACTTGCTTCTCTTTTCTAGGACAGCAAACGGAAGAAGAAGAGGGTCCTCGCCACAGGAAAGAAGGCTCCATCTCTCTGCACCTCGGTCAATTCAGCTGGTTTTCTGTAAACTTCAGAAAAAACGAGACAATGGCATACATTAAAAAATAGAACAGAATGCCATGTGTAACAGAAATATAATGTCCTTTACTGTCTCTCTCTCCCCCTGCCCCACCGGCTTCCCTCCACCCGGGGGGGTTGCACAATGTGTTCTAAACGAAATAAGACACAAGTCACTGATGGAGAAATCACATGTTATGAATGAAATCTGCTCCAAAACGTCTCAGGACGGGGCACACACACCAGTGCCGAGAAAGAGGAAAAGTTCAGCTGTAAAGTTCTGGACAAAGTCCCCCAACCACTGAGCCGCAGAAGGCCAGTTCCCTGCAAACTTCCTGAGTTGCAGTCTGGACCTGGTTATGGGTTCAGAGTATATTAACGGTTGCTTTTCCCCTTTACTCAAACAAGCACATGATTTCACAATTAATCCTCAGCAATGCTGCAGAGGAGAGCCAGCGGTGGCCCAGACTCTGGTGCATTATATGAAGCCACTGAACTGAACGAGCATCTGTAAAAGGCACCCTAAGCCCTAATTAAAGGGCCCTTCCTTTAATTTGGGCCGTTTGAGGGGAAACCCTGGTCTTAGGCTGCCTCCCTGCTCCCCAGAAGAATGGGGGCTGAATGAAACTCCAGGGCCACGCGGGGGGGGGGGGGGGGGGGAGAGAAATTCTAGGATGTTTGCTCCCTGCACCAACCCTCCAAGGTCATTCTTGGTTCTCACAATGGGTGTATTCTTCTTGTTATCTCATATTCATATAGCTTTATATCTTTTAAACTGTAATGATTGTTTTGCCCCAGCCAGCCTGTTTCCCACTCGAGAAATAAAGGTTTAAAAACATTTCTGCCCTTCTTCAAAATCATCCGCACAGCTCCCAGACAAGCAGGGCCCTGGTTTGGCAAACAGAGTGCCGGGAGGCGGTAAAGCCCCTTTCCTGCCAGAAAGGACGCGCTCTCCCCCTTGAGAGGCTATTCTGGAGAGATCGGAATTAAAACCTGGGTCTTGGAGACCTGCTTTTAGCTCGTGTGTTTATCCCATTTTTAACAGTTTCAATCCATCTCCTCTACGTTGTTTTGGAAGTCCAAGCGGGCAGAAGATGCTCCAGGATCCTCCTCCGGCAAGGTGCGGGTCCTGTTAAATGTGCCACCCATGACTGTGTAGACCCACAGCTGTTTGGCCGTTCATTTCAAGCGTGGATTCCTTCGCTTCTCATGCTTCTCGTTCCTACACCCTTAAAGGCACCCCAAATCGGTCAACAGTCTCGTCTGGCCCGATGGACGAGTCCTAAATGTTAAGGAGTACCTTTGAACAGCTGCAACACCGTCCGGCTCCACAGAGCCAGGGCACTCTAAGGGGAGGCCGACGTCTCCCCCACTAAGCAAAACTTAATTTCACAGAGTGATTGTTGTTTACGTTTCTGCCGTGATGGCTTTGCATCACACAGCATGAGCCTCCCTAAAGAAAGCTTTCCTTGCTCCCTTTTCAGCTTCCATTCCTGGGTGGGCGGCTCCGAGGCCCACCTCCCACCTGGCGAAGGGCACTAAGCCAAGGATCCCCACCAGCTGTGGGCAGCTGGAGGCCTCGGCGGCCCGGAGCTCATTACTGGGAGGCAAACTCAAAAGAGGCCGAAGGAAAGGGGGCAAAAGCCCGTTCGGACGTCTTGGGAGAGGAGGGCCTCCGACCGCCGCGCGGGAGGTCACGCATGATGCCACCGGCGACGTTCACGGGCTGGAGAGCAGGTCCCTCCCTTCTGATCCAGGCTGTGCTTCCCGGGCAGGCAGGGAAGGGCTGTCGGACCACATGGGGCTCCAAGCCGGCGCTTCTTCACGGAAGGTGGGAAGGAGCTGCTGGGGTTTGCGAGGTACCCCAGCCGGCCGGTGCCTGGAATGTTCTGGGACCTGCCATCCAAAACAGCCACTCTGCCCGCTTCTGCTTCCCACCCGAGGGAGGAAGGTCACTCCCGCCCCCCCCAGCCCAGAGCCAACATTTGCCACGGCTCTTCCCCGACACCTGGGGAGGTAGCAGGAGGGAGCCGGGGGGGGGGGCAGGTGAACAGGCAGCAATGCTGGGAAAAGAGGAAGACCTGCTGGAGAGCTCAGGGGTGTAGGAGGTCCTCTGGCTGCAGAGCCAGATGTGGGGAGTTTGATTCCCCCCCACCCCCCACCCCGGTGCTTCCCTGACTGGGGCTGGCCTGGCCTTCGGAAGGGGGGGGCTCACGCAAGGAAGCCACTGCCTTGTGTTTACAAGAGCTGACCAGAAATGTTAACAATGCACTCTCTCTTTTTTTGGGGGGGGGTGTTCACTACTTCATGGGGGCGCCAGATGTTGCAGGCAATTTGGGACACACATGCCAACAGGAAACAGGCTGTGTTCCAGGTCCCAACATCTGGCCGGCTGACCTCCAGGCCAAGCCAAGGGGTGGGCAGCCTGAGTAGGACCGAGGAGGCCCCTCTCTCGCCCCCCCCCCCCAGCCCAAGCCTTCCCCCGGTTTGCTTCGAGGCCAGTCCTGCTGATCCTCCAGCCCAGCCGAGGCTTCGCCCAAGGGAGTCTTGCCCGTCTTCAGGGAGGCCTCCGGTGGGACAGGGTGGTTTTTAACGATCAGTTCATGAACCCCTGCTATTTGTCACTGCAGGGAAGGATTCTTTGGTTGCGCTCTCTCTCACACTCCAGAGGGTGGCTGCTTATGGAAAAAGCTCCTGCCCCTTTCCATACAAGGCTGAAATTCCCTCTGGATCACGCAGCTACTAAGGCTGCAGAAGCCCTACCTCCCTTTCCTGTGGGAACTCTAAATATGCACAGTTTTTATTATTTTAACTCAGGTACATGTTCACTTCAACACACTTCGTCCGTTTCACTTTTTTGGAAGAATATGCCCAAGAAATAAAAGAGGAACAAGGAGAAGGATAATAACGCACGAAAGAACAATTTTCTGGCTCCCAAAGCCTGCAAGAACAACGCTGGGTTGCTGGCCGGTCTATTTTTCCCCCCTCCCTGCCAGGGGTAAATGTCATTTGACTCTTGGGAGTTTGTTAGCCACTAATCCATGCCAGAGAGATGTTTTTTGTAGACTTCCTGTCCACCTTCTGATTAACGACAGCGTTGCAGAAAAGCATGCTATTTTAATCCCAGGAATTTGTTTAGAATTTCACTTTTATTTTTCAATGCGCTAACCTTTTCCATCACAATGAGCCTTACGGACAAGACGTACAGGCCTGGGGTTCTTTATAGAAACCTATTCAACTTGAGCTTGCGTGGAAAAGTTTAAAAATACCAGACACAATTGTTTGAGGTGCCTGGCCACTGGGAGAACTCCCTTCGCTCCCTGCCATGTGGGACTCCGGTATAAATACGCACAATAGGGAGAAACATGTTCTTTCGTCAGAGAAATGTTCTAGAAAACAAAGCATGTCCTACACATTCCGTCATGCTCTTTCTTTCTTTTTTGAAGAAAAAGATTTGCAAACTTTCAAATTAATGGATTTGTGGGCCGTTGTGTAGTTGGTTCAGGAGTTCTGCCTTCGTACGTCCTGTGTGGGTTTTGCACCAGAGGAGTGACAGGGCAAGCCTGATCCACCCGTGCTAGGGGCATCTGCAGAGTTGGCACGACGTGTTTTATTATTTCTTTGTGACGTTGACAAGCCCACTTCCTCCCCAGGAGTTCAAGGGGCCTGAACATGGCTCTCCCTTTCTGCACTGCGGTATCCTCCCAACAGCCTCGTGCAAGGCGTCAGGCGGATGGATTGGGGCCGGCCCGATGGGCCACTCGTGCCCTCGGTGGGCTTGGGCAGACAGTGCGGCTGAAAAGGTGCCGTGGGCAGGAAACAGAAGAATGTTGTGGTGTACCTTCTGGGGAGAGAGAAAAAGTGGCATTACAAAAATAAAGTCTGTCTAAAAATATCTCCCTTAATTCGTCTGGAAAAACACAGCTTTTACCTCATTCATTGGGAGTGTAAACAACGGTGGCCGTCCCGACGGGCAGAGAAATATCTTGCAGAACGGAGTTTCAGCTCTTCTCGATTGACCAGAATGTTGCTTCGGTGAACGAGGGAGGCTCTGTTGTATCTTTGAGCGCTTAAGGGTCGGTGTGGCGTTCCTGGCGGTCATTCCTGTTGCTCTCTCTCTCTCTCTCTCTCCCTTCCCCTCCTTGGCCTCTCCTTTCTCTGCTTGTCCCGCCTTGCTTAGAGCTGGGGCTTCTGATGCCTTCGTAGGGCTGGTGCCTCCTCGGCCATGTTCGTGCGGCTGAGGTCCTTCTGGCTGCCCTCATTGGCCGAGCTGCTGTGACATCACAGAAGTTAGCATCAGTTCATGCAATGGAACCTGAATTCTGAGCAGCTGGTGTGAAATCGACCCCCTCCTCCCCCCCCCGGTGTTGAGCCCCAGGTGTGAAGGGTTCGCCGTGGGGCTCCCTGCCTGCGAAGCAGGGCCCCCGCTCAGCCTGAGCTTCACCGGTCCGGCCAAGGATCTCTCTGGAGCCCCTTTCACCTGCCCGCCCTCAGTGTGTGACCACAGAGACGCTTGTGAGTTGCTCGCAGGCATGGGGGGGGGGCAGTTTAGGAGCCCAGCTTAAGGAGGCCTCAGGCCTCCCTTCCTCCCAGGGAGCGCTTTGCCACCAAGAAGGGCCCTTCCTTCTCCCGCCTTGATCTCCTCCTGCCACTTTTCCCGTAGCAGAACCTCTGTGGCCCTAAAATAACTCAACCTTTCAACAACAATGTGCCCGCAGGATTGAAAAGGGACACGGGGGGGGGGAATCATTTCATGGGACGCTGAAATCGATCCGTCTCCTGCTAAGAGCCCCCGACAGCTGCAGAGGGGCATCGGGATACACAGGGAGGATCTGGGAAGCGGAGCCGGAGGTGGCCGGAGGGAGCGGAGTTATGCTGCCGGATGCAAGGAAGGGAGGCGGAGATCGGCTTCTTAGCACCCGGCTCAGCTTCCTTCCCTCTGAAGCCCTAAATGATCCAGGGCCCCCCCACTCCCCCCCGGGGGGGGGCAGGAGGCCAAGTGGCCGTGGGACTGCCTGCCTCTTGAGGATGGGCAAGCCTGCCCCTTGCAGGCTTGTGGCGTGACTTTGACTCCGAGGAGGGAACGGCCAGCGCTAAGTCCCATCTGACAAAAATCCCTCCAAATCCCCTTTGAACTCGGCACACGATGAGCAGCCCCCTCCCCCCCCTCCAAAAAAGCCCTGGTGCACCAGCTGGGTGAGCCAAACAGGACAGTGAGGACTACAGAGCAGCCACAGGGGGACGGTGGGATATCTAGTCCTCTGGGTTTCACGGTTTGAATCGCAAGATGGGATCTGAAGAACCTGGGCAAGTCCCTGCAGGGCCCCAAAGGGGCAGATGGAGCAGTTTCCAGTTTTCTGGCTGGACATGACAGGCCAAGGCAGGAGACGCTGCCTCTCCATCCCCGCTGGGCCCATTCGCACCGGGGGAATGGGACGGTTTTGTTCAAATTGTGGCCCTTTCTCCATTCGGTCCGTCGGTCTCTCAAGTCAGGGAGGGGCCCTCATCCCATCCCTACAGGGTAACCCCCTCCCCACTTGGACAAGGGGGTTCTCTGCCATTTCAAGGGACCCCTTTCCTGCCAGGGGTCCTGGTCTAGGAGCCGAGCAGGGGCCGAGGCTCGCGGCCCCCTCTTTCAATGCCCTCTCCTCCTCCACCCCAGGTACGACCTGTCTCCCTTTCTCTGGCGGCTGAATTGCCACCATCTTCCTCACGGAAAGAAGACCCCGGCCTCCTGCCTTTCCTCTCCTTGCTTGCCCGGGGGGGGTGGTGGCTGGATGGGGGACGGGCAGTAGCACAGCCCCAAGGAGGCTGGTGAAGGCTCCCTGGACGGATTCACCCTGTTCACAGAATTGTGGTGGCAGAAGGGAACCGGGGGGGGGGGAGAGCGCCTAGCCATCTTCCTTCCCTCTTCTGCCCCGAAAGATGGCTCTCAACTGAATTTTTGCAAAACAGAGTTTCAACTCTTCTCGATTGACCCGAATGCTGGGAGCGACTCCTCAGGGAAGGAGCCTAGCAAAGAAGGGCTGGAAAACAGCCCCAGGACTGACGGCCGGACGGACGGCCACAGGCAGGGTGGAGGTCAAGAGGGGCTCAGCTCCCAAGGAGGAGGTGGCAGAGATGATCCCGAACGGCCCCCGGAGAGCTCTGTGCGCCACACCACATTGCAAACGGCCCACCGAGCAGAATTTGATCCCGGCGGACTCCGAGACAGGTGCTGCAAACCCCGGGGTAATTAAGTCATAAAAATACGTTCCAAGGCAGCAACGCCATGCTCTGGGGCTGCACGAGGCGCACAAAGGCTAGGTCCACTTAAAATAAATGTGGGTTTGTCTTCCGTAGGAAGGAGAAGGATATGAGTAAGAAAATACCACACCACACGCCCTGCAATTATTGCTCTTTGCAAACATCCTCCAGGTTTTGTCCCTCCACCGTGTCGGGAAGGCGTGCGTGGCTTCCCCACAGAGGGACCTGCCGAAGGAATCCGTGCTGCACGGCCCGTCGGAGCTCCCCTGGGCCTCTACGGACCTGCCTGGTTCGTGCGCGTTCATCCCTCTGCCAGAAGAACTGACTGAGCCGTCACGCTTGAGAGGGTGTGTTGCAGCAGGCGCCCAAGAAAAGCATCCTCTGTAAAACAGCCGTCTGGATGTGTCCGCCTTTGAACACAGGGTGACGGTAGCGCCGTCTTTGTTCCTGGCTCCTGAACTGTGCATAAGTTGACCTAAGACAACAGCCAGAATCCTCTTGCTTAGTGATGCCAGTGTGACATGCGTGGCATAGCCCTGGGAAGACGTCTCTGCGTCGTGCGGCTCAGTCTACAACAGCCCGTGCATCTGTGGTGGCTTCTTCCCTTGAGGCAACTCACCCCTCCCCCAGATTAGGCATCATCCTTCAGTCTCGAGAGTCCAGGGTCATGTGCTCTGAAGAGAGGACTTGGAACAGCATCTAGTGTGGTTGAGAAGGCCCATTCGAGAGTGGCCATCCCTTCCACCCCCTCCCCAAACTCACACCGTTAGGGCGATGATGCTGGCGTAGCGACATAACATGATGGCCGCCAGCGATCTTCTGACCCAGTGGGAGAGGGGAGCGGAGTAGGTCCAGCAGTTTTGGATCCAGCTTTGGTGGTTGATAAGGAAGGAGGGATGGGAACTGTTTGCTTGCGTGCTCTCCCTCTCCCTCTGGCCTCTTTCAAGAAGATGCCTGTGTGTGCAGAAGGATTGTGCGCCTAAGCAGTGGATTGATCAAGCCATGTAAGAAGGTGGCCTCCTGTTATTTGTCTTACCTTGAGAGCCTCCGAGGTACAGAGGGAGCTCGAGGGTCGAGTGTGTTCCTCGGGAGGCAGGCGGCCCTCCAGGGATCTGGGTTCCCAACCCTCCGCTCCCTCACCCAGAGCGGGCCACGTAGATTGCTCTCCCCATCCTCTCCGGCCAGGATGGGCCAAGGTGTCTCTGGGGGGCGGGGGGGGAAGCTGCACCTCCAGGGGCGACTGTGTGAGAGGCGGGGGGGCTGAGAGTGCTCCCTCCTCTCCTGGATATAAGTTTTAACCAAAACCTAAGTACTGTTAAATACATTGTTGTTGTTGTTGCTGTTGTTACGAAAAGGTGAGCCACCTACACACACACACACACACACACACACAGGGCACGCTGCTCATGTTATGGCTCACTTTAGCTTGGTCATGATGGTTTCGTGGGAGTCGCAGGGTTGTCCCTGCAGACTTCACACATCACCCAGTCATAACATATGATGTGGAGCCAACACGGTGTGTTGATTTCTGAAGGAGCGACACCCGGCGGAGGGCACCTCTCTTGTCAGGTGGGTCTACTTTATTTACACCGCAGGTGAAAACTGGACAAGGCGTCGTTCCCCTTTCTCACAGAAGCCTCGGTCTGGAAGGCTGGCACCAACCGGGGGGGGGGGGGCAGTTCTGTTCACGAAAATGTTCTCTCGGCTCTCGGCAAACAACGGTCCCCAAATCTCTGGCAGGGAAACCCAGGAGAGGAACCGGCAAGAAGCAGGCCAGGCCCCGGGCAGAAGGCAGCCTCTGAATATCTCTGCCCTTTGGCCAACCGATGAAGACCTCTGGGCCTTTGCTGCAATACTGTAAGCGACACCCATGTTTGTGTGTTTGTGCAGTGCAACTTCTGTTTTCCCTTATGTTCAAGTATAAATAATCACCTGAACAACTAGTCAGCTTAATTCATGTTGTTTGACCAAGGCTTCTTTCCTTTTTATCAATGTCCAGTGTTTTTTTTTGTTTTTTGTTCATTAACCAAGATCTCTTTCATCAGGCGACAACCAAACCTTTCACAGCTAAAACATCATATTCACAAAAATCTTGTTTTGGGATAGGACATAATATCCTGAAAGGATGAAAAAGGGAAAAGAAGAGGATTTTTTTTTTTTAAGAAGGAAACAATGCTTTGAAGGATTGTTTCAGACTGGATGAAAAACGAGTCCAGACATTTTTTTCTCCCTTTAAAGGAATTTTGGCTTCTTCCCACAGAAGTTTTCCTTTTTCCTTTTTTTGGTCTTGTGACTCTGACTAAATAGATGACGTGATTTTGCTAGCATCAAGATTTTTCTTCTTTTGCCGGGTGCACACTAGTGCATTTCTTTCCTTTTCCCTTTTAACTTGCTGGAAAAGAAAAGCCTTCCCAGATACAGCCGCCCGTGTCTATTCCAGTAACCAGACATTCGACGCTCAAGGGTTCTGGCGCAAAACATCAGAGCCGGCTCTCTGTTTACAGCAGATGCTAGATTTATTTTTTAACGCCTGCTCCTATTTCAAAGGGAAGGTATATTTCTCTTTTGGGCTACCATAGAACATCAGCCAAGGAACTCTACATCTGGAGCGGGTTTCACTGGCTGTGAGGAAAACCCAACATGTAAGGAGCTGCATTTGAATGAAAACAATTGCAGTCTCTTGCCAAGCTTGCTGCACGAACTAGGTCGCTATGTTCAATGTTTTCGCAGAACTCAAAACATTTGAGACAAGCAGGGTTTTCTGATGCTAGACTCCAGGTCTCATCACTCTTGATGGGCCATGGAGTTTGGGGCCCACAAGATTTAGGGTCACACGTTTCTCCCTGTAGTATGTGGACACAGCTTAGCTCTTGCAAGGCTTAGCTCCCCCCCCAACAAGGTTCTTTAGCACATACCCTTACCCAGCTGCATCTCAGCTACAGAAACATGGAATATCCCTTATATCAGCCAAGATGTCCAGCTGACAAGTTATATCTGTGTGGCAAGATCCCGCGTTGCCTGTTTTCCCCCGTCTCGCATCCACTTGAGTTCGCTCGTCGTTGTCGGCGGCTTCACCAGGAGCGCCAGCCTTGAGACCCTCCTGAAGGTCTTGCCAAGGTGATACCACTCACTCCAGACAGAATGGAAGCATTTCGTTCTTTATTCGTATCAAGGTGTTGCACAACTGAAAACTGTGGACCCAGATGAAATCTAGGTTGCACTGTAAGCGGATCCTAAGTGGCTCGTTGAAGACACGACTAACAGCGAGACCCACCAGCTTTTTTGGTCTTCCTCCACCACTGTCCCTGTGGAAGGCTCTCTCTCCCACCTGCGCTTGAAACACCTCCCACCCAAAAGCACACCTAATATATTTTAAAAACATTTTCACAAGTCATGACAGCAAAGAGGGAAGTGGCCTTTCATAAATAACTGCTCTAGTGCAAATTAATGTCTTGAAATAAGGTTGCCAGTGTGCCCCTCGGCTTCGAAAAGGAATGTTCAAGACGTGTGAGATTCTGTGCGCAGGGTGAGATGCGTGTGTGTCTCCTGCGTATGTGTGCACACATCAAGGTCTCTATAAGTTGTGTACAACATCACAGCAGGGAAGCACACACATCTGCAAGCACAGAAGGAGTGACTGCGTTTGGTACTGTATAGGTAACAAATTTATTTCGGGAAAGGTTGGGCAGGTTTTATTTCAGTGTTACCTTGCAGCAAATTCACACCCTTGTGGCTGAAAAAAAATGGTTTTGACCTGTAGGAGCTCACACTGAAATAAATTGGTTTGCTTTTAAAAATATCACTGGATTTGGCCTCCCTGGCTCCCTTTTTAATTTTGTCCATCTGCTGATTGGGGGGAATGTGCTCCCTTCTTTGGAAATTTCTGGGACTTGTGGCTCTCAGGCCACGGGGTCTTCTTTGGGCATCCGTTCCTGTCCCAGAAGGAAGAAGGGTGTGGGGCAGGGCCAGGAGGGGGCTTGGCTGCCCTCCTCTGACCGCAGGCGTTTGGGGGAGAAGAGCAGGGGAGGCCAGGTTTCGAAGAAGGGGAGTCGCCCCATCGCTTTGCCTTTTGCAATTCACCCTCGGGGAGCCTTTGGAATATCTTGAGGGTTTGGGTTCTTGGGTTCTTCTCCTTCTCTTCTGTTGAGCTGGAAAGGTTTTGCATCCCCGCACAATGCTGTTGTTTGACACACGAGTTGTCCACTCCCAATGCCAGCAGGAATCCTCCGGGGGAGACCTGGATGGAAATGCGGACAACTGGAAGATTAACGAAGGCTAAAAACAGACGCAAACGTGGCCTCCTGACTCTCTCGGGGGCCAGCCTTTGCCAGGTGCTGATGGCCAAATAATGCCAGCGGCCGACGTGTGCCAGCTGCCCAGCGCTCCGAGACCGAAGGGGGCCAAGTCGCCCCCTTCTCACTCTTTGGCTGACCGGCTGCGAGAGGGCCCTGAGAACAACGTGTGCACACATGCACACAGGCACGGACACCCATGTGTGTGTGCACGCACGCACGCACTCACACACATATGGGGGCTTGTGCCTGGGAAGGTATATATACACCACTTGGACTGAAAGCCTGAGATGTGGCGCTTTGAAGGAACTGGGTGTCTGGAAGGACTAATGTTGCAACAGGAGGAAATACCCATTTCCCTTAATGTGTGATTTAACTTCCCAGACTGTGAAAGAACTGACCTTCTGCCTTCTATGGCATCTTCCTCTTTCCAAGGCAAGGACCTTTTCACAGCAGCTGCAGGTCAGCAGAAAAGGAGTCAAAGCATCCACTCCTAGGAAAAGGAGCTGCGAGGGCGACATGACCCCGATGGCCTTGCTAATCCCCAAGGCCCAGGCCTGCTCTGCCACCCAGGGCTCTGGAGGAGTGCAGACCCCCCTCTTTTAAAACAGTACTCTTAATTTTAAAGAGGCCTTTCACCCCCAAATGTGCTTTCAACTATGGTTCAAGGGCCCGCCATCCTTCCTCAGGGGGCAGGAATCCTCAGCCATGGGTGTCAAGCGGCAGGATTTAGGGGCTGCTCCGTCTGCTGCGGGCGTTGCCTTTTCCACCTTGTGAGCCGATAAGTGGACCGCTCTTAGATCTGCGCAGCGTGCATTTCGCTTTGCCTATGTGAGTAGCCGGCTTTTGTTGACCTTTCTGGTCCTCAGCATGCCTGGCGTGTTGCTGCGAAGGGCCAGGGGCCAGGCCGTCCTCCTGTAGATTCCAAGGGATGCTAACAAGGGGAAGAAACCTAGGTGAGATCCCAACCCAGTCCTGGCACTGTCGAGGTGCTGCTATTCAGGATCGGGGCCCCTGAGTCAGCCCCACTCTCCCCATCAATCCTTTTTACACCCTTGTCAGGATGGAACCCCTCCCTTGCCTCATCCTTGCAAGGCGAATGAGGAACAAGAACGCTCTCCCGCTCACCCAGGAAAGGATGTGGTGGGGTTTTTAATATATATATACAGTACTCTTGACTAGAAAAGAGAACAGGGTGGTGGGTTTTTGTGTGCAAATTCATTGAAACGGCAAAAATAATGCATTGCCGCATGCAATGTTGTAATGCAAGTCGCAAGGAACGGCATGGGATCTTCTTCAGAAGCTGGGCCTGGTCTGACTCTGACACTCCGCCGGGGTGCCTGCCGGGTGCATGTGCCGCTGCTTCTCCAGGGAAAGGACGCCTCTGAGGGATTCTGCAGTTTCAGGTGGAGACTCCCTGCTCTCTCCCCCCCCCCCCCAGCAACGTCAATGTGTGGAAGGCAGAGGCTTTCTTCCTCAGCCAAACGATGACGCAAGGCCAAGCAATAAAAATCATTGCCACCAGTTCTTCCCGAGCGTATGGCCACTGAAGACCCAGCAGGGAAGGGCCACCCGTTTTCTCCCACGAGGCCTGAGGGGGTTCCTCCTCCTCCATTGAGGTAAGGCTCCTGTTGCCGGCTTGCTCTGCCCTCTAAGACGTGTCTCTTCACGAGAGCCCAAACAGGAGGACCCGGTCGGAAGAGGACCACAGCGTAGTGCAGCAGGCGCTATGAGGGGTTCTGTGCTCCAGGCCTGCGCCGTCAGGCTCGCACAGAGCTCAGGGGCTGGCTGATGGTTTTCGTAGTACGCATAAGATGGTGTTCGTCCCTCTCCCGGCACCCAACCACTCCTCCAGCCCTTCCCACAAAAGGCGAGAAGGCCAGTCCCGTCCAGAGGCGAGGGTCACCCTTGACCTAGAGAGCAGGGAGGCCCCGATGACCATCCTCTTGGGTCAACAGTCCAGCGCCAGCCAGGCGGGTTTTCGCAAGGCCTTGAGCAATCTGTGGGTCCCAGCGGGCCACGAGGCAGCCTGAAACGCGCCCTTCCTTTATCCCAGATACCTGATGTCTACGGGGTGCGTCAGTGGCTTTTGTGTCACCGATCCGGCAGGCGTCTCAAAGGCAACGTCTGGAAGTGCAAATAGGCAAAACCACACATTCCAAAACTCTCTCTGATATTTGGTAGCAAGACTGCATTTCGCTACAACAAGACCAGTGCAAACAAACCTTGGCGTTATTATTACTCTTGTTTATTGTTGTTGCTCAGTCACAGTAACTGGAACAATGGCATGCTTTTTGTACGGAGGAGGGGGACTAATTTGCCTCAGCCCAGCAGCGAGTGACCAGGTGATGTGGGCAGAGGGGGGCAAAGCTGTCAACGTTGAGGAAAGGGGCTGTTTTAGGGCCTCACTGCCCTGAAGGGACTCGATCTCATCAGAGAGATTGGAGGTGGAGGGGATCTGGGCCCACTTAGTCCTTGGGTGGGAGATTCCTGGGAATCCCAGCATCTCCAGAGGGAAAAGGCCTCGGAAGGACCCCCGTCTGCTAACCGCTGGTGTTGGCAGGCCTGGGCAATAGGGGCCCACCTTTTGCTCCTTCGACTGGCACCAATCCGCTTGGCTGATGTTCTTTTCCATCCGGCACCCTTTCCATCCACCGGTTTCTCTCTGATGTCTCCCATTCCAGCTCTTGCTGAGCCCAAGGGAAGGAACCTCTGGGCCTCACCGTCACTTTGGCCAGGGGTGGGTCCTTCATGGTCTTCCATTTCTCCCCCCCCCCGTCTGCCAAATGAAGCCCCCCCCCCCGGCACTCAGCACTGGCAGAGGTCCGGTTATTTTGTCCGCGTAGCTCACTTTAGCTTTTGGCACCCAGGCTGTGCAGGCTTTGGGGCGGTGGTGGCTCTGTTGCAAACAAATATTTAACTCATGCACATGACCGAAAGCTTTTCTTCTGGGGCAGGAGCAGCTTTGTTTACTCGGCAAAGAAGACAATGGGAAACGGGACAATAGGGAGACCCACAGCGCTCACAGACCTTCCACCCACCACTCGCTGCATGACAGGGCCAAGCCACCCTCTCTAGAAGGATTTTCACCTTCACCGCATGGCGAAATTCAGGAGGCAGAAAGCTTCAAACGCACCTCCAACTGGCCCCTGGCGCTGGCAAGTCAGATGCCCCATGCCACGACGTAGGCTGCCATCATCTTTTTTTTTTCCTGTTGGTATCACCTGGCAGCTAGAGGTACGCTCTCCCTGCATGTAGAGGTTCTGCTCCTCCCCAGAGCTTGGCAAACTTTACTTCCTGGTGTGGGAATTTCGGACGGAGAACCTGCCAGCATCCTTCCCTTGTCTCTTGTCAGTGAATGCGCAGCATAAGCGAACGGCTGCCAGCTCTTCCCTTGCGGAAACATGTCCCACCTCTTGATGGTGTGCTGAGGACCAAATATTCTCTGCTCCCCAGTTCTCTGCAGCCTCCTCCAGGGATTTTGAGCGGCTGCTCCCAGTGGCCCCCGTGGTCAACGTCAAACCGTCTGGAGGGGCAGCAGACAGAGGAGCCTTCGTCCATCCCCGGGGAATGGACTGGCCGTCTGCTTCGCTGGGTGGCTGCTTCTCAGCTTTCTGACTGAACTGTGTGGGGTGGGGGGGAACAGGAAAGAGGGGGACAAATTTCCCACTCTTCTGGCTCCTCATCACGAGTCTAGCTAAATGTTTCCCACGCACAGATGTTTGCACTTAAACCCCGACAGCTGATCTCGTAAAAGGAAAAGCTGATTCGGTGGGGACCCAATGTGGTGTGGAGAAGCACTGGCTGATGGGGTGGTGGTGGGGGTGGGGGACCAGGGCAGAAGAAGGGGCTCTCTGCCTCTCCCTACACCTCCCGCCTTTCCAAACTGTTCCTTCCTACTTGGTCCTTGGCAGAATTCTAGGCATCCTTCAGGAGATGAAACCACAGCCTCTTCTGTTCCAAATTATCCTCACGCCAAAGCGATGCACTTGCACAGGATGCTCAATAATCGTAATCATAATCATGACAATCAATCAAGGCAATTCTGGATTACGGTGACCCTTTCCAGGGTTCGCTGGGTACTGATGGTCCTCACAAGTGGGTTCTCCTTCCTTCCTCTTGTTGGGTGCTCTGGCACCACCAGGCAGCTTGCCCAAGGCTACACAGGCTGGCTTATCTCATGGGAGCCAATGTGTGTGTGTGTGTGTGTGTGTGTGTGTGTGTGTGTGTGTGTGTGTGTGTGTGTGTGTGTGTGTGTGTGTGTGTGTGTGTGTGTGTGTGTGTGTGTGTGTGTGTGTGTGTGTGTAGATTAAATGCCAGGTGTGTGTGCAATTATTTGGCTGTGGGCTCAGATGCTAAGGAAGCCCTTTGTACAAGACGGCACGCCTGCATCTCTCTTTTGGAGGGACCGGCGCCTCTTTCCTGGGGCTCTCAGAGGTTGCCTTACGGGTCCCCAGCTCCTTATTTTGCAAGGTGGTGCAGTCTATCCTTCCGAGGTTGGTAAAATGAGTACCCAGCTCGCTGGGGGGGGGCAATGTGTAGCCTGCATAATTAAATTGTAAACCGCCCAGAGAGTGCTTGAAGCGCTATGGGGCGGTATATAAGCAGCACACTTTGCTTTGCTTAGCTGACTCTGCTCTCCCAGCGGATGCCTTTGGCGCTCAGTTCCCTTTGATGCTGGTCACACTGAAGCTGCCGATCCCTGGGCTGTCCAAACAGTTTGTTTTTAAGAGCCCTGCGTATTTGGACTTCTAGGCTAGACGTGAGGGTCCATACATTACAGGCAATGTAAACACGCGCCTTGCAGCAGAGTCAGTCCAGAATCAACCACAATGATGGAACTAAAACAAGACTTACTGTGTTCCCATCATTACTGTGTTTCATGGTACTTATCTGTTTAAGTTGGAGGCCCATGAAAGACATCAGTGTGTTTCACTTCAAAGGGAGCTCAAGCTGCTTTCCCACTGACAGGATTTGCATGGATTAAAGTCACTTGCCGCTTTCCTTGCTAGTTAAGGATTCCCTCTCTGGGAGCACCTAAAGCACTGAAACGGGCATTTAAAAAAATATATCTAAAATCAATTAGGACAGATCACGCAGGGCATGCATTCAGGGCCTTGCGCTTTTCAACTTTGCCTCTTGCACTGAGACTTTGGGCATGAGGGATAGATTCCATCCTCTCGCCTTTCAGTGCGAAGCGGCCTGATTTGGAAACATGGAATCAATAGGAACTCACTTGCCATTTGAAATCCACTCCTACAGATTTTGTAAGGAAGTCCTGTATTTTGTAAACAAACAAACCAAAACATATACAGTATATATGTCTGAAAAAGGTGTGCAGAACACGAACACTTCGTTGAAAAAAAAATTCAAATTGCTGGCCAAAATAAGAAAGAGTATACATTAGCCCAAATTCCATGCAAAAATAGAGAGCAGTACAGTATTTAAAAAAAAAGATATACAAACAGTCAAGCCTTGTTTTATTTAAAAAACTCAAAAAGTCAAGGTTTTCTTTGCCTTCTGTTGTCTCTAACCTTCCGCTACAGATAGAGAACAAAACAATCTAATTGTCTTTTTTCTGAGGCTGAACCTTCTGGACAAACACTTGCTGTACCTTTTGATTTGGTGGGATATCTTGCTTTTTGTTTGTTTGTTTGTTTGTTGCCCTGTCGGGATGCCAGGAGCAACTCACAATAACATTCCAACAGGCAAAGATAAAAACAGGCACAAGTAAAACTATAAGAAAGGTGATAATTATTGTATTAGAAGAAAAAACCCATTCTATCAAAAAGTGGATGAAGTTAAAGGCATCTTTAAAACGGAGCATTTTTTGTTCCAAAAGTAACGCTCCAGCCTCGTGCACCCTTCTTCTCCTTGAGCGGTGAGGCTGGTCCCCAAAGCCAAACCTAGAAGCTTCCTGGCTCTTTGCCCTGAGTCGCAACAAGCCTTCTTTCCCTATCCAGGTTTGCCCTCTTGTGGGCAAAAGGACCCAGAGCATCTTAATGTTGGAAAGACAGCAGCTGTTGAAGCAAACGGATACCGGGCCTGCTGCAATTTAAGGGCCAGCCTGGACGGGATGCAAAGACGCGCGATGGACGGAGCTGCCTGGATGGGGATTCCTGCCTTGAGCAGGGGGCTGGACTCGATGGCCTTCGAGGGCCCCTTCCCACTCCAGAATTCTAGATGAGTTTGCCACACATGGACTGATGGAGGTGCTTAACCTGCCTTTTACTTTAAACAGAATTCCAGCTTGTCACACCATAATGGAAGGGGCTGGGACAACAGGGGAAGCTTCAACCTGATGCTGAAACCATTTCCCATTTCAAGGCCTCTGCTCTTCCTTCTTGGAATTCTGTGGCCTACACCGGAGGGTCAGCCCAAACTAGACGCAACCCATTAGACCAACCTAACGTACAAATAAAGGTAAGCTTATCAATTTCCTGATGATTCAAGGGGACCACTTTAGTCTCCCCTTTCATAGAATCATAGAAAAGTGAAGTTGGAAGGGACCCACAAGGCCATCCAGTCCAACCCCCTGATCAAGGCAGGAATACAAAGCATATCTGCCAGGTGATTATCCAAGTTATTCTTGAATGCCCCCAGTGTTGGAGCACTCACCAACTCCCCTTGAGGTCACTGGTTCCACTGTCGTTCTGCTCTTTACAAGTGGATTTAGGCCTTTATCTGTCAACCAGTCATGAACTGGGCTGCTCTTGGGACAGAGGCCTGTCCTTTTGGTAACAGAGGCAGCCTGAAATTTGGTGGGGTAGAGGATCCTTCCCCCCCTGCCCCCCCCCCGCTCCTTGTGCTCTTCTTCAAACAGGCTATTGTCCTTCACAAAGCAGGGCACACACTATCTGTAATGCTATTGGTCTTTCCTTCAGCTCTAATCCCGAAATCCATGTGTTCTGCAAAGCCTTTGGCTTAATCTTGTATTGTTTCCCACTTAAGTGCCATGCAATTTCGTTAATTGTTTTACTTAAGAAAACAACATTGAAGCGCTTGCATTTAAAACCCTTTCTTAAATATCCAGCCCAAATGGTCAGGATACAGTACCTTTTATTCATTTTTCAACATTGTTATTTGTAACAAATCCTCTTTTCTGTGAATCTCTTCAATTAATCTACCTATTTCATCTACATCTCGACTTTTTTGCCCGAACACTTTGCACACATTTAGAAGCAGTGCTCCTTTTGCTGGCAAATGACATCTGTTTGTCCTGGCATATGCTTTTCTCCTTCACCTATGTATCCTGTATGGAGGACATACAGAGTCCTCCATACAGAGCACGTTACCATAGTCTTTCGAGGCTGAAGGATGCCTAACATGTATCCTGTATTTGGGCATACTTTCTTTTGTGATCCATCACTGGAAGGTAAAGACAGGCTCCATTTGCAAGTCTGATTTACCCTTACCTAAGAGAAAATCCTGTTCCGGCAGGGAAAGCAGGCTAATAGCGAAGCATATGCATTTTTCTTTGGTGTCTCATGTGCCCTTTTGGTCCTGAAAGGAAGACTACCCAACGGATCTCAGAGCAGCCGTGCAGCGGGTGGACCTTCTAACTCACAACGAGTCTTCCTTTGCAAACATTCAGCAGAGGGTGCTGTAGCCCGAAGCGGC
The DNA here is from genome assembly GCF_051106095.1 of Pogona vitticeps. Taxonomy (NCBI): domain Eukaryota; kingdom Metazoa; phylum Chordata; class Lepidosauria; order Squamata; family Agamidae; genus Pogona; species Pogona vitticeps. Next base: position 25,750,611 of record NC_135794.1, on the reverse strand, counting down.
TTCCGAAAGCAGTTTTGAGTTCCAGGGAAAGTGCTTTATCACAGCAAGGCAGGGAGGGCACAGAGAGCCTCAGGAGAGGAGCCTCGCTCAACATGCTTGGCAGCATATTTGGGATGCCGTCCGTCCTCCTGGCACTGGAAAACTCAGGGACTCTCTGCTCCGTCTGCTGGCTTTGTCTTCCTCCTTATTTCCACTGACCCAGCGGTCCTGCTTTCCTTCTGGTCAAGAAAAGGAGTCCCAGAGCCAAACGGGGAGACGGACACGCCTGGGCATTAAAGCTGCCCCCCCCCCCACAAGGCCATGGAAACATTCTCCTCTCTCCACGGCGCTCAGTGGCCGCTTTTTCTGCCAGGGAAGCACATCCATTCCTTCCGACCTTATCGGACTTGGGTCTCGAGCGGTGGGGACCACATTTATGCTTTGAAACAGAGCTTCAGAAGGAGAGGGTGGGTGGGTGGCTGGGGGAAGACAAGGAGACAGGAAAAGGAGGAATATCCGAATAACGTGTTGCGCCAACCCCTCCAAATTTGGGGTGGGTTCTGAGCCTGTGACTTGACTCCCCAGCTCTTGGGAAACATGTCCTCCTCGTGCTCTCCTCCACAGAGCCGAAGCAGCCATTTTCCTCTCTAGCCTCATGGCCTCCCTTTCTCCCTCCCTCCCTCCCTCTTTTGCCTCTCGCCTGGCAGCATTCATGCAAGAAATCTCCCCACCCCCTCTGGTCATGGTGTCTCTCATTAGTAGGCCAGGATGAAATTAAGGGCGCGTGGAGAGCACAGGAAATACACATAGCAAAGTCAGGGAGGAGATTCGCTGCTCTCTGTAATCAGAGGTCTAATTGTCCTCTGGCAGGAAGAGGTTCACAGTTTAATCACGCCCATTACATTATTAGTGTACTTAGGCCTAGAAAGGATGATGATGTTACTTTTTAAAAGTGTGAAAATTTGGCACAAAATTTGCAACTCCCCTTTCGGGTCAGACACCATCATAACGGACCATTTTCCAAATTGAAATGAGGAAAAAAAAACAATTCTAGCAGGGAGGCAGAGAACCTTCTCCAAATGAGTAACATTTCTACTAATCTACATTCTTGTGTGCTCTTACAAAGGCACCAAGCCAAATCAGAGCGAGGCCAGGAAGTATTGCTCTCACTCTGAAGGGGCAAAACATTCAACTCTTGTTTGTTACCTCCTTAAAAATAAAACCTGTTAACCGCGGGCGGGAAAGGGACTCCTCACAACTTTTAAAGAGGAACTGCTGGGGTCATGTGGATGCGTCGGTTTTGCCCAAGTCCTTTGAATTACTCACAGTCCAATGCCAAGGCAAGGTGGCCTTCTAAACCTGCTGTGCGAGAGGCAATTGTTGGGTGGCACAGTCATCATTCTAGACCGGGTTGGGTAAGGCAGATTTTGACATTTCAGGTGTGGCAATGAGACACGTCACTCTGAAACTGTCCCGTGCAAATGCGGGCGAGTCACAGGCATTTCTCCAAGAAAGGGATCTGTTCAACCAAGTCGGCCCCGTTTGGCCAGAAGCCTGAGAAAACAGCAGGGACGGTTTGGGGAGTCTACCTCGGCTCCTCTGGACTCCATCCAAACCACGCCGAGCCTTTTAAGTCTTGTTGATGGGAGTGATCTGGTTAGAAGCACAATCTTCTCATTAAAATAATCGTTTGAGAGGACTGGGCGCTTCATCTTTGGCGAAACAGACAACGCTGGCCAGGGGAGGGCTCAGGCCCTTCTATCCCCAGAACGTTGCTGTGGCAGCTTTCGGGCATCTGGCCCCATCCTGGAGCCCAGTATCATAGCCCAGCCTTGTCATCACTGAAGGCAGCTCAGCTCCCCAGGAGAGGCTGCCCAGGGAGGGAACCAGGGGCCTTCTGGGGTGCCAAGCAGAAGCTCTGCCACTGAGATGCCCCCCGTGAGCAGCCTTGCACCAACCATGGACACCTCCAAGCCCAACAGTAAGCACTTGACAAGACCAGGGATTCCCAGGGATGAAACCAGACAGAACGGTTTGAGGGTGGACCTGCAGCCATGCCGGACCTCATGGTTTGGGGGAAGCAAAGTGCACCCACCCCAAAGGTATTTTTTTCAGCCTCCAGATATCCTTCCCCTTCTTTTCTCAAAGTAGGAAGGAGGTAAGTTGCAGCCGCTGGAAATGTCCAAGAGAGATAGTTCAACTTTCAAATCGGGCACAGGCTGCTCTGCACAACTTGACGCCTCCGTAGCCTTCTTCCACTTCCCCCCCCCCAAAAGTGTGAAATGGACCTTTACCCATTTCCAGTTTTATTTCATGTATTTCGGTGGCCTCTTGGGGTTCCAGGTCCCCAGTCCCCAAGTCGAGAATGACCTCCACCTCCTCTGTAAATAGGCATATATGTTGCACAGTGAGAGAGAGTAAGCCTCCCTCCCCCACCTTCTGGAAGAAAGCCCCCTGCTAGCCTCTCCCCATTTTGACAGCAATGGCAATGGGTGGGATGGCAAGTGGGCGACAGGTCTGGGAGTGTCCCCTGGGAGACTCACATCCCCTTGAGGTCTCCTCCCAGGGAGGAAAAGAACACAAGATCACCTTCCATGGCCACCCCTGAAGCTGTCCTCTCTGGTTTGGCTTTGTGAAGCCAGCCTGGCCTCCTTTTAGCTTTCTGTCTCTCCGGATCATGCCGAAGCCTGCCCACCCCCCTTGGGTTGGCACAGCGCCCCTCAAACCACCTCTGAAGCTGCCCTCCAAGACAGCAGTTTTAAGTTGCCAAAACATGCAGGGGTGTTGAAAGCACTCAGGAGCCCGGGGCACCTCACAGAGATGGAGACATTACTTATAAATAACTTTCTGGTGCCACAAACCGGTCTTGGTTTTGCTATCATGGACAAATTTTCTTGTCGGGCATGAAAAGAAAAGAAGAGCAGGACACCCGCTGACATTTGCCTATCCCTAGATGGAGATGCAGAAATAACAGCTGGCCCTTTTTTCATGTTCCTGTTTTATGTATTTGCCTTTGCAGCAAGCTGAGAGTGGGAAGAGGAGATGATGCTTTCGAAAGCCGCTTTTAGACACGGGGGCAAGAAGTCCCCACGCCGAGATTCAAGAAGGTCTGTCATGTTTGCCTCACAGACCTCCAGATCTGTTTTCAACCTCGGCGTCCTCCTGGCAAAGGTCTGCTAAAGAGCGCTTTCCTCCTCCTCCTCCTCCATCAACACAAGGGAAAGAAAACATCACAAGGAGACCTCAAAAGGGGAGCGCAGACGGCGGCGGCTTGTTTTCCCGCATCTATCCAGTTCTTGGGCTTTAAGGGCTGCTGAAATGCTGTCTGCAGGGCACGTGTGGCCAGGAGCAGGATGCCAAATAGCAGGCATGCCAAACAGGAAAAGAAATGGGAAAACAGGAGCCAGGGCTGTGGCAGAGGAGAAGGAACCTCTTTGACACTTGATCCTGAGAGCATCCAAGGAAGGAGGTCAGGAGCAGAAGCAAAGAGCGGCTGCGTGCCAGAGCCAGAGAGGGCTGGTTTGTGCCTTATAAGCAAGCACTCCATTTCGGTTTGCCTTTGACAAGAATGTGCTCAAGCTTACTCATGTCTTCCCCTGTTTTGTTGTTTTTTTCCTGGGTGGGGGTGAACGAAAAGAATTCTGCGATTTTAAGAAGTATTGAAGGTGCCTGTGTGAATAGAACGGTCCCTGTCAGGATAGGTGAGCGTTTTAATTTCTGTTCATTTTAAAGAATGGAATCCCAATTGGCGAAGGTCTTCCTGTTATGGATTGAAAGAACTGGAGTTTCACATGTTTAAGGAACCCGAAGGGATGGATAAAAGCCATCTGGGCCAATGGCTTTGAGTGCTTAACTCTTAGACATCTGGACTGAAGGTTGGGAGTTTTATTGGAACCAGCCCTTCCAGGCCCATAACTCTGAAGTCGGTATCCAGGACACTTGACTCCCAAGCTGCCTTCTCGGCCCATCTTGGGGAGGTCCTGCTTGGCCTTTGACGCAATCCAGGGCTGTTTTGGGCTCCTGGTGATGGGCAGACGGGGTCCCTCCCGGTTGTCCCCTCTTTCTGCTTTCTGTGTCACTTTGCAGGGGACAAAAGGAAGAGGCCATCCAGGCAGTGTTTCTGGAGAGAACTGGGTCAAGTGGTCAGTTAATCCTGTTTGCTGCTGAGTAGAGATAACCCCATAGGACACCTGGAGGGAGAACGGGGCCAGAGGGCAGCCTCTTATCAGGGAACACAGCGGGGCTGTCCACCTCGCCCTCCCTTTGCACACGCCGCTGTCTGTGGGCCCCAAGTGTCCTGTTCCACCCAAAGCAGCTGGGAGGGGGCTGCTTTGACGCCCCGCCCACTTCGGTGGGACCCCCGCCCCTTCTCTCGCCCAAGCGCCCCCCCCCGGCCTCTCACCTCCCAGGCATCCCCTCCGCCAGCGACGGGCAGGGCTCCCCCAAGAGGTAAAGGACACTGGTTCCCCTCACCAGGCCTCATTCTACAGGTTGCGAAGGAGCCTCCATGTGTATGGTGTCAAAAAATACCAAGAGCCACCCCCCCATCCTTTTCCAGTGTTGGCAGCCCCACCCTGAGCGAAGCTCCCAAGGGAAGGAGCCTCCTCGCCGCCCGCCGGGATTGAGGCCGAGGGCTTTTCTTTTGCCCATGGAAGGTCTCCCGGGGCGCAGAAAGGAGCCTTTCCCGTGCAAAAGCAGAGCATGCTCCCCCCCCTCTCCCGGGCCAGGGCGAAAAAGACCAATGGACGGCAACCCCCACGGAGCCTTTAACGGTCCCTAATATGAAGGTCCCGAACACAGGGTCATCAAAGCGACCAACGTGACTTTGACCCAACTCCGGGAGGCCATGGAAGACGGGAGGGCCTGGCATGTGCTCTGGTCCCTGGGGGGGGGGGTTTACGAAGAGTCGGACATGACTAAACAACAAGGGGTCTGGATCCCTCCCTGGCCTCCCAGCACCATCCCTACACAGCCAGCCGCTCTGTGCAGAGGACAGCTTGGGCTCCCTGGCCGACGCTTTGAGCAAGACCGAGCCTGGGAAACGTCCCTTGACCCTCGCCCATGCAGGCCTCTGGGGAGGGTCACCCACAGCCGAGGAGCGTTTCCCCCGTCTGTTCGGGAGCACGATCTGACTTGGCGACAGCAGGCGGGTCCCTCGCATCCGTCTCACAAAGGGAGCGATGTCTGCTCCCACTTCCCACCTGGTAGTCCCAGGGCTCCTCCTGACACTCCCGTCCTGGGGGGCAAATGTCTCCAGCAGGAGGGGCAGATAGCACGCCCGTGGAGGGAGGGAGAGCCTGCTTCTCCCCGAGGTCTCTGGTCCAGGGCTCCCTGGAACAACAGGGGCGCCTGCGGAAGGCCTGCCTGCCCTCCGAGGCCCACGACCGGCCTCTGAGCTCACCGGGCAGGCTCCGCCGGTCTTGCGCTCTGCCGCCCTGTTCCCCTTCTTGGCTGGGCCATTGGCTTTTCCCTCTTGTTTTGCATGGATGACAAAGGCTGATTCATTTCCCCCCCACACCGCCGCCCCCCCCACCGCCAGCTACACTTCCCTTCACAGCTGTTAATATTTACCACAGGACCGTTGAGCCTCAGGAAAATTAAAGCCTTTGAAAAGCCAGCTGTTTTGTACGCTCTCTGGTTTCAAACAACAACATCAGAAATAAGGTTCGCAGAAGACAAGATCCGATCTACCGCTCGGGGAGGTCCAGCAGACCTTCCTCGTTCCCTGTTGCTCCTCCCGGGGCAAAGCCAAGGAACTCTGAGCGGCAGGAACGCGGCCAGGAGCAAACGCTGGCACGGGGCCCTCCTTGTTTCCCTCTCGGCTCCTGGAAGAGCCCTAGAAAAAAGGAGTTGAGTGGCAAGAAGGTGAGCCGCCTGGGCCCTGGCCGGCCTTTCCAGGCGAGAGCAGCCTTCCCATGGGGTGCAGAGGGCCAGGCACAGAGGCCACATGAGACAGGGGTCCACCTTCTTCCTGCATGCGGCGGGTGAAGCAGCCGGTTGACCCAATGGATGTGGTGATAGAGGAGATAACGTCCTTTTAGGGGCTCCAAGACAGTTGACGTTACCAAAAAAAAAAAAAAAGAGAGAGAGAGAGAGAGAGACTCAGTTTACATTCACGAAAACATCTGTTTCTCCCTATACAGTATTTGTGAAGGGCAACTCGTTTCTTCCTGAAAAGCAATAGGATGCAGAGGGGAAGTGCCTGGATTCCAGGTTGCAAAATCCCCCCATCTGCCCCCCCCCGGCTGGCTGGCTGGCTGGGAGGGGTCCGTCCTGCCAAGGCACCTTTTCCTGCCTTTTCCTGCATCCAAAGGCCAATTTCATTTTATAGAGCAGGATAAGCCTGGCCAATTACAACAACAACAACTTCAGCCTTTGATATCCATCTTTCCAGCAGGGAGAAGTGAGGACCTCTGCTATTGACTTCGTAAGGAGCGTAAATTTGCAGTTATAAATAGAAGATGATCTGTTTTATACAGACGGTTCCGGAGAAACAGTCAAGGCTTGGATAATCTTGCCCTTATCTTGAACAATTATGACCAAGAATCACTTTTCATCTGGGTGTGTGTGTGTTTGCATGTGTACGCAGTGGGGGTGGGGGGGAGGAGAGTCTGCCCCATTTAGTAACACTCAATAATTTTTTTAAATGATTTTGTTTTGATAAAATCAGGGCTGGTTCTGTTGATTCTCCCAGATTTAACCCGATCATGGCTTGCAGCCAACCAAGGTCCAGGGCCTTCATGGCATGCCTGTGAATGTTATTATATATATATTTTTCTTAAAGGTAGGAAGGGACACTTAATACACCAAGTAATTCAGAATTAAAGCCAACATTCTCTCTCTCTTCCCCCCCCCCCCCCGCAACCCCTTCTCCAGTATCCCAGCTGCTCTGGGAACATACTTGGTTAACAGGCTAAGCGTCCCGGAGCCGCGTCCCCCTCTGGATGGGTTGGGGGCAAAACCCACTGTTCCAGAGCAACAATGCCTCAGATCCTTCAGCCAACAAGATTTCCTGAGATTATGGCAGTTGTAGTCCAAGGAGTAACTTTTCCGAACACTCTTCTAAGCCGGGCTGTTCTGTCCCCACCCAGGCCTGCGACTCGTGTGACTTTTCCAACTGTCATTAGCACACAAAGCCTTTTCTGCACACCCTGCTCCTTTATTAGTGGGTTCATTAAAAATGGTGGGAAGCTGGTTCTGACCAAGGAATATATATTTAGTTGTTTGCTTGTTTTTTGATGAGCCAATTTTTTAGCTGCCAGGCTTGCAAGATCAGTAGGAAGCACTTGAAAAAAAATGTCCCGTATAAAAAGGGGACTGAGGTGTGTGTGTGTGTGTGTGAGAGAGAGACATTTCAGTCTCATAATGTTATATTTATATATGCCTATATTTAAAAAGGCAACAGATTTTAAGTGAGGAGGAGAGGACAACTGGACTGCAGCCTTTGGTCCATGTTGCAGAAGGCAGGGCTCGGGGCCCTTTGCTGGCCACCTTGGCAGGTGAAGGAAAGGGGCCGGTTGGGGGTGGTTCATAGAACTCCCAGTTCAGCTGATTGGATCACCAGAGCTGGTTCTATACATTCATCTGGAGCACAGATCAAGGCCAGCTGAAATCTCGTCCTCGGAACGAACAGCTCCTGCTTGTGCCCTTAATCCCAGAGACCGAGGGCAGAGTCCAGTGACTCAGTGGGAGAGCTCGCCCACAAGTGCAGGCACCAACTTGCACCCTTTCTGAGCGAGCCCTGACTCAAGCCCTGTCCTTGCACTGCGGTGGGCTGGTAACATTTGATGGCTAGAGAGGTTCTTCCTGCTGAGCCAGGGGCAGGCTTCTTCTGTGTGCAGCTCTAAGCCCTGGTTCTCCACTTTCAGCTTTCCAGAGATCTTGAACTTCTAGAGGCGCCTAGTCTTCACTACCAAACATCAGGGATTTATTTCAGGAGAGAATGGCCAAGGATATCAAAGGGTAAGAAGTGTTTGCCCAAATTCCAACGAGTGGGGTGACACCCTGCGGGAGGCGCTGTTGCCACACAAGCCATGTCCCCTGACCTGGGAGGGTGCAACCCCCCCCCAGGTGCGAAGGGATACCTCCATCTTGTACCCATGAATGAGTGGAACTCAAGATGCACGTTGGGATCAGATCCTCCATTCACATGGGATGCTATGAAACCTGTGGACAGTGGCATCCGGTTGGCAGTGATTCTGCTGAACAACGTCGGCTGTGAAAAGGGGCAAGGCCATGCATGCTGAGGGGGTTGTGGATGAGGATGGAGGGAGGGAGAACCAGTGCTGTGTCGTCCCTCACCCCCTAGACATAATATCTTGCTGCATAATTCTTCTTACATTTGTGGGGAAAACAACCCACCCCTCGTGCAACAAGAAAAAAAAAGAGAGAGAGAGAAATGAAATTCCCGCCCAACCATCTCTCCGTTCTGGAATGAGAGTGACAGGCCGACAAGCAGAACGGAAGCCAATAGCCCCATCTGCTTCTCAATCGTTTCTCAGAAACGTTCCCGTGCCAGCTTGCTCAAGCCATAGCAGAAGCACACCCTAAATAAACCTTCATCCAAACTGACATGTGAGTCACAAGAAAAGCTGTTAGTCTTTTCATATGATTTTGGTCACACCAAAACTATAATTAGTGAAGTGTGAAGGAAAACACAGTTGAAGCGTTTTCGTTTGTACTGTTAAGCACACAGTAGTCATTTCCAACAGCATTTTATAGCTGAAGAGGTGAAAAGGGTTCTTTTTAAAAATGGCTTTAAACAGAACTGACATTGTGTGTGTGTGTGTGTGTATTTTTAAACAGAGGCATTAATTAGAAGAGTGTATTATTTACCTAGGCCACCTCTCTCCCACTTGACCACGGAACTCCTTGAAGATCGCAATACATACATTTTCAAATGCAATGTCACATGTTTTCTAAGCAACGTTCTCATCCCACCAGATCTTTCCCAACAGAAATACAAAATCCAAGTAGCAAAGATCGTAGTGACAGAATGACCATGCGCTGACCTCAGCTTTGATCCTTAAGGGTAATAGAGTAAGGCCGTGCGCTCTTGGCTCAGCCCTAATCATCCTGTTTGGGGCAAGTACCTCCTGCTAACCAGGAAACAACACTCATATCCTGACTTCAGAGAACACACCTGTACTATTTCGAAATACTGGCTTTTCTCATAAACGCCTGCTTAGCTCCGATTCCCATTCTGTTTATAGTATCTGGAAGACTGCCATCCATCTTATCAGCCTGAGTCAGTTAATACAGCTGACTGGCACCCTTGCATTGCTAAATTAGAAAAGCAATCTTAAAAGTCGTTGTAGGGGTGCTTCCTGCTGTAATCCAGCGTTAGAAAGGAACCCGGGGGGGGGGGACACGCGAGGGAGAGCTAGAGAGACTTGTACAAAATGGCACAACAGGCTCTCTGCAACGAGATAAAGGGCATTCCTCTGTCACAGCCTTGCTCCCGGCATGGTGTGGATTTAGAATGCAAGGAGAACCCAAGGTTTTGCTAAAGCAGGCACAGCACATTACAAAGACTTCAAGAGTGCAGCCCGGTCACTGAACAAAAGCAGCCAAAAGAAATATTATGCAGACCGAAACCTGGGGCTGGAGAGAAAAACGCAAGCGGTCACCAATCTGCAACCCCTTTATATCAAGACCAGGAGAGAAATGGGAGAGGAACCTTGGGCAGTGCCTGGGCTTTGTAGCATTCAGGCCTTGCTTTTCCACCCCATTTTTTTTCTCTTTCAGGAAGTTTGTGCTTTCGAGTCTACTAAGTTGCTTTGTCTGAAGAGTTCGTTGTCGTCTGGGGAGTTCAGAGAGGAAAGAAAAGCCACTTTCCTATTTTGCAATAGATACACTGTTACCTAAGTTCTATTAGCAGGTCCTATTTAGACCTCCTTGCTTGACATTTCCCTGGGAAGAGTTTATTTGAGGGCGTTATTACCCGGCAGCCAGCCCCGAGCCAGAATTCAGAACTGATGAGCATGGAAAACTTCAGCAATTCTGTTTTGGGTTACCCGGAATGGAGGCTTCAGGTTGCCACCTATTAAATAAGAAATGTGGTTCTCAATGACCACCAGAAACAAGAGGCAGGCAGACGAGAGGTGGAAATCTCAGACCCTTTGAGTGCAGTACAACTCGCAGAAGGGAACCACCTGCGATCAATGGAAATGACTTGGAACCTCGTGGTGGTTTTCAAAAACTGGGACAGCTTTTGGCCTCCAAGAATACTTCTGTATTTTCTGCTGGTTTCGGCAATCCAGGTCCCAAGATGGCATCATCACAAGGGCCCAAGCTGATGTAGCCGTGTGAAAAAGGACTGCTTAAAATGATTCAGCCATCAGGAGAGACACAGCAATGTGGCAGAAAAAGCTAAGCTTCCTAAACTCTTTTTAAAGAGCATTGCTGAGCATTCTTCTCATACTCGAATTATTAAAACTAAGCTTTGGTCAGGTGCCAAGTAGCCCTGGGAAACCGGCTGCCGCAGTTTCCAATTACAATTCATGCCCCAAAGCATGAAAACGACACGCTTTGCGCAGAAAACGACCGCTCCAGTATCACATGCATTCTCACTGCACTGGCCAAGTACTTTGAAATTATCTGAAACAAATCAGCAAGCATGGTAGTGGAGCGGTCTAAATTTTCTGCACCGTTTCCTGCTTCAAACCCAAATCAAAATCTGAATACCCATCTTGGGCAACTGTAAACTGTCTACAAGGCACTGTACTTCAATGGATCCATTCTTTCGCAGCTATAAAAGCAGGCCAATTCCTCCTCTTCACTCCCACGCCGATGCTATGGAACAGGATTCATACACCTCCAGCAACATTGTGAATAGAAGATGGAATAAACATCATGGGTGAAGAGATGCAGAACGTTTTAAGGATGAGCGACACACTTTGGCAAAGAAAGCCTCTTTCCACAAAAGCTGTGCCAGGCAAGCCGCTTGACCCAGGTCACCCTGCACAGAGCTGGATCACCCAGCTTGGAAGCTCGCCTCAACTTCCAAAGACCACGATGCTCAAGACTAGCCGGGCAAGATCACCTTGGCCCCTCCCTCCAGCGGTCTGGACTTCTGCAGGCCCTTCCCAGTATGACCAGCAGTAAAGGAAGGGGGAATCGGCCCAAGGCATCTGCAGGGGCAGAGATGCCCTGGAGGAGGGGCAAAGTTCACTTCTTGAAAGGTCAGAATTTTCTTTCGAGCCAATTCTGAAAATTTGATGGATGTTTCACCTACAAAACCACACACATGAGCCCCTGTGGCCACCACCATCGTTTCTTTCAGTCTCAGAACAGACAGGAACCCTGTGCTGTTTTTAACACTCACGGCGGCCAGAGGGATTCCCAGGCTGAGACACAAGAGGGTCTGTTTCGCTGGCCGTGTTTTATTGGTTTCTTTCTTTAAAACAGGGGAGCCAATGGTACATAGTTTCCCAAACAAATAAAAATAAAAAACCAAAAACAGAACCCAGAAGGCAAAACAAACTTCCAGAAGACCGATTAGCTACATGCTACATTTAACCTAATTACACTCATGCTTTGCTCTGGGAATGAGACAAGGGTATCATTCAATAAAAACATAGAATAAAACCAAAATGCCTGACAAGATAGAACTTTTAACCTACAGTAATGTTGTACCTTAATTGTTTCCATGCACACAGCTAACATTACAAAAATTGTTTTTAAAAAATTAACACAATTAAGACTTCTAGGAGCATTTTATAATAAAACAATTCCTAATTTCTTTGTAGAGATCAGGCACCTCCAAACTGCAAATTCCTATACACAGCGAGTGCCTGACTTGAAGTGAAAACTCTTTTAAAAAAAACCTGTATGGATCACCTCAGAATAAGGGGATGTCATTTAATCTGTTTCAGCGATGTAGGCAATAAACCATAGTGCTAACAAGAACTTTATCTGTAAAGCAAGTCCAAAAAATTTGACTTTCTATCATTACAGAAAATATAATTTGCTAAAATAAATAAAAACGCTGCATATTAACATTCCCACTATAAAGAATGCATACCAGAATATTTATAAATATTGAATGAGTTTTCTCTGTAATACCACCTACTACAACAATGCTGGCTATATGGAAGTGCGTTACAAAAAGCACTACAGGTGGTCAATGTTTTGCCACATACTGCTGTTACCTTGAGGTAGATAACACATGCGTACCAAATTCTGCATTCATTTACAGTTGCTGCTGGTATCATGTGCCTAAGAAATGTGTACAGTATGAATTTTTTTTTAAAATACATATGAATGAAAAATGTTTCAGGGAAAAAATAGATATTTTCATGCAATTATGTATAATCTCACTGTGTGAATTTTCAAGGCAAGATTCTTAACCCTGCAAAGCATGAACGGTTTAAACGGAGAGTGTTTCTAAGCTGGTTTAGTGCATATTCTTCTTGCTTTCTCCTGCAATCTGCACTGTTTTGCTCTGTTCTTTTACCTCTGTGTGCAAATGACATGCCAGTTAAAAAAAAAAGAACTGTCAGGTAAAGAAAAGTCTGGATTGCAAAAACAAGGGTAAACAGGAAATTAAGGAAATCCATACCAAAGTTAACATCATTTGATTTTCAAGTAAAAAAATTACAATAAAAAAGAACACACGTTTCATGAGTACAAAAAAAGGAAATGTCTGCTGTTTAGTTTAGGTGTTTCAGAATGCTGCTGTATGTTTTATGGGGAATCTGAGGAGATGACTTCATAGCAGAAGGTGTTAGTGTGGCTTGTATTGATTTAAGAGGTGAGCCAACGGGACTGTGGAACTGAGGAATACCTATCGCTTCGAGGTGCTTATTGAAAAGAAATTCCCCACTATGACTTAAAAAGCTTCCCTCTCTCTCTTTCTCCCCCGGCTTCCCATCATCAACTGGCTCGGAGTCTACTATCTCTGCCTCTTCTTTCTTGCTAAAAAACCTGTCCAGGTAACTGGTGTAGGGATTCTCCTTCTCTATCTGCTCGTCCTTCCTGACTTCACAACAAAACTGGCCTATGAGGAAGGACTCTTCCCCGCCACTGACCAGCTGCTGGCCCTCCCAGGAGTTCTGGTACAGAGCCTCCAGCTGGGCCAGGTTGGCCATGCCCTTCTCCTGCTTCTCTCGGCTGACTGACTTGGCAATGCCTTTCGGCTCTAGGTGGGACACAGAGCTGTTCAGGTCATTGAGCTTCTCAATCTCAGTGGACGACTCCGGCTGCAAACTCAGCTGGATGGTTCCTGCTATAAAGGAATCAAAGTCAAACCCCTGCTGCTTCTCCTTTTCTACAAACTGCTGTGTGGCTTCCTCCAGAGCTATCTGAGCTTTCACCAATCCGTTCCTTTCACATTTTGACTTTCCTTTTTTGTCTGACTTCTCTTTGCTCTGTTCCTTCCAGTTAGAAAGATCGATTATGAGCTTGGGCTCATAGTAATGGTTCACCTCACTCTCTCTCCAGACTAAATTATCTAGGTACGAAGAGGACCGCCTTTTGTAATTACAGGTATGACTGCATTCCAGATCACAGTACTTGTTTTCATGGTGATCTGGATAGGGCCAGCAAGGCTCAGTGGAAAAGTGGGTATCAAAAGCAGGGTCCTCCAGGTATTTTTCACGATCGCCATCCAGGTATTTGCGAGGGTCCACTTGCACCTCTTCTTCATCAGTCCCGTCAGAAAGAGCCCTTGGGTCACGCTGAACTTCATCGGATTCAAAGTTGTTGTGAACAGGCCACTCGTGGTCTGAAAACTGACTGTCATGGTATCTGAAATGATCAATGGCCCCTGTCAGTGAGTTATAGGCATCCACTTTGCTCACACGGTGAATAGGCAAGTACTCTGAATCACAACATACTTTTTAGCCTTAAAAGCATCCCCTTTTAACTGTCAGCTTCTCACATTTCTTACAGATCTTTAATTTTCAGAGTTTTCAGCAACTGAATACAACTTAAGGACTAGATCTTTCAGATGGCTTGAAACTCTGACATCCAATTTCATTTATGCGGTAGCAAAGGCAGAAGTGGAATGACAATTTTTTGATAGGTTGGGTAACTATTGGTTTCTTTTACTATATCCGCTGCTTTGTTTCTTCCTGCAAGTTTCCCCATTGGGATATTCCTGCCCTTTTAATAGCCAAGTCAATATATTGGACTGTTGTTTTATGTGCTGTCTTGTCATTTCTGAGTTAAAGTGATCCTAACAGGGTTTTCGAGGTATATGAGATGCTTAAGCAGTCATTTACCACTACCACCACCTCTCCCCCATGAGTTTCCATGGCCAAGATTGGATGTTGACTCTATACTGAATTAGAGGATGCATTAATGCAGACATTCCTCTGCAGCTACATTCACCTTTCTGATCCATCTCTGGTAATGGTCAGAATGGGGAGACGGACCACTGCCCCATGGCAGCGCTAACTGTAAAGCGTCAAACGCACACATGGGATTCTATGCCATTCCCTAAAGTGGTGTTAGCAGAAGACAATGGAAATGGGAGTGGTTTGGCAGACTGAGCAATTTGTGTTGAAGAAGCGACAATGATGCACTAAAAAATAAAAGTACTTTATACCAAATAAGGAGAGCTGCCTTGGGTCCTTTTAAAAAGAAAGGCAGGGAAATGTTTTAAAGAAGCAAGCAAGCAAACAAACAGAGTGGGGGAAAATTCCAAGAGAATCCAACTTAACAAAAATGAGGAGAGCCATTACCCATCATTCTGCTTAATGTCCCACCTCTCTTCCTGAGCACCTTAAGGTGCTTCTGCCCCTTTAAAGGCCTTTCCTTTAAGGTTAATGTTAAGACACTGGCTGCCACCTGGGACTGAGGCACAACCTACATGCAATGCAGAAGGACTCCCAAAGCCGTTTTTACCTGTCCCAGTTATAGATGTGGCTGTGACTTTCATCCATGAGCAGAATGTCATCCACCTCATCCTCAATGTGGAAAGGATGGCTTGATATGGGCTCGTCTGTTGGAAAGGAGTAAATACTCATATAGGGGTGGGATAAAGCTTCTGCTGCTGTCAATCGGTCCATGGGGCTGAAGGTCAGGATTTGTTCCAGGAAGTCCAGTGCTAAAAGGGGGGCAAAACGAAAACAGCCATCAGTTTCTGAAAACCAGCACCTCGTGAAGCAGAGCACAAAAGTCAAGCATGGCGCAAACTATATTTGGGGCCAAGATGAGATACCTCTGGGCATTCATCATATAGACTTGGGAGCCAGGAAATGATTAGGGTGAGTGCAATGCAAACGGGGAAAAGAGTTCTTGATTTCTGTTTTTGCCTCCACACACCCTTTGCCCACCGCCACAATGCAGAACATCTTGCATTGCTGCACTTCTTTGACACTGGAACCCAACAGGGTTTGTATGGTAGCAAACAAGGATCAGTCACTGCCTTTTTAGGTCAGTGTCAGAAGCGGCAAGTCTACCAGAGACGAGAGGAAGAAACTCTGGCCGCACACTTCGTCCACTGTGATCGACTGTGGGCCGCCAATGAATACCGCCCTCCACCAAAAAACAAAACAAAAAGGCTTCCCCATGAATGTATCTTTCTCATTTTGAATGTTCACATCTTAAGTTAAGCCCAGTTTGATTTCCCCAAAGACTACTGAACCACCCTTCAAACTCAATGAGCCAGGCAATTCAGAGGGAAAGCCAATGTTATCAGCAGAATGTTAATAAGGGACACGACTTTAAAAAGTTGTGCAATGGGATACACACGAAAGCCCCCTAACTGCACAGGGCACACCTGAGCTGGAAAACACCAGGCCACAACCTGTCCAAAATCTTGCCCACCCTGTGTGTTTCAAAGTGTTGTGAGAGATGTTACGCCTGTGAACACACACTCATTATCCAATGCAGGCGAGCCAGGAGGAGTGGGAGGTGGAAGGAACAAAGAAGGAACAGCGACAAGTTACCTTCAGGGCTAATCCCTGGGAGGAGCTGAGTTAAAGGTTTGTGTGGCTCAGTCATATCATTTTTAATGTAAACTGGAATTACGCTCAGAAGTTCCTGGCGGTCTTCTTCATGCACAACAGGAATTGATTCCAAAATCAGCTGCATCTGTTCAAGTTCATGTGCGCCTAAAAGGTTTAAAAGGTCAGAAAGTCCACGTCACTAGGGTTCTAGACATTTAGGCAGTTTCATAACCATGACAAACGAAGTTTTTTTTAATACTACCATGACTATATACGCTTGCATGCCAGTCCATATATAATCTAAACAGCAGCCTTCACACACAAGAGGAAGTTGTCAGAAGAAGTGGGGAATCCAAAAGTTTGTAGAATAACACTTTAAAAAGATGATCCTCACGGTGCAGTGGCTAAATTGCAGTACTGCAGTCAAGACTCTGCTCATGATCAGAGTCTGATTCTGACAGGCTCAGGTGTCTGGCTCAAGATTGGCACAGACTTCCATCCTTCCAAGGTCAATAAACTGAATATCCAACTTGCTTGGGGGCAAAGTATTGTTTGCAACATATCCTGATGGGTGAGTCCTACCTCAATGAACACATGACGCCAGGATAAAGATCAACATATTAATTGTGCCTTTTGCGATCTGTCATATGGCTCTGGCACCAGCTGGCCTGACTCTACACTCTGAGATCTCAAAGCCACCTTAGCATCAATATGTTGTAACCAGAACTGCTATGAGTTTCAAAACAACTGCTCCTACCTCTCACTTCTCTGCACCAATATCTGCAAACATTCATTCCTTTTATTTCACAGTGAACGACCTGGAAAGCTTTCACTGGCACCAGTAAGTCTGCAAAGCACTTTCTGCTTATCATGACAGGTTTGTACCAACCTGCAAAGAGAGTTTTCCCTGTCAGCATTTCAGCAAAGATGCAGCCTGCAGCCCACATGTCAATGGCTTTTGTATAGTTGTTGGGCGACAGCAAAAGGCGAGGCGATCTGTACCATTTCGTTACCAATCCTTCAGAAAGATGGCCCTGCAGAGAGAGAGAGAAATGTTATGTGCATTCCATTTATTACATCTGTATAATACTTTTCCTCCAAGAAGCTAAGGGTGGGGTGGCAACTGTGAGGCCAGCTAGCTAGGCCAAGAGGCAGGAATCCTCTTGAGCCACTCATCGCCTTCTTGAACTGCCTCTACCTGAAAGGCAGACGGAGCTGCAGATGAGGAAGCCCCATAGAGAACGCCCCACAGCTTTAACTCACAGTCTCAAGATCTACAGAGAGCTCTTCCACAAGGCTACTACGTTGAACTGCTGAAGGGAATGTTCTGCTGGAAAGCCAGCCCTTTTGGCCAGTGTTTTTTTTTTTTTTTTTTAAAAAGATAAACCTGGAAGTAACTCTTAAAAACATTTGTTGGTCTCATAAAGGAACAGAGCAAGCAGTGTCTCTTGAAGGTTTAGACAACAACCAGCTTAAGGAATACAGCACCAGAGAGAAAGAGGGAGAGAGGGAGAGGGAGAGAGAGCAAGAGCGCTGCTCTGCCCCTCTTCACGTACCTTATGGGAATAATGAGGGTCCATGATCCGTGCAAGGCCGAAGTCCCCAATTTTCAGCACCAAGTCTTCGGTATTGATGAACAGGTTAGCTGGCTTGAGATCTCTGTGCAGAACATTTGCCGAGTGGATGTACTTGAGCCCACGTAGCAGCTGGTACATGAAGAGCCTGGCGTGTTCTTCCGGCAAGGGGCCCTGCTCCACCAGGTTGGCCAGGTCTGTCTCCATGTACTCTTGGACAATGTAAACACAGTTCAGTTCTGTCAGAGAGCCCACATCGTCTGTCAGTTGACTCCCGTTGGGACCCAGGATTTCAAACACTTTAACAATGTTGTCATGGTCAAGCCTTCGAATGATCTTGATCTCACGCAGAGCATGTTTGACACTCTGAGGATCGGTCAGGACAATTTTCTTGACCGCGACTCTTTTGTCACAGTCGTTATCGACGGCAGAGAAAACCAAGCCGTTGCCGCCACAGCCCAATGGTTTCAGGTCCATATAGCGAGAGCCTACATCAAAGCCGTGAATGTTCATGAGACTTTCAAACTTCTCTGCCATTTTGAAAATTTGGTGTGGTCTGTTTTTTTTTTTTTTCCCTCTTAAAACTATTAAGCTTGTATAGAAAGGGAGAGATACTTCAACTGGTATATGAAGGATCTTGCAGAAAGGGAGAAGAAAAACGCCTGGCTGATTGCAGGATGGGTTCTTGACACTTTCATTGCCTCCTCAGCCAACCCGGCCTGATGGAACCCCTTGAGACATAGAACTTACACTACAAATCAAACTGAGCGAAGAGAGAGAGGTTGCAGCATTCATAGTTCAAGCAAGGTGCAGCATATCCGCAGACATTAAAAGGAAATACTAGTAAATCAAAACGGAATGAAGTGACATTATATTACGCACTCCGATCTACTGTGCTAAACTGGCTAACATTTAACAAAAATGTGAATAAATATGCACATAACAGACTTCTACTAACATCCTCCTCACAGTGCAGATACATTCAGTGTTGGACAGGCCCTGAGCAGCTTCATTCTGTGAAGCTGGTAAGCACACTTTTCTCCTCTTGCTTTTTTCGGTTTTTGTTTCCTTTTGTTTATGGCCTAGTTCATCAAGGAAGAGGCAACTCTTGGTTTACAAAAGATGCCGTTAGTTAATGATCAGGTGGCTCCAGCTCGCCACAATCACAATCAAAGCTGCCATCCATCTTATCTGGCAAAAACCTGGAGAAAAACAAAGAAAGAAACCTCGTGTCAGCATTCCAAAATCTTACACGCTCTAAAAAGCAAAAATGCTACTTTTACGGGGTGTGGAATTAGCATATCCAAAACCATGCACAGAAGCAGGCAATGTGAACCTTTTGATCTGCGGGAAACGTGGTGTTGATTTTTTTTTTCTGAACAAGTTAATTCTGGTTAATGATGCTCTACTTGCCACCACATGCAGAGCGAGGAAGAGCTCTTACTCAAGAAAGGCTCCAGGTTTGGAAAAAAAAAAGTTTTCAAGTTTTCATTGGTATAGGGCAAGTGAAAACTGAAATGCAGCTGTCTGCAGAAACCTTAGTAATTGAGGCTTTGTACTTTTGTGTGTTTTCTTTGTTCTGTTCAACCTTTGTAGTTTGCTGTAGGATTTTACTTTTTAAAGAAAAGTTTAGTTCAATTATTTGAATGCAGTGAATGAGCTTAGCAACTTAAAAGAGAAATTTCCTGGCCATAGGAGACCCATTTTCTAAGTTTGCTAATTGCAGATTTTAAACTACCTGTGCTGTACTGTATAAGGAACAAGAATCTCAAATCATTCACTCATCAACTTAAAACACCTGCGTGTTTCCATCCCAGCATGGGGATACTACTACCCTGCTTCATGGCATTTACCTTGAAGCTGTTATATTACAGGTGAGCCTGAAGCTATTGAAAAGAGAGTAACTGAATTAAGACAAAACATCATACAATCTGAAGTACAGATTATTTTGTCAAGGAGAGATACTGCCTGGAAATATTGTTTTGCATGGCAAGAACACTGGCTTATTATTTCTTTGCTAAATTCTAAGCAGATTTTCAGACAGTATTCAGTAGCGGCTTGTGGTATCCTAACGGAAATGTTAAAAATCCCAAGACTCTTTCCTATCACACGTAAATTCACCCTTTAAGGATCCCCACATACCAGCTCAATGCACAGGGTCAAGTTTTCAGAGGCACTTCTTCCCCACAAAACAGGTTTCACAGATTATGACTTCAACTGATGAAGTCACTTCCCATGGAGAGGGCATTATTTGGAAAAGTCCTACAGTACATTACAGGATCCAGCTGTGGCACTGGCTAACTCTCCACAGCCTTCCTGATGTCTGTCTGAGGGCCATCATCGGGCGAGTCTGAATGTATCCGAGGACAGCAGGTTTAGCAAAGCGGGAGGAAGGTGGTCACTTGTTTTGTATTCGAGCGTTAAAAAGACTGAAATGACTTGGATGCCAATGGAAGAGCCAACACTGGTTACAGCCACTGGTTGCTTCCAGCCTGACAACAGGATCACTCAGGCCACGGTCACGTGCCAATATATTTTCAAAACAAAAAAAGGGGCATTCCTTCCTTAACAGAGCAAACTGACTTATAGATCCTGCCTTTCTTCCGACGTCTACTGCTCTGCAGATTGCTCATGGGGTAAAAATATTGTAAATAAATAATAATAATTCAGAAATAAACAAGCAAGCCCAACAGTTGGTTGCAGGCTCTCCTTTGCACAGCAGGACCAACGATGCCTCCTGCAGCCTAGCTTTGAAGGCCTGCTCTCTCCTAAGCGATCCTCCTCCTGCCGGCACACAGTTCCCTCTCTATTGCGTGTGTTCTTCTCAGGGCCACTTAAGTGCTTCCACACTGCAGCCTCCATTAGTTATCTTTCAGGGCACAGCTTTCATTTAAACTATTAAGCACAGGGTGCCGTGATGGCAGAAAACAACAGGCATAAAGCTAAAAACGTCACTTCTGAGTCACTGTTGCTGGCTTGTATCATATTAAAAATGTTGCCCATACTTTTCTGTCCAATCAGTTTGGACAGAAAAGTAGGGCAGGAAATTTCTCTTTTACGTTGCTAAGCTCATCCACTGCATTCAAATAATTGAACTAGTCACCACCAGAAAATAGCATAATGAAAAAAAATGACTTCAAGCCCAGCTTTTTGAACCTTCCCCAGATACTCAAACCTGCCAACAACTTCTGACATCAGTGGCAACCCGGGTGTTCTTGGACTGCAAATTCCAGAAGACCTGGCCCCTAGAGCTGGTGGCAAAGGATTCTGGGAGTTGCAGTCCATGGAGACCCTGGGCTGCCAAGGTTCAAAGTACACCCCAGGTATTAAGATCACGTTTGGCTTACTTCAAAACTGTCTGGGCAAATATACCAGAAAGAAGAGAATTATTAATGTTTGCAATTCTTCCCCGTTTTCACCTCCAGGGCAATGTCTGCTGAGCACCTCTACTTGCTGAGACTACCCAGAAAGGTTATGACCAGGTAGCATCTAGCAATCAGATTTTCCATGTCTTGCACATTTTATCTTCTATGCTGTGTTTGGGCAACCCTCAGCAAAACATCAGTAGCAGCACCCAAGTAACCATGATAAACTTCTGACACTCAGGCAGGCCCTTGGCATACCAGTTGGTCTGTTGCTGATTTAAAGGACGGGGTTTTAAAAATTCTAACGTAACACAAAAGCCACTCAGTCAAAGCTGCTTTTAATTCTGTATTTTTAACACGGCTAATCAATGCAAGAACACCCTGAGCACACCCAAGCTTGGAGGGAAGAACCACCACCATGGAATACCAGCAAAGGGTCAGGGAATAAACACAGCCTGAAGCCGCAAAACACCCAAGCTGCTCCCAATCAGTTCTGACAGTCACCCTGGGCTGGATGGAGACCAAGGCTCTGTGGCCATGGAAGGCCACCTTCTTCTGTTTCTTCCTAGCCTCCCTGAACCTTTTTTACTTGGCAGAAAAGCAGAACAATAAAATGCACGCACGCACACACACACACAACATAACAAAGACTCATTGATCTACAGCATCAGAAATGGCCAGTCTGTTTTCTCCCCTCCTGGACACTGACATGGTACCTCATTTAATTTTATGAACAGTCTTTCATTTTTACTTTGGCTATTTATAACTGCCACAAATATAAAATGCAGAATTCTAACTCTCAGGCCCAGAACAATGTTCCTATTTTACCAGGAAACCACCCACTTCAAAGAAGATAAAAGAGTTTATTTCGGCTCTGAATGCATTTTCCTGTTAGTGGCAACACATGCGGGAAGTCTTCTAACTCATATACAGTACAGGCAAACCTTTTGAAAGAGGAGATTACTATACGTAGTCTATACCTTCCAGGACCAATGACGCAAGTGCTGTTCCCTATCATGAGTTACGCAGTTCTGGGCTATTTCAAAGTAATAACTTCTAGTAACAGCATTTTATAATGGCAACTGCAGAAACCATTACACAATTAGGTAACAGCAACTTTGAGTAAGATTCTGGAAGAGTTGAAAAAGAGCTGGTAGACAAGCTGACAGAAACTCAAGGCCCATCTGTGTAACTGCAAGAAGTGCTTATGTGGATTTAAGGGGAAAAAAAACCAGCCACGTTGCAAGCAGTAAGTCATGAGTCACCACAACTCCCTTGAACTAGATTTTGCTCAAACCTCCCACCTCGTCCCCACACATTCTGAAGGCCAAGGTACTGTTAATTTCCACATGCTGCCTTTGATTGAAATGATTGAAAGACGCCTATAAAGCCACTGTTGTACTTTTTCACCGTAAGTTACGGCTCAGAGGTTCTGTTAATATTAAAGCTTCTATTTCTTTTTCGTAGACTGCTCACCAGAATGGCTTTTCAAAAACGTTCTGCTTTCACAAGAACAAACAGCCTGGAGAAAGGCTTCACAGCCCTCCCCCCTCTCCCCCAGAAGAGATTACCATAAGATAGATGGCAGCATATAATGCAAACTATTACTGGCTTTTTACGAGTTAAAGCCCACGACTTTGGTAAGCCACCTCTTTTTTTAACTGTTCGTATGATAAAGAGGTTTTTACATGAATGTCAGCAAACATAAGGCACTTTTTGGGCCATGAACCCAGACTGAGGACAAATTATTTCAGCCCTCACAAGCTGTCTTCACCATCACCACTAAGCTTCACTACTTAACTTCACCCATCTTACCAAACAGATTAAAGACCATTTGGGATAATCAATTTAACCTCATGTTCTTACAGGAAGGCTGGGAAATTATGGATATGTGTGTTAACCTCTACCGTCCTCTAGGATCCTGATCCATGATATATAGACCAAAGCTGTTTGAAGAGTGAAGCCATTTAAGGGATACAGAGTCTGGCCCCTGGGACAGAAGCCGGGGATGGGAAAGGTCAGATAAGAAGGCTCATCATGTCCAGAGAAACACCCCAAAGGAACATTCCTAGGCAGTGTTTCTGGCACAGCCTGTTTGATCCCTGCCATGATGGGTTCCCCCCCCCCCCCAACAAGGTTACACACAAGAGTATCACCAGCTCTATATTGGTAGAGACAGATATTTCTGGAAGAACTTGGGTGTAGCAAGGGAACTACAGCCAAGGTTTTTACAAAATCAGGCGCCTTTTGGCCAACATGAGGATGAAGAGGAGAGGGGGAAGGACAGAAAACAGGCATTTAAGCTTCTTTTAACCAGAAGCCCCCCCACCCGCCAAACGTCTGCCATCCTTAAAATGCAATGGCTTTTCCTGAGATGGTTCTCAAATGAGAGTGGGAGAGAAGGCAAGCCCTAATAATAACATGAAAGGGAAGAGGCATCAGGCTTCTCCAGTTGCTTTGGATGAAGAAACGAGGGGGGGGAAGAGGAGCCCCCCCTCCATTCCCTCCTTCTGTAATTCAACACAAACGCTGCTGCTGCAGCTGCTCCTCCTAAGAGCCCAACAGGAGGGCAGGGAGGAAATGCAAGGGAGGGAGGGAGGAGAGAGACCCAGTGGCAAAAGGGGGAGCAAGCCATTGCTGCATGGCCCGCCCCCTCCCCAGAAGAGAGCAGGGGGGGGCGCACGGTTCTTTCATAAGCAACTCACCCCATCAGGGCACACCCCATCTTTTACGCTGGATTAAGAAATCCCTAGAAGCATCACCATCTGAGAGCTCTCAAGCCATCCACACTAAGAGAAAGGTACCTACACAATAGCCCCCCCGTTTTGCATGTTTACTCAGAAGTAAGCATCCCCCCAGTTTGGCCCGCCTTCCATTCAAGCAGGCATAGGTCGAGGAGTAGAGACTTGGCATTGCCAATCCTACACAAGGCCAGCACAGGGCCTAAGTCAGCATTTTTTTTTTGGGGGGGGCTAACATTTTTGCGTTGCTGACAATTTCCCAACAATCCTTAACGCAACAGACATACTTAGGGAGTCTTAGGGCTTGGCCCCCTTGGGGGAGAAGAGGAACAGAGATGGAAGGGAAACTACACAAAACACACAAACACACACACACACAGGTGTGGCTCTGGCTCAAGCTTTCCCTGAGGCAGGCCCTCCTAAGAAGCAGGCTTTTCTGGGACTGGGGAGGCCCCTCTGAACTCGGGGGGGGGGGCACCCCTAAGTGGACCCCTTGGATCACAGCCCCCCCTCCTTTCCTCCCTAGGAAGGCAGGGGTTCAACGGGGGGGGTCGGTGGGCCCCCACTGGGGAAAAAAGGGGGATCCTCCCCGATTTCATGTCTACCAGCACCAGGGACCCAAGCCTGGTTACCCTATTTATTTATTGAGAGAAAGCGAGGCCACCGAAAGGAACTGTTTGTTAATGCTCATCATCCTCTTCCTCCTCCTCCTCAGGCATCCAAGAGCATTTAGGAGAATAAAACAGCACAAGGCCCCCCCCTCGGAAAGCCCCCTCCCCCCCCCGAGTCCGATGACGCCTCTGCCCCCTCCCCCGAGACCGCCGTCCTCCGAAGGAGAGAGGAGGGGAGGGGGCAATCCAAACATTTGGGCTGGAGCCCCCCCCTTGCCCTGCCCTGCCCCCCCCTCTGGCCGGCGGGCGGGCGGGAGAAGGCGAGTCTTTGGGTGGGGGGGAGAGGTCATCCGAGGACACTCTCCTCAGCCCTCCCCCTCCCAACCCACCAGCCAAGCGGGAGGGGGCCTTTGAGGGAGGGGGAGGAGATTGGAGGGGGGCTCCCCGAGAGAAGGTCCCCCCCCCAGGGGGGGTCTCCTCGCCTCTCCCGCCGCCGCCGCCGCCGCCGCCGCCGCACTGCGGAACGAGGGAAAGGAGGGAAGGGAGCCGCTCAGCGGAGGGCCCTCTCTCTCCGGCGGGGTTGGGGAGGCTTGTGGGGGGGGCGGGCGGAGAGAGGGGGGGCCGGCCTGACCTGAGCCGGGCTCGGCGAGGCGAGCGGGAGGCCCCGCGAGGGCGGCCCCGAGAACAAAGCGCCCTTTGTGCGCCATGGCGGCGGCGGCGGCGGCGGCGAGGAGGCAGGAAGGAAGAGGCGAGGCGAGGCAAGGAGAGGGTCAACGGCGAGGACCCCCCAGCCCCCCCCCGAGGCCCTCCCCCCTCCCGGTCCCCTCGGGCTCCCTCCCCCCCCACCCCCGTCAGCCAACCGCTCCGCCGGCCGGTCGGTTCCCCCGCTGCCGGTACTCACCCGGCTGCCCAGGCTCATGAGGGAGAACGACGGCGGCGGCGAGGAGGAGGAGGAGGAGGAAGGCGAAAGCCTCGGCCTCGCCTCCTTCGCCTCCTTCGGGAATGGCGAGGAAGAAGCGGGGAAACCGACGCGCCGACTCGGCCCGGCCTGGGCGCCCGCGGAAGATTCTCTCGGCCCGGCCGCGGCCACGGCCATGTAAGAGCCCCAGAGAGACACCGAGAGAGAGAGACCGAAAGAGAGCGAGGCGGGCCAGGCAGGCAGGCAAGCGGGCGGGCGGTGAGGCGGCTCCGCCTCAGGGAGGAGCGAGGCCGGGAAGGAGGAGGAGGAGGAGGAAGAGGCGTCGTTGGCGGGAGGAGGGCCTCCCCGGCGGCTCCCTCGCGGCCGCTTTCTTGCTCTGAGGAGTAGTTCTGGCTTCGCCCCCCCCCCCCCACCTCAAAAGGGACGAGGCCGCCCGAGGGGGAAGCCGCCAAAGACGACCCAACCGGGCCTCCTTCCCCGCTCTGGAAACCTTCCACGGGGGGAGAGGGGGGAAAGGACTACAACTCCCAGGTTCCCCCAGCCAGCTGGAGACGGCCCTCATGGGTGGGGGACTACAACTCCCAGACGGCTGGGGCCGTCTGGGAGTTATAGTCCCCTGTGAGGAACATTTCCAGAGATGTCCTCACAGCTGGGCTGAGGGGATCTGGGAGTTGTAGTCCAAAAAGAAGAGGAACATTCCCAAAGATGTTTTTGTTTTTTTTGTCCCCAACCCCAGAGAAGTTCATCGGAGGACAAAGAGGGGAAAAAAAATGATCTCCACAAATTCCCTTTTCTCTCTCTCTCTTCCTTTCTGGCAGTCACAATGACAAGACTCACAAACACCCCCGGCTACCTCTCTCTGCCTAATGGCAAGGCAGGCCCTGCCAGCGCAGCACTGTGTTATCTCACAAAATAGCACACACCCCCCCGGGGAAGATGTAGAAACAGTCCAGGAGAGAACCCGCTGCATGCATAACCAAGCAGATTTTAAGGGATACGTTCCCCCCCCCCCGAATCCTTGAAAAGTTCACCCCACCAAAACCACCACAGTGTCCTTTGGGGGGGGGGGAGGCAGTTTCATTCCCAAACATGGTTGTGGATACACCATCCATTCTCCTAAAAGCAGGAAAGGGTCTTCTAACCATCATCATCTTAGAATTGCAGAGCTGGTAGGGGGGACACAAGGGATCATCAAGTTCAGCTGCCGCTGCCCCCCCCTCCCCGTCAAGGAGGCCCAGTGGGGGAATCAAACTCCCAACCTCTGGCACGGCAGAAGCCTAAAGCCTTAAGTATTTTATTTGGCTTGCCCTTTCTTGAACTGCGGCTCACTTGTCGCATGAGAAGAACTGGGCCGCAGGGCAGGAAACCCAGTGGCAAATAGAAGTCCTTAGTTCATAAGGTTGCCACAAGACCCTTGGCTGACACAAACACCCCATGGAAAATTCTGGGCTAATGATGCATGTCGATATCCTTCACAAAAGGGGATGCAGTATTTATGAACAACCGTGGGGGCTTTTAGCCTTTTGTTTCTGTCCACGGAGTTTTCTTGGCAGAGATCCTGGAGTGGCTTGCCAGTTCCTGCTCCAGGTGGATCGCGTTGAGTCAGACCTCTCCACGATGACCTGTCCGTCTTGGGCGTCCCTGCACAGCACAGCCCATAGTTCGAATGCTCATAGCCCCCAGCTACAGTAGAGCCATAAAATCACAAGACTTTGCAGGAGTCTTGACTTAACAAATCCCATTTGATCATCAAGTCTACTCTAGTTGGGACTGGATGGTGCCCTTAGTTTTTCAAGTGCTGTTTGCAAAAGGGTAGTCGGTCATTTTTTTTTGTCGTAGTCAAAATAGCAAAAGCCTCGCACTGGCACCTTAAAAACCAACTAATTTATTCTAGCAGGAACTTCCATGGATCATAACCCTTTTCATCAGATGCTTGGAGTATTTTTAGGCCTTGGGGACTGTGAGGTCAAACGCAAATTGTAGCCAGACAGTCCTCTGACAAAAACAAACAAATCGACAACTATGTGGTGTATTTTATTCCGTATATACTATAAACAAAAAATCTGTTTCCCTGATACAGAAATGAGTTATCTTGTAACCAAACAGAGGCGGGTATTTGTATCTTATGCAACCCAGAACTCATTTAATTTGTGATTAAGCCCCAATGAACACTGGTAGAACTTGCTTCTTATTTCTTTTTAGGACCGGAATTTTCACCTGTGCTTCCTCAAACTACAATCCTGTGAATGTCTATTCTGAACTGACTTTGAAAATACTCTCGGGTAAGTGCACCGGTTTCTCTTGCCTCCTTTGTTTTCTTGACTGAAAGCGCTTTGGGGCTGGAACCTGTCCTTAGGTCCTTTGTAAAGTGCCAGGTACATAAAATGTGCTCTACAAGGTCATTGTCATCTTCTGCTGCATAAACCTTTGTATTGTTTAGATGACTTTATCGGATTCAGGGTGAGCCCAAGATATTTTGTTGCCTGTGGAAGAACAGGATAGGATGATCGCCTGCTGATATCAAGGTCCATATAATACTCAAAGCTGGCCGCATTCCCAGAGAAGCAGCTTTGTGGTCAGACGCTGTAGTGAAAACAAGAAAGGGTCTTGTGGTGCAGAACGAGGGTTGCTAATCAGGGCCGGCCCTGCTATTAGGCTGCCTAATAGAGTACGTGCAGGGAGGAGGCAGTGGTGGCCCCCTTTGCAGCCGCCGCCACTGCAGCAGTAGCGATTGTGAGGTGTTGATAGAGGTTATGTGCCATAATGGTCCCCCTAAGTTAGCATGGCACCCTATGTTGCAATGGATGGTTCTGTCCCACAGTCAGGATTGGAGTGTGAATCAACTACCAGTCCATGGAACAGGAGGAAAGTGGGTGCCATCATGTTTTCCCCCTCTTCACCTCAGGCAGCAAAATCTCTTGGGTCAGTCCTGTTCCTACACTTTACTGAAGGTTAGAAGCAAGAATTTCTGTTGTATCTTCCAAATATTCCTAAGTACTGTATGATAAATAGAAGAAGTGTTCTGCCATTATTGGTTTGAAATTGAATAGAAAATACAAAGTCAGAGGGCTGAAGTGGAAAGAGAGGGAAGAGTATAGAAGAACCAGCACCTGCATTACCTTATGGTCTTCCTTCCTTCCTGCCTCCCTCCCTCCCTCTCTTTTGTGTCACATCTGTTAGACTGCAAGGCATTATTTTTAAACAACATCCTGTCTTAAGTGCAATGGGGAAAACACAGTGCATAAACACTCATCATCATCATAGGCATCCTTCAGTCTCAAGAGACTATGGTAACATGCTCTGAATCGAGAGGGTCCTCTCCAGAGGATTAATCCTGGGTAAAGTAATACGGAGGATAGACTGTTACCCAAGCAGCAGATCCCCCCTCTCCACATTGCTGAAATGGTCCAATGGAAAGGCAAGAGCCAATACAACTGGTTCCAGCAACGTTGCAGGAGTTGGCAGAATGACACGAACTGCCTTCGGGACTCCAGCTCCGGATTTTGCCTCGAGGTTAACTCCTGAAGCCTTTTCCATAAGTGGATATAGCCACAAGGCAGTGGAGGTTAAACAATAAGCTCCCCCCAAACACACACACACACACCACAAGACCACATGGATCCCACACACAGGCACCACTTCTAGGGCTTCCACTCTAACCAAACTCCCCCCCCCCCACTCTCTATCTGCACCTTCACCTTGACAAAAAGGAGGTGTGGGTGTTATTTTCTCAAGGATGTAATGATGACCTACAGACTCCTACACTGCAAGAGTGGGAGTGGGGTGGAGAAAGAGAAACAGAGTGCTTGATGTGAGGTACCTCTCGCCCAGAGCACGCCACAGATACAGGAGCATCGGTTCCTAGGCGCTGAGCCACGAGGGCTCCAAGGAAAGGGGGCAGCTAGCCTCCTGTCAGGCCCAGGGGGCTCCAGAAGTGCTGTCCAGGGGTGGGGGGACCAGAGAGTCCCTCTTGCCTTCCCTCAGAATAATTTCAAGGTCTAAGAGCGTGCGCACACACACGCACACCCCTCTTCTAGCCTGGGCTGGAGCTGTGCCCCACTCGGAGGGATCAAGGGAGCACATCCGCTGCCCCCATGCCAAAGTGGGGAGGGGACACAGCAGGTGGTGGCCCCACTGTAGCAGACCACGTGGGAGGACACCGGTGTGGGGCAGAGCGTTCAAGACAGCTGACTGCTCGGGAACACTCCCAGCCTCCCCATCCCAGAGACCCACTCCCTCGTCGTGTGGGCCAGTGGCTTCTGCTCGGGACACACCGGCCTCCCTGCCAGAGGAAGGCTCCCAGCCAGGCAGCGCCAGGACAGAAGAAGCTCTCGCCAGCCGCCCAGTCCCACTCGAAGGATGCCCCAGAGGAGTGAGTCCCGCCGGCGGCGCCAAAGGGTGGCGAGCAAAGAGTCCCCAGCAGCAGCAGCAGCAGAAGCAGCAGCACCACGACCAGGTGTTAAGAACGGGGGTGGGGGGAAGGGGAGAGATCCGGGACGAACACTGGACATAAATAAAAGCCAGGACCATAAACTAAAAAACTAAAAAGGCAGGGCTAATCTTGACCTGAAATCCACTGGATGGACGATGGGTCTGGATGGTAGGAGCTGAGAGAATAGCTGGGACATGACCGTTTGTCTGTTTAGGTAGCACAGTAACCCTGTGGGGAGAAACCCTTCCTCTTGCTGTGCTTTTAGATGATTTTAAGTCACAACTTGCTTTTTACTGTGATACATTATTTGTGGCTTTTTGTGTTTGGATACACATACACACACTCCACACTCCACACACAGCATGTTGTTAGCTACCTTGATTTTTTTGTTGGGAGAAAGGGGAGGAATGTTAAACAAACAGACGGAGGCTGTAGGGATGAGATAGAGCAGAGGTGCCATAAAACTTCTGCCGTACTGCAGAAAACCACTGCATCCTGGGATCCCTCCGTTACCTAAAGATCCTGGGGCCAGAGCCTTAAACTAGGGCACCAGGTGGCTGGTGTTGAGGAGAAGCAGGATGAGATAATCTTGGCCCTTTAGGGGTTTTGGACATGGGGATCCAAGGAGCGCCAACCAGCCAGCAGCACTACCAACCAGCCTGTTGGTAGGTTGTTAAGTGCTAGACTGTAAATTCCAGCAGCGAACTACGGTTTGTGTCCCTTGCAGTGCGAGTTGGCACATGATGAAGAATACAAGTGGCAATTGATTAACTGGCAGCAACTTTCTGCTGCAGTTGACATAATGGGACTTTATATCTGCATAACTAACTGATCAGCAGGATTCTGGTCTTTGTTTCTTAAATGGCATTATTGCTACAGAGCAAGCTTAAATGAGGGAGATCTTAGTGGTGCTTGATCAAATTAATCCTGAATTTCTAACCCTGTTGCATTTAACCAGTCTTCCTGGTTGATTCATTGCTCTTGCTTCCCTGATATACACGGAGACTCATTCTTAGAGATCTGTGGTGTGCTGGAGCACAGAAAACTTGCTGATAACCAGAGATGACCACATCCTTTCCCTTCTCCTTCCCCTGCACTGAACAGCTCACAGTAGTAAGAGGGAATATAGGCTTTTCTAGGATCAGGATCAGGAGACTGTTGGGAGAAACGTTCCCTCTAATTTTCCACCAGCATTGAGTGAAAATCCTGCCTTAGTTCTGGCTGCGACTGGAACTAAATCAGCGGCAACAGTTTGCCATGCAACCTAATTTGGAGTGGCTTGGCCTGGAGCAGCAGCGAAGACCCATAAATTTTACAAAAGACCTGCTCCCCATGGAGAGGAACACTGCTGGACTTGCTTAGTTAATATGGATTAGAACAACCTTCCAGAGATATAGCTGGAAAGACAGTCATGCTGAGCACCTGTACTGCAGAATTCATGACTGCCCTGCTATTAAAGATGCCACAGTCATAGTCAAGCTCTGCTGGTCTGGAGTTGGGAGAAGATTTTTTTTTTTGGACTTATATACCGCCCCATAGCGCTACAAGCACTCTCCGGGTGGTTTACAATTTAATTATACAGGCTACACATTGCCCCCCCAGCAAGCTGGGTACTCATTTTAGCGACCTCGGAAGGATAGAAGGTTGAGTCAACCTTGAGCCGGCTACCTGGGATTTGAACCCCAGGTCGTGAGCACAGTTTTAGCTGCAGTACAGCGTTTTAACCACTGCGCCACGAGGCTCTTGTGATTTTGTGATGTTTGGCAGTGATCCAGGGGATTAAAAGACAGTTAGAATGGAAACATGTTGGCGACAGGCTTTTCTTGTGCAACTGGTAGCTTCTTCAAATGCAGTTTTTCCATGTGACTCATGTTTTCCATTTCTCCCCTGACACATGTGTTTTTGTGTCTGCTGACCCTGACGCTTCTGCTTCCACCCCTCTGACCTCCTGCCTCCATCTGTTGGCCAGCTCTCTCTCTCTCTCAGGAATCTGTCCCACCCCTTGAGCTCAGCAAGTGCACATCACTTTCTACCACTGACCAGCCACAAGAGATTCCCTGATGACCCAGTCCTAGGGAAGGTTGCTTCAGTACATGTCCCCGTTTCTTTGGTTAGGGCTTACTCCAGAGGTAGCATTTAACAAGACTTCAGACTAGACCTACTACTAGAGATGGGAAAAAGGTTACTGAGTTAATATTTGGGTTCTTACCACACATTCGCTTAACGCCTCTCAAGATTATCAAGGATTATCTGGACATTTCCTAGACTTGCTGAAATTATGCATACCTTTGAAAAATGTGCATACACACATTTTGATCAATGGAACAAAAGCATGCAAAACACATGCATTTTAAAAATGATAAATAAAAATGCACAGCAATTTTCTGTGAAGGCAGAAAATTGAAGTCTTACAACCCCTTATTGAAAAGAAACCCTTTTCAGGCAGTTGTCTGCTCATGTACATGGCTAAACAGGTGGTAGGGACATTCAGGGTGGGGTTTACCTGTATGCCCATCCTCACTCCACCCCCATTTCGTCCTCCACAGAAGTAGGCCTATGTCTGCGTAGAGCAGAGCCTCGGACAGATGAGAAGGCCCGTGAGGTTTTCAACTCCTTTCCACAATCTTCTGGCCAGTGTTGCCAGTTTCCAAACCAAGAGCAAAGCACAGGCACACAAGAAGCTGCCTTAAACTGGATCCGATCCGGGTCCATCTAGCTCAGTTCTGGCACTGGCATTCGCACCCAGCTAGCAGGATTCTTTCCTAGACTTGCTTGGAGACGGCTGGTCTCCTATCCAAGAACTGACCCAGCCTGACCTGGCCTAGCTTTGGAAATCACATGGGATTACACAGGGCCCGGCTAGCAACAGCAGTGTCCAGCTGCTTTTTCAAAGCTGACAAAAGCTTTTTCCAAGTGGTGTAACTGGACCAGGAAGATGCTGTATTCCAAAAGGCTGAAATCCTATGTGCGCTAGCCCCAGTGAAATCCATGGATCTTCTTTACTTATCATTTAGAAACACAAAGCAACATCCGGTCAATGCTGTGTGACACACCCAGCGCCTACAGGGATGGGTAACGTGCAGCCCCTGAGCCTCCTGTTTGCCCCCTGGCCTTGCCCATTGAGCCCTGCTGTTGCAAGCCAAGCTGTTAAAATGGCTAGAAATCCCACAGACCAACATGCACTGATTGCTGAGGTGCTTTGTGATGCAGCAGGACACCATAGACTTTTTGTACTTGATGCCAAATTTGGTTAGCAGCTTGGAGATGGGAACCCACGTATCAAACCCCAAGAAGTGTCTATCCTTTAGGACAGAAGCTGAGTTCAATCTGTTCGAAATGATTGTTATGGCTTACTTAGCTTGGGCACTTTTATA
Source organism: Pogona vitticeps (assembly GCF_051106095.1). NCBI lineage: Eukaryota > Metazoa > Chordata > Lepidosauria > Squamata > Agamidae > Pogona > Pogona vitticeps. The sequence goes on along the minus strand of NC_135794.1, from coordinate 25,717,720 downwards.
GGCAAGGCTGCCCTGTTACAACTGGATTTTGAAGCTGGGAGCAGAAAAACGCCCCATGTTCCCTACCTAAATGCATTTATCAGGTTTGTTGGGGAGCTACACGAGCGCCAGATCTGCCCAAGCATCCTTGCAGCCTTGGAGATTTAAGGGTTCCTGTGTATTGTAACATGATCCACAACTCTTGTGTCCTATAAAAATGGGGATGAATAAAATGCCGATTAGACTGGGTCCTGTCCTTGCACATGAGTCTCTGATTGGACATAAACAATGTGAGATGTGTGCAGTTAACCCCACCCATTGAAGCAAACCATTAATCATTCAGTAACTGCGAGCTAATGAAAATATTTAAATTGAGAAATTTGCCAAGAAACAGTAATGTTTTGCGGCAACTCCTCTTCAACTGAGCTGAACTCATTGTTAGAACTACAGTATTATGTTCTAAAGTTTCCCTGCATAGGGAGGGAACAAAGGTCAGCATACATCACTGTATGAGAATTTCTAGCATGTGGGTCGGATCTGGCCTAGTGAGGGGGAGGGAATGAGAGTTTCGAGAACCCCCCTGTCCCCAAACTCAGTAATGTAGGCGATTCCCCTTATGGCACCTTCACTGTGCATTCTCTCAGGTAGGAAAGCTAGTTATGGGCAGGGGAAGGAGGCTGCTTTTCATTATCTCCAATCTGAAGTAGTGATAGGGAGCTATGGTACCCAGTGAGAAAACCTGCAAGCCAAGGAAAGCTACTCAACCCAAGCAGCAGAGCAGATCTCACTGCAAAAGGGGTTTCCCCCTCCGAAGTTATCAACCCCACAACTCCGTATGACAGGTGGGTAAGGCTGAGACAGACTGGCCCAAGGTGAACCAAGAACTCAAATGGCTATGTGCAAAGAAATGTAAAGTTCTATATTTAGGCAGGAAAAATGAGATGGACAAGTACAAGATAGGTGACAACACTACATCTGAAAGGGATCAGGAGGGAGGGGGTGGCTTGGCAGAAGACAATCCAGACAAAAATGAAAACAAGAAACAAGGGCCAAAGGAGGATTTGAACCCTGGTTTCTCAAGTCCAGGTGTAGCCCAACATTCTTAGTACTGTACCATACTGCTTCTCTACAAGAAGGGAGAGCTTCTAACTAAACCTTAGGAAGACCTTTCTGGCAAGAAGACTGCCTTAGAAGGTGGTGGGGCTCGCCTCTGCCTCTGTTGGATGGCTCTCTGTGAGGGACGCTTTGATGTGGGGTTCCTGCATTCAGAGCCAGTTGGACCTGATGGCCGTTGGGATTGCTTCCAACTCCACAGTTGTATTATTTAATGATTTTCCCATCTTATATCCATCCACCATTCAAGCCTAACCTATCCCAGTCAAGTCCCACCATCCTCAGACAGTGTGGGAAGGATACATAACATTTTAATGAGGACTAGAAAGTTTCCAAAATGCACAAGAAGGAAATGCCCCTTGCTCAAGACTCCTCCCAGACAGTTTTTCAGTTTTGAAAATCCAAAAGGAAGATCTTGGCATTAATTATAAAGGTGACGGGACGGAAAGTCCAACTGCATGGATGAGATCAGTCTGCAGAGATTTCTGCTGGCACACTTTTGCCAAATATTCAGATGCTGGGATGAGACATACCACTGGTGATAAGCATATTTAATGGTAGTTATTTTCATGTGGCCAGAGACTTATTAACTTCTCTTGAGTTTTATAGATGCAGCATCTCTCTAGCTTTCTAGTGGAATAAATTTCTAGTAACAGAAGCAACGTAAGTGCAGTTTAATTGCCATTAGACCAAATTCTGCAGCAGAAACCATTGGCAGGAAGCAGTGGGTAATGAGCCCAGTGCTTGCAAATTACAGGGCAAAAGCTCTCTTTGTGGCAAATATACTTTTTGAAATCCTTTAAACTGGCTTTCATTGCAGGATCATAAATGCAAAGGCAAGTGCAGATGTATCCCTTCTACAGCCAGACGCTCTAGCTTTATTATTATGTAAGCCTATTTGCTCCTTGTTATCTGAAGATGCTATGCTCTCCTGAAAAAAAAAAGTGTTTCAGGGGAGGGACTTTCAGTTTGGTTGCCAAAAGGAATCAGGCATCAATTACACCTTTAAATATTTCTCGCTGAAGTTGTGACATGAGTAAGCCAGGATGAGCTCTGGAGGAAATTCTGGCTTTGCGGTCTCTCTTTCCACTGGCTAACCAGACAAAATCTGCTGTTGGGTGGTCCAGGTCATGCGGTCACCATCTCAGAGCAAATATTGATACTCTGGACACAACACCAACCATTTTCCAAAGCAGCCTGCCTCACTTGGGCTAATGTTAGGGTCAACCTGGGGACCAGTCGGGCTTCTGTGGTTCCTGTAACTGCAGCAGGAATTGCCTTCTGTCCTTGGTGGAGTGGGTCAGAGTAGGGAGGGAAAGAAAGAGGGCTTTGGTGCCCTTTGCAATAAAAAAAAAAGCACAGCATAAGATAAATGAAAAGTGCAGCATTTCACTGCTTCATGATAGATGATGTTAACCCTTGGGAGAAAGGTGGCCTAGAAGTGCAGTAAGTAAACCCTAAGTAACTTTTCTAAGCTCTTTTCTTATGGCTTCAGTAGAGTTAGCCTACAGAGCTAATTCCCTCTGAATATCCTAACCTACTTTTCTATCCACAGGGAACATTTTGTTGTTTGCACAGGAAAGCACTCAAACAATCCTCATTTGCCTGTAAGTGTCCCATTGTTGGCAAGTGCAGTTCCCACCTCTTAAAAGTTAAACTCAGCCTAGCAATACTGAAGCAATCATTTAAAAACCTGCCAATAAAACAATAAAAATAAAATCTTTAGTTGTACTTTTCCTAGTGTAAAAGAATTCCAGGAATGGACATGTAACCTGTTTTAGGTCAAAATCCACACTTGTCTTTTTCAGCCTTTGTCAGTGCAATATAAACTGAAAGCTGACTTGTAAATCAGTGACTGGGCTTATGAAATCCCTTGCCATGCAGTGTAATTCCTATTAAGACACTGTAGTAAGTGCTGTAACATAATAAGGTGGCAAGCAGAGAATGGAAAATTTCCAGCGCCAACCCCTCTCCAGGCCCATGGGCGAAGAGGAGATCATTTTACTCACAGTTTACAGCAGCAACATGAGATAAACCAGATCCAAAACATAGGCTGACTCAACAGGGGGATTTGGAAAGCCTTTGGGATGGTGGGTGCCGTTAGATCATCTTTGGCCATCTGGCCTTGAGAGTCTTGCACCTTCCCTCCCCCTCCTAGCATGGCTGGCAAAAGGGCAGCGCCCCACGGCTGTTCGGCTGCAACTCCCAGCATTCCTCTTGCCAAACCTACACTATTTTATAGGGTGACCCCTTAGGCACGATCACAGGTGCACGACAACAAACAAACAAGCACCCCCAAAGAAAGAGGGGGGGGAAAGGACAAGAGCAGGAATAAGAAGATCTCAGTCAGGCATGTGTTAGCTTAGAAGGGCAGGGGCAAGTTTAGCAAATCATTGGTATCGTTTATATACGAGCAGGGGACCTTTCTCAGCTTTGCAGGGAAGCCTCTGAGCAGGTCAGCTGTGTGCTGCCATTTGGGCACTCATGACGGTGGGTGGGCTCTCCTTCGAGGCCCCCGCTCTTGCATCGTCCTCTGGTTCTTTATCTCTGAATGGCGTTTGGGCTGGAATTCCAAGAGAGAGTGAGTCTGCTTGTCTGCTGTGGTGGAAAACCTGGGGGGAGGTTTGGACAACTATTTCTAGAGAATTCAAATGGGTTCTTAAGCTCTGATGTTAGGTGATGCTCACTAACTTTGGTAATGTTAAAGGAAAAAGTGGTGGTGGCTGGTTAAAGAAATTGGTACCAGGTCTGTCAGTGATTTGGGGTTAGAATATACATAACCTCTGTGAGTTCCCTTTGCTGTTCAGGGGCAATAGCATGAGGGAACTATGGATTTTCTGGAGGCTAAATAGAACTTCTGTGTACTGAGGCTAGGTCACCACAGGACAAGAAGCCAGCCCTGCCATCCGGGAGAATGAGGCAAGTCACTCAAATGGAAGGCGCTCGGGGGTGGGGGGCGGCAGTGGCAGTTTCCTGGTCTTCTTCCTGAGCTCCCCGCCCGTCTCCTTCTTTTCAGAGTCATGAGCTGCTGATCTTTGGCCTCAGGCAGCAGAGTATCTGGGGACAGCTCCTTTGTCTGATGATCAGGGAGGATCTTTGTAATGCTCTCAATTCTTGTGACCTTTTTCTGTTGTCTTTCTGTTGACAGTATTGAAGGGCCCCCAACCCAAGGAAACCCTCTTTTTTGATTGCTTGGATGTGAGTCTTCTTTCTCCTTCTCTTCCTGCAGAGCGAATACAGTCTTTGCAGGAATAAAGCTTTTGCTTATGCCAGCTGGCGAAGGGTGCCAAGGCATGTTTGCCCAACTGAAAGAACCCCCAACAACAACCCCCTTTTCTTAAAAGCTTATTTTTTGTATTTTCCAGTGATTATCTGTTAACTGTTCCTGACCTTTGAGTGGGGTGGGGGTGGGAGACAGAAGTATTTTCATCTCACACGTTAAGTAGAACAATCCTCTTAGCACCAGAACATTTTGTGAAAGCTTTAAACGGGGTTACATAAATTCGTTTGTAGTTCCGAGAGCAAACTTCTCTCTTCTGGTCCCATAAGGACAGATGTTGTGAGGTTTTGTTACAAGGTTGATTTGCAATTTCGGCAGATAATCACCTGACCCGATTTGGGAGTTCAGCTCAAGGATACCCATGCTACAAGAATGAAACCTGGGGGGTGGGGGGGTGGGGGGGTTGGTTTTGGTCTTTTAAAGTAAGGTTTAGAGAAACTGCTTTGACGTTCCCTTCTGCATTGCTGCAGTGAAAGTTTCCTGGAGTTTGGAGTGAGGAACAGCAGGCCTTGGCAGTTGTCCCACAGTTATTATGCTTTACCCGTTGGAAAAACTTTTTCAGTTCAACTGTATCTGTGAGACTGTGAAAGGTGATTTTCTCCTATTCACGGGGAATTTGAGTACTGTGGATGGGGTGACCATATGAAACTGAGAACAGGATTCAGAAGATGCCATTTGAGTAGGTGTAACTAGTCACGAAGAGTCGGACACGACTTAACGACTAAACAACAACAACAACAACAACTAGTTATGCAAGCAATACCTCCTGATTTCTTTTCTGGCCTCTGAGGTGGCTAACTGGCACCCAAGGTGGCTATTAGAGGCATAGGAGCCCTGCCCTCCATTTCATCTGGCAACCCTAGCTGGGTCTGCTTGCCCCTTGCTGTCCATTCTGCATTCTTTGCTACACAAAACAGCTGGTGCTTCTTCCCTGCAGCAGTGGGGCTTCCAGGCTCACATGATCACTCCCTTTAGTTGTGAACTTGAACGGTGAGGGCCAGCAGAAACAGAACAAACACACTCGGGGCCAATGATAACCTGAGGGAGATGTCAGTGCATGCACGTAGTAGAGACACATGGGAGCCCAGGGTTTGCAGAAAAACTTTCAGAAGAATCCTGAGGAGGATGAACCCCCACAAACCATCCCAAGGAGGACTGAGCAGTCTTAAAAAGCCACAGAGTCTTAGGAATAGGAAACAAGAGAAGGGGACCTGGATGTTGTCAGCAGACTGAACACAAGGGCAGCCCATGGAAAGGCCAGAATATATTGCAGTACTGCAGTGAGAAAAATACTACAGGTCCCACTTAGGACTCTTATCAACCCCCAAAGTTTCAGTGGGGGCAAAGAAAGCTGCCGCAGGCAGGAGGACAAGCGGCTGCAACAAAAGTCAGCCCCCCCTAGAAATGGAGAAAACTGCCTTACCCTGAGCAAAACAATTACTTTTTTTGGACTCCTCAAAGGCCCCCACCTCCAAACTCTGGTCAGACCTTTCGCTGATCTAGCCCAGTCATATTGCCAACTCTGGTTGGCATCTGGGGCTCTCCAGGGTCTTCAGCAGGAGGATTCTTGCCCAGCCCTGTATGGAGATCCTGAACGTTCCTTGATCTAAGGACTCACCAGGCCTGACCCTGCCTCACTTCCAAAAGCAAGAGGGACTGGAAGTTATGTGCAGGGTGCTATGTTGGTAATGCCAGTGGTGGTGAGGAAACCCTTGTATCTCCCAGAGTGGCCCCTCCCCTCCCCGTTGTTTTGTTTTTCAAGTTCATGCAATCCCATCCCAGATGCTGACACGGATTTTCTTTCAACTGTAAACAGATGCCCTGGAACCAGGGCTCCGGATCCTTCTGCCACCGAGAAAGGTTGCGTCACGATGATGTCATGGCTCCAGCTACTACGTTTTGACCTTGAACGCCCTGTTTCAGGAACAGAGACAACACTCCCTCACACCCCAACACCCTTTTTTTAAAAAAAAAAGATGTGATGATCTTGGTGTGTGATGGTGGGAATCAAGGAGCATTCTTAAAAAGTCACGCAAATATATATGCTTTTTGTAATCCTGCCCAGTACGTCTTCCCAGTGCTTCAGTGCTGGTGGTGGGATAGCTGTAATGTTACATACACCACTATGCACAATATTTTCTAACCGCTTCTCACTCAGCCTTGAATGTGCATTGGCAGGTCCTACAATTGAAAGGCCACCTGAAAGTGGAAACCAATCCACCCTCCCCACCATTATATTTCATTAACAAAATAATCAGAAGTACAGCTTCTTTGCTCGCTACTTGCCTCATTACTATGACACCTTGCACGTAGGTATGTGGATTTTAAAGCCATTTCCTAGGTTATTTTACTCTGTTTTATTAAATAGCTGCAAAAGCAGGGTGCCTATGTATAGAGGATGGTCTCTGTTTGAAAGCTCTTCCGTTCAAGTCTAGTTCAAAACCAAAAGCTACTAAAAGCCAAGAGAGGAAGGATCTTGATGTTACTCATCACCACTTAGCCCCTGGACAGTAACAGAGTAAGCAAGCACCCATGTCACCTAGCCATGGTTTTCTCTCCAAAGGCCAGATATAGTGTTGTTGTTTTTAAAATTTGAATTCTAGTCATTGTATCTAATGTTGCTTAGGTACTACAAAATTATCTTTATTTTATGAAAAGTTCTCTTCTCTCATTCTCTCTCTCTCTTTTTGGTGATGCACAATTGGCAGTCCTATTTCAAAACTGTAACAACTCTCCCCCCCACCCCAATTTTCCCCTTAATCCATCTGCTTGTTCAGTTTGGGTGAGGGAGTCAGAAGGCACATATCTACTTACCATGGCTGCAGCCACCTTGCAGTGCCTTGAATCTCATGTTGGCTTCCTAAGAGGTTAAAAAAAAAAAGAAATTATCTGAAGGATAATTGACTTGCTGAATTTTAAAACAATCACCCAGCACAGATGAAAAGGTCAAGCAGAAGACTGCTGGTCAAAAATAGAAGTGATCTGCAGAGGAGAGGAAAGTTCAACAGCTCTGACAGGAGCCCTGGCTCTACTACAGCTGCTCTACCAGCAATAATGCTTCATCCTGATCTTTAAATGAGGGGAGGGAGCCAGCCTTCAGCCGGTGTGTGGCTCTTCCCAAAGGCCCCGCCCAGTTCTTTCAATGAAGCAAACTCACCAATCCCCAAAGCCACTGGAAATGAATGGGTAGAAGCTGCAGGTTTCAAAACAGTCAGAGATGCCGGGTGAGCTGCACCAATCCATCCACGGCTATTTATTTTGCTATGGGCTTTTCACTGAGATGAAATGAAAAGCAGGGCAGGCAGTCTTTCTTGGACTCCGGTTTTCTTCAGCTCCAGCTCCCCAAACCCCCCAAGATAGGACCTTTCCGAGCTCTGATGGAGTCTCACTAACTAAGGGGAAATGAGATGTTTCTTTAGTTGTTATCATTTGCCCTAAAGTTTTCTGTGCTAACTTTCCCTAAATTCCCTGGGATTTTAGAGCCCAAATTTGTGGCCAGAGGATGGGCTTTTGTGGAGTAACAGAGGGTGGGCGCTTGTCATGCCAGCTGCAGCTGCCACTGTTCCTGCTGGGACTTACCATTTCCACCAGGGCTGGCATCCTGCATGGCCTTGCCTACCTCATCTTTTACACACAGGATGTTTTTTTTTTCAGACCCTCTCCTGTTGCTGGCGATGGCAGAAAATTCCTTCCTTAGCCAGGCCCGGCACCACTGCTGCTAGCAAGACTTCTTCAACAAGGTGGCTTGCAAGCTGCAATGCTGGGGCTCCATTCCCTGACTTGCTCCAAATGGCATGACCAGCCCAAATGCTCACACACACCACAGATTTCTCCCCAGTCCCTTCCCCTCATGTCTGGCTTTGCGCTGTGCCAACATGAGCAAGCACAGCGCGCATACTAACCCCTTTGCAATAAGTGAGTGACTAAAATCCTGTTGCACAGCTCTGCTGGCCCAGTGGTGAAGACATCCTAATCAGTTACAAATCATCACTGATGAAAGGCAAGTCACTGCTAATTAAAGATTATTTTGGGGCACATGCGAGGAAAGGTGATGGGGTTGGTGCCCAGGATCCAAACCCCCCACTAACTCTGGGATTTCCCCCCCCCCCCTACTTGGAAAGCTGGGAGAGCCTAGCCGTTGTCTGAGACTTCAGATGTTGCTTTAAGATCTGGCCCCTTTACGTCTAGATGATGGCAAAATACTGTGCGCAGAGCTGCCTTTGAGAGGTAATTTTGACATACAGCTACTGCAGAACACAGTGTAAGCAAGTCCTATACGTATCTACCCCAACTGGTTTTTTACTTTCATTTTCACCAGTGCAGCGTATTGTTGGGTTGATTTGATTGTGGATGTCACCTTGACCTCCCCGACCCCGAAACACTTTTTCTTTTAAAACCTGCATCAAAGGAGCCTTGCTCCTTCTCTGCTTCTCACTTCCAGTGTACGTGCTGCATCAGAGTCATGCTGTCCTCTCAGGTTGACGGCATTTGCTACAGCACTTGGGCCTCTCTTCTGAACATTGTGTTGTCCCACACAAGGACCGCTCCCCTTCCAACTGGTCTTCACAATGAGTTGTTGTAACAAGCAATTAAGGGGCTGTACACAGAACGCTGAGCCACTCCAGCAGGCCTTGAGAAAAGCTGCACACACAAAGCAAACATGACCTCAAAGGATTGCTTTATCCAAAACAAGCCCTGTGGAAAAGCCATCTCACTCCAGCCATCTCAGCTTCTTTTCTTTCTCGTGCCCCTTTTTAAAGCAGGGCAGCACAATTTTCTCTTGGAAGATCCCCACCTCCCCACTTGAAGGCCCGCCCAATCCAAAACTGGTTCAGAGGTGAAGAGCCAGAAGGAGGGTGATGAGAGACTGAAGTTGCCCATCATCCACCATGAGCAGCACATGTAGCAGCCAGTGTACACTGGTCATCAGCTCCCAGACTTCTCCCCTTGAGTGACATGCACTGTAACTCTGTTCAAAAAGGACCTTAATTTCGTAGCTGTACACCTATATTTGCTTATGCTGTTTTCTGCAGCTTAGTGCTCCCTTCTTCTCCATTTTGGGAAGGTGTCAGAGACAACCGTATTCTATCCAGTAGATTCATGACCAAGTCCTATCTGGGGAGATGTGCTGCTAGGGCCTAGCCAGGCTGATCTGTTCCCATGCATTCCCACTTAACACTCTGCTTGATCTAGGTGCAGTCCTGAACCTGTAATCACTGCTCCTCAAACCCAGCACCTTCCAGAGGAAATGGGCTACATGTCCATGAGTGCAACTGGCATGCAAGATGGTTGGTTTAATTCTATGAGTTGTTCTCCTGCTTTGTTCCTGTCCACTAGACCTGTAGCTCTCAACCTTGGATAACCCAGATGTTCTTGGACTGCAGCTTCCAGAAGCCTTTACCACTAGCTGTGCACCTGGGTTACCTCAGGTTGGGAACCACTGCCTTAGATCAAATTATCTAAAAATGCTTATAAACATAGCTGACTGGAATGCAAAAGTAGGAAGCAAAGCCAAACCAAATGTTATTGGAAGACACAGCTAGCTAATGGAATACTTTATACTCCACCCCAAACCCCATCCCCTTCTGTAACAGGGATTGCTAACCCTCCAGGGCCACTGTACACCATGGGGACAAGCTGTGATTCGCAGGCAGAAGTCCATAGGTGGTATGTTCTCCTCACTCATTAAAAGGGATCACATTACTTATTGCATTCCCTGCTTGTTACATCTCTGACCCACAAATGACCCACTTTTAAAAATAGATGTAACGTTTTCATTGCAGCAACCAGATGCTTGTGATTATGTTACATATGATTTGTGTAGTAGGGAAACATTAGAACAGAGGATTCATTCTTTTCCTTTTCAACAAAGTTGCCGTAGTTTACCAAAAACATCTAACTCCAAAACATGGTGGTTTCACTTTCTCTTTATTCTGTTTTTTGCTATTTGTTTGCATAGTCAAGGGCAGTGGTTCCCAGCCTTGGGTCCTCAGATGTTCTTGGGCTACAACTCCAGGAAACCCTGGCCAGCACATTTAATGGTGAAGACTTCTGGGAGTTTTGGTCCAGGAACCCAAGGTTGGGAACCACTGACCTCGGGGAAGGGGATTAACTAACCCATAATCGGTGTGTATCTTGGAAATATGTAGCTGCTAGAATTTGAGCAGGGATGCTATACGCCTTCCCAGAGGAGGGAAGAATATGGCCAGTGGAGGAGGGGTGGGCTTGCTGGAGAGACGGGCCCGGCTGCTAACCAGCTCCCAGGCCTTCTCCCTGATGTTTCTGAAAACCTTAGGCCACATTCAGACAGGACAGCTCTTTGAACGGAGGAAGACTCCGAAGAGAGAACTGTCCGCTGTAAAGCAGAGCACACGGCCCCACTACCTGCACACGGGGTGTCAAGGGCTCCCATTCCATGGAGGTTCTTGCTGTTTTGCAAGGACCTCTGCAGCTCCTCGCCACTGTCTCTGCCCTGCTGAATATTTCTGGCCCTGGGCCTTGTTGTCGTATTTGGATGGGCTCATCTGATCTATTTACTTGGCTAACCATTCCTTTCCCATAACAGTTTCTCCTAAATTAACTGTCCCTCTTAAGAGTGAGAGGCAGGTGCTGCCAAGCCGGAATCTGGGCCAAGCTGCACCATGAGGAAAAGCAAGGTGGCTTCTGCAAGGAAAATGGGTGCCAGTGAGCTGACACCCAATACTGTGTTCCTGGACTGGGCAGTAGGGAAACTTACAGGAAACCTACTGCTTTTGGGCCCCTGGTTTGTTATTCTGTCTGTATTCTGGCTCATGTACTGTCCGTGCAACAGTCTTTCCATGCAAACCACTGCAGAGCTGAGAGACAGTCAACTCCCAGAATCCCAAACCAGCCTGGCCACACTGACAGTACTGGCTGGGGGTCCTGGGAACTGCACCCAAGAAAGGAATGTTTCTAACTGCTGTCTGGTGCTAAATTGAATCTGGTTTAATTTAATACACAGCCAGCCTGCAATATCCAGGAGAGGTGGTACAGCAAGCATAACTTGTGTTGGTCCAGTTCAACCAGTGTCTCTCTGAGGATAAAGGAACATCCTTTATGCCGTGTAGCCCAATGTTGCACATGATGCCCCCCTTTCCCTTCTGTATTTCCTGGGCTGGTTGCATAAATTGTTCTTGGCTTGAATAGGGGTTGGCAACCTACAACTCCCATAATCCATGACCATGAGGCATAACACCTGGGCTCATAGTGATTGCAGTCCAAAAATTTGGAAGGCACCAGCTTGCATATTCTCAGGACAGAATATTCCTGTGTGTTTCCTCCCCCATCATCAGCACCTGTGCTTCCTCTCCTGCCTGCCTTCCAAGACTGAACTCCTGGAAGGATGTGTTCTGCTGAGCATGTGTTCTTTCACCTTCATTTAGGACGCCTGCTGCCCTAGCCTTCTCCTGATGCTGGTGTTCACCAACTGCTTGGGAGCACCACTCACAGGATTCCTGACGATCTGCTGGGCTGGCTGTGGCTGAGGGAACGTCTGCCCTGTAGCCACACAAGTCACACCTGTCTTTCCCACTCAAGCAAGACCCACTGTGTGTCTTTCTCTTTCCTCCATTTTGGTGATGTGTTAGTGGCCACTCTATTTTAGGACAAATTCCTGACAGATTGCTACCAAAAGGAAGTATTTCCCTTTATGCCATTTAACCCTTAAAATAAAACCAACAAGAACAGGAGCCCCAACAGGTAGTTGTGCCAATGAGATCAAACGGAAGAAACCCCTTCTCTCTTCCCACGGAAAGCAAGGGCTGTGCAGTTTCCTCTTGGATGTGGGACCAGAGGCAGGAAAGTTCTCTTCCTGCACTCAATGGGAATGCCTCATTTCCTATTTATCAGCCTGGCCCTGAGCCAGTTCTCATGGGCAGAGTGCAAGCATCCGGCTGCTTCTCTTCTGAGACAAGCTCCACTATGCCCAAGGAGAGCAAGGTCAAGCAGACAAGCACAGGCTGCCGTGATGCGTGTCTGGGATCTGCAGCTCTGGAACATGGAGGACATGGAAGACAGAACAAGTAGGGGTTGGTGCAGGGTCAAGAGCTAACAGGGCTTGCCCCATTTTTAGGGAGAGTGAATTGGCTGCCTCTGGAGACAGATGGCAGGGGTGAGCAATGGCCATGAGATGTTGAAGAACAAAGGAATGGGTAGCACATGGGCATCACTCTTGCCAGCTTCCAGCCATGAAACAGGCAACATCTTGCGCCTTGCCTTAGGCTCTTTATTTTTCTCTCAGTCTTGGGTTGGCTAGCCCTCCAATGCACGGCATTTTGAAAGGGGGGGGGTATCATTCTCTGGCAGCCCTTCAAACAGAGGAATGAACTTCATTTAAGAAAAAAGGATATGTGGCCACCCAAGAATGTTAAAGAAGCCTCACCCCAAACCAGATTCAAAAGAAAAATCTAGTGTGCTTGCAACACACAATCGATTCTTTCCTAAGCCCTTCTTTTGCACCACTGGCCTACTTTCGGTTGCCAGTCCCGAAAGTGAGCAAAAATTGGATGATTCTGGGTGCCGAGGTAAAAACAAGTGAGGAGCTATCCTGCAGCAGCTGGGAGAGTCAGACGAGATTGCCTCTGCTCTCTTCCAGACGAAGTCCAGGGTGGCATCCACGTGAGTGCTTCTTCTCCTCATCAGATCTTTGCCAAAAGGCAAACAACAGCAACAACAGCAAGCTGTTAAGGGACACTTACCGTTATTTGAGGCAGGGAAGGAAGGCTTGGAATGATGGAAAAGGCCCATCATTTCAGATAACTGAACATCAGCTTAGATTCTTTTATAAAGTTTGGATCAGTCAAAATAATATTTTGAAATGGCATGTTCTCCCCACTCCTCCCCTTTGGCAATGATTTGAACATAAGCCATTTAACAGAGCAATCTGTTGTTGACATGCATATGAGACTTAATTGCTTGGATGCCACAAACATTTAGTTTTCCCATCCTGGGGGACGGTCCTGAGTCATAGCAAGGCAGAACACATTCAGAATACCCAGACTCAACCACACACTCCAAGTTGCCAACTTCCTCTCAGTCAAAGGCCACCCCAGATGACCATGTGGCCAATGAATGTGCATGAAATTGCCACATAGATATAGATATAGATAGGGCCTGTAGACAGATATCATGAGCAGTATGCCACATATGAGGTAGCTCTAGCACCCACTACAGCAGTATGGGATTTCTTCTGGCATTTCCTCCAGTGGCAGTACTACCATTAGGGAACCTGAGGCAACTGCCTTACGCAACAGATGCTGCCCAGCTGTGCCCAGGGTGCCAGCCAACAATCTTCGATGTCCACTCCTAAACTTGAGCAAAAGCCTTCCAGTGCTGCCTGATACCCTACTACTCAGCTAACCCTGAGACCCATCTAGGCTTGTGTGAGTGGTGGTCTCAAAACAGCTGGAGGGCCAAATGTTACTCCTTTGTTTGACTCACAGGAATATGCTGGGGTTGAGTCCTTTTAGGCATGAAGGAGGTCAGTGCCATACAGACACACACACACTCACACTCACACACACACACATGTGTCAGCTGAGATGGCTGTGTAATTAAACCATAAAACATTGAAGGCTGCTGCTGGAATGGGGCCATTCGGATACAACCTTTGTGCTCACCATTATAATGTCACCTGCTAGGGAGCTGAATGTACAGACTTTGGAGACAGATCCTGTTTATGGCACCAGACTCTTGCTTAGTCATCCTCCCACTGACCTGTCTCTTGGTATCAATGGTGTGAAGCCAGGGGCGGGCAAAACAGAGGTGCAGGATTGCTGTGGCCAGCAAGGCTGTTTGGGTAGGCTCCGCACTCATCAGTCTGAATGGCCTGCAACTCACTCCCATCCCTCACCCCCAGTGGCCGACCCAGCAAAATCCAGGGGTTTTGTCCCTGGAAACCTCTAGGAACAGTGTGACATAACTTGAGAGTCATTTTGTGGTAGTTAATTCCCATCCCCAGGGGACACCAGTGGCAGAAAACCACTGCCGCCCCATCCACTGAAGTTGCCTGCTCATGATGTAAAGGCATAGGATCCCCATCACAAAAAAAGTGCTGCCTTTAAAATTGGCCATGTTTCACCATCAAGCTCCAAAATCCAACCCAATTGGAACTTTCCATAGTCACTATGAATATTTTCAAGTATGAGATTCCTCCCCCCCCTTGCAAGGATCCACATTGGTTTCATATCTTCTGTTTCTAATTCCTTTGCTGTTAGCTAAATAAGACTACCAGACTCATCCAGGGGTGAAGAAAGAGGTTTGTCAAGAAAGAAACAGGTCAGTGACACAGAAAGAGACAAGGTATATATGTATATTAACTAAAATTACCATGTAACTAAACAATAAAATGTGGAGTGGTGATGCCAGAAGGGGACAATTTATGATGGAACTCTTGGACTCCCCAGTTTTTCAAAGGGATACAACTGACAGGGCAAAACTCAAGGCCCTCTGTTTCTGAATACAGAGAAGCGGGGCCAAGCCAACTACGGAGTCAAACTAGATGATAACATCTCTTGGTACGGGGCCATGCAATAAGAACATGTTTAAAGGCTAAAATTTGCTACCCTTTCAGGAAGCAGCCAATCTCATGGCGGGACTGGCAGGTATGTGTGCGGCCACCAGCTTGTTCCCAGCCCCTGTGCCAGCATTGGGGGGGGGTCGGGACCCAAGAGTGGGAGCCTTTTGAGAGCCCCTGCTGATACTTCTCTCTTGAGGGCACAGGAGAAGGACGGCAGGGAGGACTCCCTCCTGCTTGGTGCCCCTTTGCCCTTGCCTTGCCTGCAACTTTTGGTGCCTGAGGCCAGGACCAAGCTGTGCTTGTCTGCTTTAATCAGCAGAAAAGGGGGTCTTGCACTGGGCTAAGAAGTAGGGCAGACTCTGTCGCTGAGACATCGGTGCGTCGTCTCTCTCTGGCACAGGAGGGTGCTCGCTGTGCTGCAGTGAGATGACTCACAGGCATTACCCTCTTTGGTATCAGGTTTTCTGTTCCGCTCAGAATGTGGCAATTTCAAATAAGGGCTGAACAAGAGATGACAGAGAAATAATCGTGTGCCCTCAAGTCCTTTCTGACCCATGGGAACCCTTTTCAGGGTTTTCCAGGTAGAAGATACTCAAAAGTGGTTTACCTTTTCCTTCTTCTGGGTGTGCCCCGGGACCACAGGACAGCTTGCCCAAGGCCACACAGGCTGGCTGTACTCCCAGGAGGCACCGTGGGGGGGGGGGGGCGGGGGATCAAACTCCCAACCTCAGGCTCTGCAGCCGGCTAACTAAAGGACTCAGCAGTCCAGCCAGTTTATGTAACAGAGAACCTGTCATTAAAGGCTGAAGTCTGTCCCACTGATGTGATTCTAAAAGGCCATTTTGAATGAACAATCATATCTGCAAATAAACACTGTGCTTACCACCTCCCCCCTCCTACCCCAGTTACAAAACAGAGCAAGTTAATTTGCAAGTGGGGGGGGGTGAGAAAAACATCCTCTGACATTAGACATCTTTTAGGACTTAAGGAATCCCGGCTTCCAGTAATATGCTAAGTGGATGAACAGACGTTAGTTTCATGTAGGTGTTTGGGGGAAGTTGTGGGGGAAGCTTCTGGGGTGGGTGGCAATTTCTGAGTGGAGGAAGAGTCAGACTCCTTATATCTGTGAAGATTCTCGGTCCTCCGGGTGAGGTTATCTGGCAACTGGGCTTCTTAATTATTAGGCTGAAATGTTTCGTTACTCATCCGAGTAGCTTCTTCAGTCTGAGGAGAGTTGGTCGGAGCAAGACTCCTTGTGGGCCTAAATCCAGAGCATTCACAGCCTGGATTAGGCCCGTGAGTTACAAAGGGATTTACTTCCATATAACATAGGGTTGCAATCTAAAGCTGTAACCTTACACCAGGGTAAGCAAAGTGGCATCTTCCACAGGCTGGTCAGCTGCAGCTCTGCCAGCCTTCTCTCCCCTCCCTCAAAAAAATCACCAGTAAGAGAATCACAAAGGAGAAGACAGTCTTTGGTTATCATGTTACTGGGATTAAGGAGGCACAGCAATACAGGTCACACCCAGCCTAGTGGGAGTGAAAGTTTCACCCTGCCAGAGCAAAGGAAGGTGTGGGAAGACTCACCTATGGAATGCTTTTGTTACAGGTGAATTCCCGTGCTGTTCTGTGGCGTAAACCTGGTGGAGGTACAAAGGGAAAGAGGTCCTAACCAAGCCCCCCTCCCCTCATTTCCTCATTTTCCAAAGAACATGGAGCAAGCATGAAAAAAGGACCCTAAGATGAGATGGGTCCATTTTGAGTTAGATTTGTGGGAAAGTGGCAGGGAAGGAAAAACACACCTGGCAGCCTCAACTGTCAGGCAGAGGGTAACAGGGAGAAAAGTGGGGACCTTTCCTTCTGGGGGATCCCCAGCCAGCCTGGATGGCAGCCTTGATGACGGAGATTCTGGGAGGAATCGACCTGGAACGGCAGTTTTCCCAAACTCAAAAAGTTACAAAGGGTCGGTCCTCGGCCAGGGCAGGCAGCCACTGCGGAGGGAAGTCTCGTGAAACCTGATGGGCCCCAAGATGCCCCGTGCTTGGTAGGCAGGACTGCCGCTTATTTAACTTCAAGGATAGCCTGAACTCAGTGGGGCTTAATTTTGTAAGGGCATGCAGAGAACCTTGAGCAGTGATTTTTACTCAGGAATTCTGTTTTTCTAACTTGTATTCAGCTGTTCCGGAGTCAAGGTTAACTAGACAACTCTTCCAGTAGAGGATTGCCCCTTCTAAAGTAGGACATGCAGCTTCTCTAAGCAGAGGTTGGAAAGGGGCTCTTTTTTGGATTATGATTTCCAGAATCTCCTGGTCAATGAAGTTCCTTTTCTGTGCTCTGACCTGAACCCTGGATGGCAAGGGAATGGCTAGCAAGATTATTGTCCCCCCCCCCCTTTTTCCCCTGGTACCATAAAGAGAGGTCACCAGACCCTGTCCCTCCTCTTAGCTTGCATCTCAGCTAGTAGATTACACCACTTTACACCCTTGACTCCTCCAGAGGGAACAAACATTCTGTCCAAAATGACCCATCTGAGGACCATTTTACATTTTATTGTTTAGTTGCATGGTAATCTTAGTTAATATATACATGGTTTGTGTGCTCCTAACATCTCCTTTCCCCCAATTTGAAGCTAGATAATTTAGCAGATACAAGATTAATTTTGAACAGAATCGAACAGAATCTTTCCACAAAAATCCCATACTTCAGGACATTTGTGATGTGTATGTAAAATTGTACTTTGGGTACCAAAAAAAGGGGGGGGGTTGGAGCTGAGTGGCAGCTTTAAGGTTGCTACTCCTCCCTCCCTCCCTCCCTTCCCGTGGCTTCTATGTTCTGGAAATATTTCATTGACAAACCCCTGTTATTGCTGTATGCCATCCCTTCTAGGAAAAGATGGCCTGATTAGATTCCTGTCTTTCAGGTAAAGGTTAAAGCCATAGGAACTTGTGGGAAGGGGCAAGTGGGGAGGGCAGGCACCGGCTTTCCCAGGAGGGAAAGAATTTGTGCAGGGGTGTCTTGCGAAGACAACAAAAGGGGTGTGTGCTTAGCTGGCTGCTGTGCCAGAAGTAAATGGATGGTTGCACTCTCGTGGATACTCTAAAATCTTCTTAGTTTTTAGTACATCCCCAGTGCGTATAGAATCTCAGGAAGAAGGATTCATAATACCCAAGTGCACTGGCCATAATACAGAACCTGAACACTTGGAGAACTCTTTCCCTCTTGGCTTTATCTTGGGGTTTGCAGTCCAGCAACATGGCAGGGGAGCTTGCCGACCTTTGGTTTAAAGGATAAATATTTCTGTAGATCACCCTGTGCAAATTTGAGTCAAATCTGTGTTTGTGTAAAACAGAAATTTTGGGTCAAGTCAGGGATGAAAAAGACTGCATGTGCCCTGGCACTTCAAGAGTGTCCCTTCAGACACGAACATCCCTCAAAGCATAATCAGACTCGCAAATAGTGCCTGCGCCTACATCCCAAAGAACAACTGCAAAACAAAAGCTAGTGCATGTGGGAAATGCACAGTAGTTTACCTGGGAGGGAAATATGCAGCTGTTCCAGAAAGACCAGGCAACCCCTAAGTGGCATGTGTTGCAAAACTTAGCATGAATAATCTCCAAGGGTCCCACATATCAGCTGCAGGAAGAGATCTTTGCCGGAGAGCTACTGTTGGGGGCAGCATAGGCAACTTTGGACCAGCTGGATCTGGTCTTCTGGCTTTCAGCAGAAGCTAGATTTATAAAACACTGATTGGCTGTCCCTTTGGAGCCATAGGAACCTATCTCATCAGAGCAAGGAGGAGACAGGGCTTCTAGACCCATATCAACATTCCTAAGTTAACAGCTGAGAACAAACAGCAAAGCAATTCACAATGTTAAAAGAGAGAGAGAAGCTATCTGGCAAAATAAGTCAGGAGAGGGGCACCCCCCCCCCTCCAGATTCCTTTCTGTGTACAGATAAAAGTCAGAACACCCTAGAACAAATGTTTCTTTGCTCATCGTCTCAGGGTGAACCGTACTCCAAGTATTCATGCACAACAAACAACAAGGGAGGGCCACCCAGGACCTGCAAGCTGCCACCTTTTATGATCAGTTGGTCCTTGCCCAAGGGTGAAGAAGTCAGATTGTTCCCATTGGCTTCTGTTTCCACCACGGATGGATGGATGGCAAGGAAGGGTGGAACAAGTTCATAAGACCTCTCTTTCAGCAGCACTGCCTCTTGGGAAGGTGGGGAGGAGGGCGAGGTCCTGCCACTTGATGCTCTTAAATGCCCCAAGGATCAGAATATGAACATTGGCTCTGTTTAAACAGAGTCTCCACCTGATGGCCCTCCAGCCTCTGCTCAAAACATGTCCAGCTGTGGAGCCGCTCTGCCACTTACAAGAGTCCACTCCACTGTCAGACCGTTCTGACCACCCTGATGTTAATAATGGCTGGTGTTAACTCAGATTTTCCTTCCCTATAAAATTTGTGGTGCTTAATGGTCAAATAATGTATTTCAAGCATCATTCCTGAAATTGTTAAGGTTTGTGGATGCACATTCAACCTGCTTGAGAAGCCAGTGCAGGAGAGGCTGTGCCTGAGTGTGTGAAGCAGCAAAGAAAAAGTGTCCAGCCTTTCACACTAGTGGAGCAAGGGAGGCCTTGGGCTGAATCCCTGGCATGCATTTGAGGCATTGCAGATTGCTTTCCACTGGCAACAGAACGGAGGGTATGTGACTTGTGCCAAACTGGTTGCAAGGACTGGATGTTTCTACACTCTTTTAGAAACTGGACATGCACAAACTGTTCAGGATTAGGAACCTGGTCAGTGTAAGCACTGTGTTGGGGGCAGGGGGGTGGCTATTTTGCATGTCGCTTTTTTAAAAAAAAAACCAGAAGAAAGTATTATCAACCCTGGGCTATCCTCATTGCCCCTCACCATTTGGAGGTTTCAGGTGTCCAAATGCAGAAGGCTAGAGAGGCCTTCCCTGCTCCACAGTTCTCCAGGAAGGTTGGCAGGTCAGGAGCAACCCACTGCGTGAAATTCTGCTGGCAAGATTGCAGGGTGGGCATGGGAGCTGTGGTGCCACAAAGGAGGGCAGGTAAGTATGGGGAGGTGGATAGACCTCCTTCTGGGCCAGCTAACAGTGCAAACAGGCACAAGGGGCGCACGGCTATTATTTTATTTGTTTGTTTGTTTGTTTGTTTATTTGTATTTCTATTCCGCCCATCTAGACCAAAGGTAAAGAAGACCAAGGTCTGGACAAAAACAGGGAGGTCATATGGTCACCCAAAGCCAGGAAGAAGAGAAAAGCCCAACCTGTCTTTTTTTGTGTGTGGGGGGGGGTTCCTTTTCTTTCCAGCCTGCTTAATATATCCAGCAGCTGCAGCCCTCTCTACTGTTCTGGCCAGGGCTGGTGTCCCATGTAGGGCCTGACCTAGACTCTGCATACGATGTATGTGTGTGTGTGTGTGGGAGGAATCGAGCATTGACATGTGCTCTTATAATTCCCTTGTAAAAAGGATTTTCTCCCTGGTAAGGGAATGGATGCTCCTTCCTGAGACTGGGGTGACCAGATTACTCACAAAGTGTAAACCTGAGAGGGGTAGTGGAAATGGTGAGCCACAGATTGCTGTTCTGTGGATGTGTTGAGCAGCATCTAGGGGTTAATCCTGCCCTGGTTAATCATTCTCACTTTGACCCAGCAGCAAGGGAAGAGCCCCCGTGTTTCTTTCACAGGCATGACCTGAGTCATCCTTACAATAACACCAGGAGTTAGACCCGCACTATCCACAGATCACCGGTGGGGGCACTGAGGCTAAGAGAAAGGGAAGGGGCTAAAAGCTGACGTGGGAGCTCATGGGGGACGTGGTAAGACTTGAACGAGTACTTCCCTGATATTTCTGTTGTGCATTTTCTTTGGAGTTCCTCACACCCCGTAGCTGAGCTGTGTCAAACGTGGCATGGTAGTTAAGACTAAGACTCGAGTTCAAATTCTCACTGGGCCGTGAGACTCATGGGATGTCCTTGGGCCAGGCACAGTCGCGCAGGCTGACCTACCTTATAGGACTGTTGTGGGAGAAGAGCAAACAACCGTTCTTGTTGTTGTCAGCTTTCAAGCAGAAACAGCCCTTGGCTACTGGTTCCCTTAAGATGTTCAGCTTTCTGTTTAAGAAGAACCACCACCTGTTGAAGTCACAGTCAGCAAACTGCAGCGAGATCAGCCCACTATCTCTCGCTGCTGAGCTAAAAGTGCCAGCGGCAGGTACCTCTCTTCTGAGTCTGACTCAGTCCAGTGTTATGCAAGTGTACTGATAAAGACGCTCTGCAACTGTGACTAAGCTGTGTGTGCGTCCTTGTAATTGTAGGCTTTATTTTCCGACTAAGGATTGACAAAGGTTCCTGGGCATTCAGACCCTAGAATGACTTTGTGCCAAGAACAGGACCTATTTTGCTTTGCTTTGTTTTTAAATGGAACTGAGCCACACCGGCCCTAAAGGCCATTTGCCACCCCCACCCCCAGGTGAAGCTGTCATTCTTTTAGTGATGCTGTGGGGTCAGGGTGAGAGGATCAGAGCTCTGGGGCATTTTGATTAGCAGGGACAATGATGTGACTCCCCCCTCTATATAACACACACACACACACACACACTCTCTCTCTCTGCCCTTCTGAGCCCAGATGCAGTCTTTGCAGTAGCAGGAACAGAAATGGATGGTCCTTGCAACAGTATAGTGTTCCAGTCCTGCCCCTCTTGTCATGTACAGCATTTTGAAATGGCTTGGTCTTGAATGGGCAACCAAGACCTATTCATGGTACAAAAGGCCCACTCCCAAGGGGGATCCTTGCACTTCAACATGTACCACCACAGAACTGCATTTCTTCAAGTCTGGAATAGTTTAGAACCCTGTAAAGCGTTAGTAGCCATAAAGGATTCTGTGCTCAGAGGCAGTCAACACTAGCACTTTTGGGGGAGAGGATCAGTGTGGCAGCTAGAGCCCACTTTGTGTTTGTGTGTGCGTGCGTGCGTGCACATGCGTGTGTATGGAGTGATGGCAACAGCAATCTCACCCTGTATTCTGGGCCAGCAAAGTTATGGGGAGGGGATTCTCCCAGAGTTGATGGTGGTCACGACAGCATCTTTCTTTTCTTAACCTTTAAAAGTGGGTGGTGGTGGCATCTGGTCTGGCCTGTGCAGGGTTAGACGTGCTCTTTCCATTAGTTTTTGCTTACTTCCCAGTCCGTATGTCTAGCATGAGGGCTGACAAAGCAAACTCCCTTTTATGCCTGCCGAGCTCTACAACTGCAGGGACTGCAAAACACAAACACTGCGCCTTCTCTGGGGGCTTCTCCATTGGAGGAGCAGAGCAGTTCCCTGTGAGAGAGACTTCAGCTGTCCATTCCCCTGGCAGTCCTAAGGGACTCCGGTGAGCACATCTCCATTCTCTTAACTTTGCCCAGATGAGATCCTGCCCACTAGGCATCTCAAAGGACAAAAGATCACCAAGATAAGGCATGCCATTTATTGATAAGGGTGATTGGATGCCAGGTCTGGAGGGGGAGAAAGAGAGTGGGAGGAGGAAGTCCCTTGGGATTCCTGCCAGAGAGAGAGAGAGAGAGAGAGAGAGAGAGAGAGAGATAAGGCACCGTGCATTAGCCCTTCTCTACCCCCCCCTCCCCAGGAATCTCTTCATGGAATGGGAGGTGGGAGAGAAGCCATTCTATTCCTGTTCTGGTTGGGAAAGGTCATCTTGATTTCACAGGCAGAATTGACTTATGGTGGAGCAACTGTAGGGGAACTGATCTGATAGCAAAGTGCCAGACGGAGGAGGAGATGTGCCAGTTATGCCAGAGGACGATGATGGGTGGAGACCCTTCTTTTTTTCCTGGCCCGCCTTAAGTGGCCCAGCCACCAGACGCGCAACATGGCCTTCCCTGGCCTGCGCATCCCTTCTCTTGCGTGGATGCGTCCTGAGACTACGCTGGCCCTGGCTCCCAGTCTTCATCTATGCAAAACTGGAAATAATACAGGGGAGATATTTTGGAGTTTAGTTTAGATTAGTTTTTTTTTTTAAGTTACAATGTGCTTGCTTCTTTTTTTAAAGCCCCAGTCTCATGATGTGGCTTGGCCTTCTGCTCCACCGATACTTTCACCTGAAATCACGTCTCAAATAGCTGGGGAATGAGATGTGCTCAGTGTTACCAAACTCTCCGGATCTCTGGCCTTTAACAAGATTAGTATGGAACAGCTTGGCTGCTGGGGCCAGGACGCTGGCACTGTGTCAAGGAGACGCATTTGCATGCACTAAGAGCACGACCGCTTGCAACAGGAGTGGAGTTCTCAGGAAGCTCGGTCAAGGATGGGACAGGCTTGGCCTTTTGGAGGGCAGCTACCAGAATCCTCAAGTCACCTGGCTGGTGGGTGATCTTAGGGGAGCTGCAGTCCGAAAAACCCCTCACAGACGTTTCCCATCTCGAACGAGGGCCACCCTTATTTTACTAGGCCGGGTGAGGGAGGGTTTTTTTTTGGGGGGGGCAGGGTCCTGAAATGACAGCAGATTATTTGTCACTTACTTTGTTCTTTTTATGCCAAGGAAAGTGTGAAGTAGCTCTGGGGTTTTCCACTTCACGTTGCTACAGGGTGACTCTGAAAGAAGGTCAGCTCCTGCCTCTGGAGCCCAGACAGCTCTGAGCAGCAGCAGCAGAAGCAGAACCCCTTCTGAACTGACAACTCCCCTGTCTACATGGGAAGCCTCTCCTGGCCTTGGGGGCTTCTGCAGGGGCGAGGGCTTTCCTCCAGAGAAAGGCCCTTCTCCTGAGGAGAACACTTGCCGAAGCTGAATCCTGGGCATAGAACACAGAAAATCCCTCCCCCCGGGATTTCAGTTAGATTTCAGTTACAGCCACAGCTAACTGCACCTTTTACTACCGGAGGTGGCTGCCTCCCTCAGCCTAACAGCACAGGGCTGGCCTTTGTCCAGAGGCAGGTTGGCCACCTCAGTGTGATTCAGGGCAGCCCCACCCGGAAGAGATGCCACCAGGGCTGCCGGGCTGCCCCTTGGCTGAAGGGACAGGGAGACGCTTCCAGTTAGACATGCTGGAGACATTCAAGAGAAAATTGGACCCCCCCCCCCATACTGTGTGTGTGTGTGTGTGTGTGTGTGAGAGAGAGAGAGAGAGAGAGAGAGAGAGAGAGAGAGAGAGAGAGAGAGAGAGAGAGGCTGGGTGTTGCATGATTTCTCCCAACCCTGGGCTGCTCCTGCTTTCTTTTCCATTTTGGTATAACAGAAGGAATTAAAAAGCCCGAAGGTCAGTTTCACCTGGCGGGTTTGCTTGCCATCTTCACCTGGGTACTCATGCAAGAAACACATTTTTTGTCTCCAGAGTTCAATTAAAACATGGCACTTGGCCAGACTGTTTGTGCCAGGTTACTGTGTTTTAAAATTTAACTGAACAAGGCTCATGGCCGCGAGGGTGTCTTCAGATCCCAGAGGTTGAGTCAGAGCTGCATCAATTTGTCTCTGAGCCTGTGTGAATAGCCCCCTCCTGTTATTTTGCTCACAAGCCTCTCCTTTTTTTCCTTGAGAGGGTGAGCTGAGCATCCCAGAAATAAAGGCATCCTCGTTGGAGACCCTTCCAGTGGGAGGCGGGATACTCCGAACTAGCCATATCGTTTATTCACACTGGCAGGAAACATGGCAAAAGTAGAAAAAGCGACTGCTGTGTTAACAGTTCACCAAGTAAACATATTATAGCAAGGGGCTTAGCTGAGTTAAATTGCATATCCACTCATAAACCATTTCCTCAGGGGGTGGCCGTTAAATCTTTTTGAAAAGCCACACTGGGTTGAAACTTGGCAAACTGTAAGCTGTTTTTGCTAAAATTAGGATAACAAAAGGTTAATTACAGTATTTTCAAAGGTGGGGGTTGAATCCCTCTCCTAGGCTAGGAAAGGGCAGTAAGCAAAGATTTATTGCTTAGCTACACAGGCTTCAGTGTGGAATTTTTCTTCTCTTTTAAAATGCTTTTAATTACTGTAAGGATTTTTTCTGACTTTTTATATAACAAATATGCAGAATAACACAGGGCCTTGTCAGGTAGAAGTGGAACACAGGCATAACTACAAAAATATAAACAATAGCACAACATCAGAGGGCATTCGAGGAACTGCCGCCTTTTAAGCTCAGAGAAATGCAAAACAGACTTAAAACAAAACAAAGCAAAGCAAAACATAAACTTTCTGAAGGAGGGTGGAGAACCAAAGGCAGCCCAGCCAGGACAAAACTGCCTGGCCACTGGCGAGGTGAGGTGGGGGGCCAGTTGCGGAGAACCAAGCAAACCAAAGAGGTAGGAGTGATGATGAATGGAGCTTCATGGAAATAGGGCCACATGAAGCCACTTTTTTCCGGCTGGCCCCACCAGTTTGCAATAATGTTTAACTCGGCCTGGTGGAGAAAGAAGGTACACAGTGACTTTCGGTGTTTGGTTAACAGCTGCCTAGCAACTGAAGAGCGGAGCTCAAGTCCTTCTTCATGGCCTCTGTGAATCACAGCCTGGGTGATTCTCACCTGTACGGAGCCTCATCGGAAGATTCTAAAACTTCTGTGGTAGCAATACAGTACACACATTAGAATATGCCCTTCCCTACCAGAGGATTCCTATCCCACCACAACCACAACAACTCTCTGAATCAAATTTGGTCGGATCTCCCTCAAATGATGACAGATTTCCATCCCATCAACCCTGTTCTCAGTCTCCAGAATGAGATGATAGAGTCGACCGACTAAAGTCCTCTCCTCCCAGTCCACAACCTTCCACTCCTTCCAGCAATCCTTCGGTTATTCCATCGGCAGAGGATTCCCGTCCCGAACAACTCGACACCGTTCCACATTCAATGCCTTCTGATCACCCACCGATCCCTAACCAGAACCGTCGACATCAACAATCTCGACAGCTCGCTTCATCTACCGTGTCTAAGCGGATTGATAACCGCTATAGAATCCATGACCCAGAGCCATTTTTCTCCAAAAGCAACCAGCTCCAAATTCTATATTTGTTGAAGCTTCTCAATCGAGATCTCAACACCGACAATCTCTCATACCACCAAATAAAGACCGCCGACGAATAGACTCCATGGGTAGATGGCTTTACTCTTCCGCAGCCTTCACCATGTGAGTCACTAGTTATCAAGAAGCCACGGGAGCTTACCAACACTTCCTCTGGGACAACATGTGCACCTTTATTGAATCCCTGCCAGATACTAGCACAAACCTTCCAAAAAGAAGGTCTCTCTGTTGCCAAACAACAGATGCTTTCTGCCCGCTACACCATAGACATTACAGCCAAGTCCATGGCTACTTCAGTAGCCCTACGCCGTTTTTCCTGGCTCAGAATGGCCAACTTAGCCGAAGATGCTTGGGCACGTATCAAAGACCTCCCCTTCGATGGAGCAGGTCTCTTTCATGCTGAAACTGATGACATACTAGAGAATGTACAAAAGAAACGTTCAGCAGCCAGATGTTGGGGAGTTTACCCTGCCTAGCAGCAACGTCCTCAGCAAAATCAATGGAAACAACCCTATAACTCGTACCAGAGGTTCCAACAAGACCCTCCATGACAAAACTCTTACAATCCATACTTCAAAAACCAAAGAGCCAAAACCTGGCAACAGCCTGCCACTAGGCAGAATGACCGGAAACCCAAACACCATGTTTGACGTTCCTCTGACCAAGATCGCCACCTACCCCACCAACCCTACCCTCTGGAAACACTTACCTGCATGGAAATCCATCACCATATATTCTTGGGTACTCTCTATCATCAAAAACGGATACCGCACCCACTTCTTCGAACTTCATCTGACAACACACGTCATTACTCCTCCATCACAACCCCTGCAAGAAGAAATAATGAATTTACTTCTCAAAGATGCCATATAACCTGTCTATCAAAGCAACACCGAGTTTTTCTCTTGCTATTTCACCGTCCCCAAGAAAGACGGGGGTCTTCGCCCTATTCCAGATTTAAGATTATTAAACTACATTGTCAGCACAACATTCCGCATGGTTACTCTCATAAAAAGGAAAGGAGGTCCCCAGAGGCGGAAGTCCCCACTCCATCTCGGTGTCCAATGGAGCCCTTTGAGCCGCAGCATCCACCTATTTAGACTTCCTGCCAAAAGCGGATCCCACCAGCTTCGGCCTTGGAGTTTTCCTCCTCAGCTCAGGTGAACAGTGGCACCAGCACAGTTTCTATGCTCGATGGCGTGTCCTTGTTCTTGGCTGAAGCCCCCTGACCCCTGCTGTCCTGCTGCCACTTCTGTGTCAGTCATTCTTCCTATGTTTTCAGTTGCTGGCTTGGGCTGATATAGCTTTTCTGGGCTGCCTGTTGCTTTCAGCAAGTGCTCCTGGTGATGGGAACAGCTTTTGTAAACGAAATCAGTCCATCCTGCCTGGTTTGCTTGTGATAATGATCCTAAGTGTCTGGGGTGTGTGTATGTCTGGCTGGCTGAGATGGGGTTCTGATTCCTTTGTGCCTGCGTATAATGTCTGGGGGAGAAAAAAGCTCACCACTTGTTTTCAAACTGTGCATGGGTTCAGAGAACGATGGGAAGGAGAGTCACGGGTTGAAGGCACCGTGTGCAGATCAGGGAACCTCCCACCCCAGGCCTAATCAGCCCATGGGCATTTTCCCTCTGGCCAATACAAGCTCGGGGGGGGGATGGATGACCCTTTTCAAAGCCTTCTTCCATATGGTGCAGGAAGATCCCCCTGCATGCTGTCTTTCTCTCCCCCTGGGAGAATTCTGCCTCTTCCTCCCACCAGTCATCAGAGACCATGGTGGGCGTCACGGCCCTGCTTCACTTCCCCTTTGATGACTGTGAGCCTGCCAGGGGGCAAGGACACCACCCATCCATCTCTGGGCCGGAGAGTTGTCCCGCCATGCAGTTACACTTTCCCACTCCTGTTTTAGACATGATGCTGTGTGAGGGTCAGTACCAGAAGTGGGCAATGTGGCTAGAAAGTAGCCTTTTCCCTTACCTGCACTTGCAGGTAAAATCAGAACATGGCCGGTATGGGAGTACACACATACAGTATTTGTTCCCTCAACACACATACACAGTTTACTCTTGCAGTCACAATGAAGTTGTCCTTTAGTTTTTGTTCTTGTTGCTCACACTGATCGTGGCTGTTCTTGACCTCAGTCATTCTGTATCAACTCATCATACCTGCCTACTCAGAACAAGGATCATTCAGTAACAAGAGAACAAGGAAAATAATCCGTGGATGGAGATGCAGTTATATAATGGTGTGAAAGAAGCATGGGCGTAGGATTGATCCATAGTCTATGATCTAAATCTGTAGGCGAAAACTTTCTGTTGTTGTTCTTCCAGTCTATGAGTTGCTTGTGTAGAATGTCTTGATGTTATTTATGTGTACTACAAATTCCAAATTCCTCCAGGAAGCATCTCCAAAGTGCATTCGTCCAAAAGAGTACATACACACACACACAAAGAGAGAGAGAACTCTCATCAACAGTGTTGTGGCTGGAGGAAACCCCTCCCCTCCACCCAGCTGTTGCGAGAATGGCAGCTGAGCTCAGAGCAGGAACAGATACCATAGATCAGTGGTCCCCAACCTTGGATAACCCTGGTATTCTTGGACTGCAACTCCCAGAAATCCTGGCCAGCAGAACTAGTAGTGAAGGCTTCTGGGAGATTTAGTCCAAGAACTTCTGGAGACCCAAGGTTGGGAAGCACTGCTATAAATGACCCGCAATCAGTTGAAAGAATGGAAGTGCTGGAGAAGTGATTAAGGCATCCTTTTCTGTCTGAGGGCCAAAACAGATAATGAGGGAGCTCAGCAGCTAGCTGGGTACAGAAGTGAAGTACAGGACATGAGGTTCTCCTCACCCCTCTCGTGTTTCACAGATTTATTGCTGTGGCTCCCCCTGTTTAATCCATCTACCTTCTGCCCTTTCCCAGTGCTCTTTCTGTTTCCAGTGAACCTCATCTCATCACTTTGGAAGCTGCAAAGTAGCTTGCTTTTGTTTGCCAGTCGGTCAGTGGGAAGAAACCATCAGCTCTGTTGGTGGGTTGATTTCACCAGCATAGCGGATACCTTGAAGATGCTTTCCTGGAGGAGCTGACCTGTCACGTATCTCCCCCAGTTGAAAAGCTCTTGTTTGGCTTTGAGGCATCCGAATCCAGAGAAATCCCAGGGTTCAGTCCTGAAGATCAGTCCTCAAAGAAAACAAGTGGATTAACAATCTTTGGGGGGAGAAAGAAGCCCCTGCTACCTCCCCCCCGCCAAATTGGCCCTTCAGGATTTCTTCCTTTCCCTGGAGAGGGAAGTTTGAGGAGCAGCGAGAGATGTCACAATTCCCGACAGCCTCGAAGCCCCAGTGTTTTGACCCTATGAACCCGGGTTCTGCTACAACAGTGAGAGTCAGTAATTTCCAGGGTGTCTCGAGAAACATTGGACAGACCCAGTTTTTATGTCCTCCTTATCTTATTAAAGCTTCAATAGGGAATGAGGTGGAATGAAAGAGTATTATGGGTTACCTGGCTCTTCCTTTGCTATATCAGCCACCCACTTCAGAGTCAATAGCTCCCTGCAAAAAGCAGCTTGGCATATTTACTGCTGGCTCCCACAGAAGTCACAGCTTGACATCCGGTTCACCGTACACGACCTTTTCCCAGTCAACACCTGTGACTCATTTTTGCACCTCTCTCTTTGTGCCACAGAGACAGGTTTGCAACTGGGTTGCCACCTTTAAGAAGAGAGCTGTTCTTGCTCTTCTCTCCCCATTAAAAAAAGAGAAAGAAAGGAAGTAAGTAAGGAAGGAAGAAAGAGGCATTTCTGTACTTTTAACAATTGTGTCAGAGGCAGAAATTCAGCAGGGCCGGCTTCTGCCCACCTGTCTTCTGGAAAATAGAACATGTCATGTTCTAGAAATTCCTGCCTCCTTTGGAGCTGTTAAACTCAGAGGCTTCAGTGTCTGAGCAGGAGGCAAATAAAGGAGGCTGTACTCAAAGATTACTGGATCGCTGCTGGCTTGATTGGCTGGGGTTTCTGATCACCAGCTGTTGTTATTTTTTTGTGTGAACTAGCCTTTCCCAGATGTGTTTGGCTGGGGCTTCTCAGACAGGCAGCGTGAGGCTTTCTATGTGTTTGGAGAACTCACTGCTCAATAGGTGCTGAGCTTTGATTGATCGTCACTGGAGGGCTGCCAGTCTAGCTGAAGGGCTCTGTGTGTCCTTCACAGAGGTAAACTAGGGTCATATAACTCTCATTAATAAACTGTGTGTGGCAGGGGCTGAATTTGGGTCCTTTGGTTTAGCAGAACCGCTCATGGGACTGGCTAATGACCTGTTCATTAGCAGCCTTGGAGATGAAGGACAGGCAGAGGTGCCAGACACATACTGGTGGTTTATTGTACTTGTTGCTAAGAGCTCTGAGACAACAGAGGAAAAAGGAGAAACCCTGCTCCTCATGCCAGCAGTATACATACCTTTCTTAGCTGAGCTGTCTCCTTTTCTGTGCCAGTGGTGTCATTGCAACAGTGGAAAAAAAAGGGATCAAGCTAGCACGTATTCAGAAACAGTGCTCTTTTAGCTGGTGAAAGGTGTCGGTTTGTCATAGCAGGTGTTCTTCCACACCTGCATCTTGTGCACTCCCGCATGCTTTCTTGTGCAGTTGGTTGACAGAAAGTAAACAGTGGCCTAGGTTGCAAAACCGATTGCAGAGGCATCCAGCTGTTGGGAAACCCAGTTGTCATTGCGAAGCACAGAGCACCACTTCTAAATGATGAACGTGCTAAGAAGATTGTCTTGTTTGACTTTAAGCTACAGGCCTGTAAGTGGCAACAATGAACATGGCCACCTGTCCAGGAGAATCATCTGGCAGATATATCATTTGCTACAGTGAACCAGGTTGCACAACCAGCTTTAGAACAGGAGGTGGAATCAGAGGCTGAGAGTAGAAACCAAACCACTTTCTGGGAAATGATGTTCTTCAGCTTGGAAACAGGCTTCTGAAGCATGGAGTCACATTCTTTAATGTAAAGATTCTTGGGTCAGCATAGGTCATGCTGAAGCAGGCTGAGGCATCGAGAATATCTGCCAGTCATTGTGTTGACATCTTTCCTGCCTCTGGGTATCAGATGAAAACGGAACAGCACTCTTGGTGAAGGGGTGTTGATGCCACTGCTGGTAAGGCGGGAGAAATCCATCCTAGAGGGAAGGCCTCAGAACAAATACAAGGAGATGTGACAAATTTTCCTGGAAAGCATATTTCTAAGAATATTTCTGAGGTGTCAGCTTTCGTCTCGTGCCCTCCCCAGCAAAGGACCCTTTTTCAAGACGTCTGAGATGGTCTTGAGATCCGAGGAAGCAGGAGCAGGTCCCTGAAACCAGAGAGTTCTCCAGAGAGTTTGCAATCTTAGCAGCTGCTCATTCTTTTCACCCTGAGAAAAACGCTCAAAACATGGGAAGAAAGGCAGGATATGAAAGCTGCACCTGCAGGAGAAAGGGTGGGAGGGCCACCAGCGATGGACTTGGGGGTGGAAGGGGGGCTCTCCACGCTCCCCCACTCTGGTTGCAGAAAAGCACACGCTGCAGCTCATCTCAAGGTGGAGACAGCTGCCCTACAAAAAGAGGTTCCAGTGCTTGGGGCTGTTTCACTGAGGAAAAGGGCATGTATGGGGGCACCGGGTAGAGATGCCTACAATTGTGCATGGCACTTGAAAGCTTTAAAAGAAACGAGAATATTTTTCTGAAGTTCAAGCCATCATCACAGGCTGCTAATAAGGATTTCATATCAGTTCCCAGGGGATGACGGAGATGAAGATGGCAGTGGGCCTCTGGTCCTGCTTGTGTGGGGTGGCCACTGGTTGGCCACAGTCGGAAGAGGATACTAGCCAGGTGAGAGGGCTTTGCGTTGATGGTTTTGTGACTCTCTGACAGCCAGAACAAATCCTTGGGCTCCCCAATCCTTAACGGCAAGATGATGTGTTTTGAGGTTCTGGAGGTTCCAGCAGGAAGACGAACATAGGCTCTGGATGCTTTAAGACGTCTTTCCACCCTTGCAGGAAGGCACCGATGCCTCCTTGCCCTGGATTAGCTTGCCAAACAGAATAATTGCCCACTGCCAGCCTCACACCCAGGAAGGAATCGGTGCCAAGGCTGACATCACCTAAAGGCAGCTTTTGCTGCAAGAGCCCTTTGATTACTCACAGGCAGTTGCTTGCTTCATTAAAAGAAGCTCTCCTTCCTTGAACCAACTCAGCTGCAGTGTATAACACAAAGCATCACGTTTTGCCTGGCTTTATTTGCTTATCAGACATGTAGCAGCCTGGTGGGGCTCGCCATGCTCTTTGGAAGCACATGAAGCTGCTGAAAGCAATGTGACTTTCTCAGATGCACATGGAAATCCATCCCAAAGCCTTGATTGGACACCAAAGGGGGACAGGCTGCCTGCTGCTGCCGTTTCTCGCGGGGGGAGGTTTATTTATGTATTAGTGCCATTTATGTTCTAGGGAAGGCTTTCCTACCAGAGAGTCCCCTAAATTCAAAAGGGCTCTTTGGAGAAGAAAGATGGGGTGGAAGGGCTTCTATAGGTTGTGTTCCTTGGTCAGAAGGAAACAGTGGAGTCAAAGAGCAGTGAAATTGCAAGAAAAGGGCCCTGTCGGTTCCAACCCTACCTGCAGCCAGTAAATACTTCTGTACTTTGGAGGTAGCCTTGGCTAGAGAGGGGAAATGTGACTTTTGGACTCCAGATCCCAGGGAACGTATGGGCCCTGTGGACTGAAGAATTCTAGGAGCCGGATTGCAGAAACAGGAGAAAGTTTTCCCACCTCTGCTGATGAGTAAGGGGTGGCTGCGTGAGTACAGGAAGTGGCGTTGTGAATCAGGAGGAGGATTTCTCTTGTGGCTCACTGATGTGGCTCTGTAGAACCTAGAAAGCACTGGGCTGGTCAGCGGTTGATGGTCTAGGAAAACATTGCCCAGGAGGGGAGCTAGACTCTCCCCCACCCACCAAAAAGAGGACATTGATCATGGATGCAAGGAAGCTTCAAATCCTGCTGCATCATTCCTCCTTCATAGGAGAACTTTGCCTCCTCTCTCAGTTAGAGTTAATTACAGGTCTCAAGTCAAGCCCAAGGTTTTAGGAAAGCTGGCCTTTTGTTGGCTGCAAGGCAAGGCCTGTCCCTGCTTTACACAGCATCTCCTTCTTTCCCCTAAAGATTTTCTTTATGCTGACTGAACAGGTTCTCTAAATTACACAGAGAAAACTAGGACATGGTTCTTCTTAAATCTGATTCCTAGTCCCCCACCCGTTACCCCAATCCCTGCAGATCAGCGCTGGCACAGACAGCTCACTCTGTAAGCCTTCTGCATCTTCTTGCAGCAATTCAGCACACCATAAGAAGCCTACATACTTCCTCGGGGTCCTTTGAGCTCTTCAATTCCAAATCTCCTAGTGCAAAGTCACACTGTGGCAAGACCCTCCGATTTCAAGGCTGCCCAAAGGCCGTGCAGTTAATACACTACAGTCCCGGAGCTCTCCGCTTCAGGGGGGAAGACGAGAGGAAGCAGCTGCCTGCTGAGCCTAGCCTTGGGCCCCTCCAACCTTGGGTGGTTTGCTCTGACCGGCAGCCATGGCTGCTTTCCAGGGTTTCAAGTGGGATTCTCTCCCAGCCCTTCCTGGTGGCGGACAGCAGGTGGCCTCCCGAGGCCGAGAGTGACTAGGTTTGATCCGGCTCAGTAGGCAGGAGCCGTTGAGATCTGTGTCTTGAGGGTAGTGGTGCTTTTGGCGCTTACCCTGTAGGTTTCCATGTACTGGCAAAGGGGAAGCGAAGACAGAGCCGACCCTCTTGTTACGTTAAGGGGAGGGGTGATGTGGCCACCACCTCAGGGGGCTCTGCTGAAGGGAGCAAGGAGGCAGCGAGGTGCCAGGAGACTGGCTGGTGAGGAGTCCTGCAGTTCGAAACCCAGGCAGCTGCCTTTGGGGGTGGGGGTGGGGTGGAGGAAGAGGTTGCTGCCTTGTCTCCCGTGTGGAAGAAGGATGATTGGAACGGCTTCTCTGGTTGGGCTGCCTAAAAGGCACAGGAGTGGGAGCTCTAGCTTATCCTTCTTTGCCCAGGTGAGAAGATGCTTGGGGTGCGTGGGCCTCTTTGTCTCCAGGCACCCTGCCTTAGGGGACAAACTCCACCTGACTCCATCGGATCAGGGTGACGAGCCAAGCCTTTTCCACCTGGTCTGCTTACATCTCACCCATTTCCCCCAGGAAGCTCCACTGGCCACACCGTCCGTAGGGGTTCCAGGAAAGAGAGCGTTTCCCACGTCGCTCTAACCACAGCATCACGTGGTCTCTCTTCAGAGTTGTGGCTTTCCTTTAAGGGAATCAGCCCTCACAAGGGTCCTGCCAGCGTCTGTCCACGTCCGTCTGTAAACAAAGCCAGACAGGATTGAACCCACAGTCCTTGGTGGAGGCTGGGATGATGACATGCAATAGCCCACGGTTTGTTTGAAGATATGGACGGTGACGTGTCACGTCCAAGTCATGATGATGTTTGTGGGGATTGCTCTGCTTTGTTTTTGCTTGTCTTTCTGTCTGTGGCTGGGGACTCTTGCACACAGAGAGATGAGGTGGTGCAACCGTGTTTGCCAACGCAGGATCGGAAAAGGAGGAATCCTGGATGGGAACAGGCAGGGAACTGAGAAGAGAACACCAAAGCTAGGACACCACCAGCTCCTTTCCTGATTCTTGGGCAAGAATCTGCTGGCCTTCCTCCTCTCCTGTCCGGTCCAAAGAGAAGCATGAACAGTCATGGCTGTCAGGAACTTCATTATTTGGTTACAAGATGATTAGTTCCTGTATTTCTAGGTTGCCTTTCCAGTGCCGCGGTCAAGGTGGTTTCATGGTTAGAAACCATGTGCAGAAAATCACAGGGATTGAAGAACTCCATCAATGATGGTTTCCTTTGATAAATGTGCAGGCTGCACGGACATTACTCCCCAGTTACTCTCTTCCCTCGGCTTCCATATTTTCATGAATTGTAGAAGAGCACCGCTGGGTGGTCTGAGGACTCCAGAAGGGAAAGCCTTTGGAGCAGCCCTTTGCCTGCTCTGAGGGTTTGGACAAAGGTCTGAGAGCCTGTGTGGTTTGTCCACACCCAAGATGTGGCTCTTTTAAAGTTTTGCCAGCACAAACGGGTCCTTCATAATGCATTTATTGGAATGGAAGTTGAGGTACTAAGGCTTCCTACAGCTTCAAAATATTCCCCTGTTGGGAATGGAAGGAGGTTCAGAACAATTCTTTCTGTGGCAAGAAACAAGCAGGAAATGATTCAGCCAGCTGTAGCCAAGAGCTGGGTGTCAAACAGAGATATGTATAGATTATACATGCAATTGTAAAGCACTCTTTACTTCCTATTAGCCCAAAAGGCTAATTCCCCCAATGATTGTGCAGAACATGGCTTATATTTCAGGCCAATTTTGTTTCCCGGGCTTAATTAGGCAGGACGGGGAGAAGAGGTTTGTCTGTCTTTGCACACGCGTCCCCCAACCAACGGCTGCATGAGGAGAGTCTGCCTCCAGAAGAGCCAGAGCCGTCAGGGCTCTTAATTTCCCAATTTCCAGCACCGAGGGGTCCATTGCCCTGTGCTGATTCTGGACCATGAAAAGAAACACACAAACAAACAAACAAACAAACAAACAAACAAACAAACAAACAAACAAACAAACAAGCACACACACACACACACAGAGCCTCGCTGTAAGACATGCTTATATGCCTGCACTTAGGTCAGTTTTACTCTGTGCTTGCTTGAGGGCGTGAATTGATTCGATGACTTGGAGAGTCCTGGCCTCTTGCCATCAACAAGGTGTGGCCGTTACCTGGTTCGTTCTTTCTTTAATCCTGAATGCAGGTAGCGGATGAAACTAAGTCAACCTTCTGATGTTAGCCACTAAAAAACAAACAAACTCTGAGCATGATTCATAGCCTTTATGTATGGTGGAGGGTAACCCGAAGGAAGAGGGCTAATCCTTTTTTGCCCCTTTGTATCACAAGCTAGATCCTGATCCATTTTGAAAATGGCACATTAAGAGTGAGAGCTGATGTTTGGAGGAGGCTACAGGATCTAGAGAATCTTGTTCCAGGCAAGATGGGGAGGGGGCGGGTCGTCTAAGTCCCCTCACGGCTGCCCTTGACATGCAGTGCCGCGGACAGGGCTGGCCTGCCTTTGCTCCCATTGCTCCGGAGCCCCCACTGTTAGGAAGATTTGGGGGCGTCCTCCAGA
The DNA here is from genome assembly GCF_051106095.1 of Pogona vitticeps. Classification (NCBI taxonomy): domain Eukaryota; kingdom Metazoa; phylum Chordata; class Lepidosauria; order Squamata; family Agamidae; genus Pogona; species Pogona vitticeps. Next base: position 25,681,529 of record NC_135794.1, on the reverse strand, counting down.
AAGGGAACTTTCTCCAAGCTCTGCTTTGGACGAGGGGGCAACAAAGCCCTCAAGTGGCCCTTCTCTCTGCAGGGCTGTTGCCTCTGCATGTGCAGAAGAAGAGGTGAAGCACGGAAGGGAAGGTCAACGGGCGTGGGGAAGGCGCCCCCCCCTGTGAATTCACTGCCCCCCTCCGACCCACGACACCCACTCGTGGGCCTCCCAAAGGCACACAACAGGGGACAGCCCTCTTTGGGAGGGGGGATGGCAGGCTCCCAACACCTCCCTCAGTCCTCCTGGGGCTTGGCGGAGGAACGAGGCAGGTGGCCGGGGAGCAGCCGAAACAGAGGGCTTGTTTCCATGGGAAACGGCTGGATTCCAGGGAACAGGTTTCTCCCCCACTTCCTTGTCCTCCAGTGGGAAAATACTTTGCTTCAAAGTGGTGAAACACTTCAAGGAACGCCCCCCCCCCAAGTAATCTCAGACTTAGAAAGGCACTCCTTGCTGGATTGATCTGGGGTGTTGCCAGGTTTCTGCCTTTCCTCCCAGCTCAAGGGCAGCTCTTGCCAACCACGTGGGGGACACGACACACCCATCAGCTGACTGGGAGGCCCCCAAACGAGATGCCCGGCTGCGCCCTCGACCTTTCAAAACAGCCCCTTTGAAACAGGTATTGATCGCTTGCTGTGCGCGAGGGCATGGAAAGCCCCAGGCAGAAGGACAGGCCGCTGGGGTGGTGGACGACACAAACGTCAAGGATGCTGAAAACTGGGAGTGAGACGCAAGGTTCCTCGGCTTGGGGGGGGGCGTGGGGGGTTCCCACTTACCTTCACGTTACAGATCTCGGGTGCAAAAGGATTTAAACTCTGCTTGTGCGGGGGTTTAAAACTGGGCTCTCTTGACTTCTCAGGAAATGTACATGTACATCAGTGTGTCTTTATGCCACAGAGAAAGAGAGTGAAAGAGAGTGCTAGAGGATTCTGGGTGATGTAGTCTATGGAAATTATCTTTTCCAGGGACTGGCAGAATGAAGCGCGGGGAGGGGGGGGGAGTGTAGTCTCTTAAGAGGTTTCAGTGTGTTTGTGTGTGGAAGAGTCAGCTTCGCTGATAAAAATTCCTCACTCTTTGAGCAGAATGTGACGCTGGGTTTCCCGTCCCGCCCCGGCCACACAGTTGGCAATTCGTCTTTCCTGGCTGCTGTGTGCCTGACCGACACTCTGTTGAAAGACACACACACCCCAATGTTTTTCTTCTGTGTAAAGCGAGAGGTTGTGGCAAATGTGGCTGACATGTTTGCCTTTTTTAACCAAAAGAGAAATTGGAGGAAATCTGAAGGAAGGCAGAGAGCTGATCACACCACGAGACCTCATGATAGTGTGGAGAAGAGAAGCGCCAGTTAGTTTCGCCCCAGGGAGAGAAGGAGAGGAAGGCCAGGATAACGATCTTCAAATAGCTGGCACTGGTGAGGGTTCCCACAAAAAGAGTGTTTACAGGGACAGAATATGGAGAAAGAGAGGAGTGGGGGGGAGAGCGGTCCGTGCCTGTGTACAAGGCCTTGCGTTTGCTGTCTGGAGAAGGGGATTCCTGCATTTCTCTTCCATTCCTGATTTGTTTTAAACCAGCAAGACCTGCCTAGCTCTGGCTCAAGGACAGCCCTCTGGCAACCCCTGAACAAGCCCACCCTTTGAACGCTTTCCGATCGGGTTGCTGCCAGCCAGGTGTGCCTGAAGGCCACTCAAAGGCCCCTCCAGTCCTGGAACAGATCCGCTACCTCTCCCAATGCACAGGCGAACTTTTGGTCTCCATCCTGACCATTCATACCCCAAGGGCCAGCCGTGCCCGTCTTCGGACTGTTCTTCTGTGCCGCCTGCCAATAGACAGCCAGTTCCTGAGCACCTGCCTTGAGCAAGACCCACACCCACACCCACCATGGGCAGATAACAAATTCCTCACTGGACTGAAGCAGCTCCTTTCCTGCATAAAACTATTTCTCAGGATAAATTCTGTGATCTGTGACCTAGAGATCAGATGGAAGTGAACAGTCACCATCAAAATAGCCTTGGGATTAAAATTCTCTCTCTCTCTCTCTCCTCTGTAAAGTCAGAGCACCAGGAGAAAGGGTCAGGGAAGGCCTATCAGCTGATTCATTCATTCGCAAGGCAGAAAAAATAGCATCCTTTTAAAACCAGAAGGCTGCTTTAATGTTTTTTTTTTCCTTTCAAAAAAGAACTCTTGATTTGTCTGGCTGATCCATCCCTTTCGGTCTTAAAGAGTCCCTTCTTGTTTTCATTCAAAGCTTTTTGACTGTTACATAAATGTAGCCAGAGAAAACCCAGAACGAATAGGCAAATCATGTTTCTATCAGCAAAAGAATTAGCACTCTGCTTAGCCAAGGCTTACATGCTAAAGCCCAAATAGCCTATTACATAAACTATTTTTCCCATCCAACCCAGTGGAGAGGTCAACTCGTGGAGGGGTGGGGTGGGGGAGAGGACCCCCCTGCAGAGTCTTCCTAGGCTCAGGCAGAGCCTGCTTCATCACTCCAGGGCTGGAAGCAAGGGTGAGCTCACTGACGCCAAGAGATTCAAGCACTACCCGCAGCAGGTGGGACCCTTTCGCCAGAAGCCCTTGGGAGCAGACCTTAGGGGATTGGGGAATCCGCCAGCTTCGCTTTTTTTGCATTTGATCTGTTCCAACCTCATCTTTCCATCCAAGGTATGAAGAAGACATTGGCCAACTTTTGGTAAGCTTTTCCTAATAAGAAAAAAACCCCAAGGAATTCTCCTGCTTCTCTACCATCCACACTCAGCAGGTACAAGCCGGTGCTTCTTGAGATGTTAGCTGGCACCGTTTCAGGGCCCTGTGGCGAAAGAGCAAGCATGAGCTCAAACAGCTGTCGAAGGGTTCTTGGTCTGAAACCAAAAAGCTTCCTCCATATGTAAAATTGAGCCTAAGACCTGGCTCGCTGTCATGAAGATTTTCTACATATAAAGAACGGTTTGTTTCTGTAACATGCCTGGACCCCACTCCCCTTCCTACAGCCACATTGACTCTGAAATGGTAGGATCCTGCTCCAGGCACATGACATGGTGGAACATCTGCCCACATGTTCCAGTTCTTATTCACTGATCTGGTGCTTTGGGGATATAACTGCAACTGAAGAGTTTTGCAAACATCCGCTTTGTAGGGTTGAGTTGGAGATTCCCTCCCGGATAAAACTCCACAGGGACAAAACGAAACAGCTGAGCAGAGTTTGGGGCTGCCAGGGCGACCCTAAACTGCAGCCCTCCCTGGAGAGGCCCCACCGGCTGTAGGAAGAGCTTCTCTTCCCCTTGACCCAGAGCCACCCTGAGAGCTCAGCGCTCCCTCTCTACCTCCTTCCTTCCCTCCCTCTCTCTTACTCTCCCAGCGAACAGAATGTTCCATTGTTAGATCAGATAGGAGTCCGTGCAACCCTCTCTGGGCCATTTTAAACAAGCTTCCTCCCTTTGCTATTGAGGACAGAACTTCTCATTGTGGAAAAGTGCCAGCCTGGCCTTCTGATAGCAACAGATCTGAAAAAAGGTTTCCAACCACCACATTTTACAAAAGTGATTAAACCGAGCATCTTTTGCAGCCCCAAGTCCATGCAGCTGGGGACGGGGGGGGGGGGCACTCATTAACTTAGAAAGCCAGCAAGCCAACCCACCAATCCGGTCAAATCTGTGGGAGTGGAGAGATGGAAGACCCCTTGCAGAAAGAGGCAGCCCCCTTCCCATGCCTTGTTTTCCACAGTGGCCAAAGACAGGCCTCCAGGGAACTCAGTATTTTCCCCAAGTTAACCACTTTCCAGACCCCACTGGCAGTGCTGTCTTGCTCCCGATTCTGCCTACCAACAATGAGTTACCCATCCAGATCCTTAATGCTGAACATTTCCAGCCACTCACAAATCTCAGTTCTCAAAGTGCATTTCCTAAGACTTCCACACAGGCTGGGTACGTGTCTAGACTGGACACTCCTGACCCACCACCTCTAATGCTACTTCCACAAAGGCATAATCACAAATCTGAAATGGTCCGATGCCTTCTGTGGCTCAAAAATATAGTTTGCCACAATTGAATTAAGCCCCTGGAAAGGACGCAGAACCCACAATTGCTATGCAGTTAACATTCTCTCTAGTCCCAGTAATATTTAGTTTACCTGTGAATTAGTTGTAAGGGATGGAAGGAAAGCAAAAGGGCTCTATTCATACATATTCTGAAAACAGATCCAGCTGTTATGCCATAATGGACACCTTCTGAATGGCAAAGCAAAAAAAGCAAGTGAATATTTTAAGAAGCCGCTCCTTGCCTCCTCAGGGCCCTTCTGGTGGCAGGCACAGAACTGCCTGGCAGACAGGCAGAATTTGGGCAAAGGACTGGCTGCTGGGGAGGGGGCTTTGAATAAGCTGGTGCTGTACTTCCTTTTCCCACGTGCTTTTCAATTGCTTTCAGCGCAGTTGTGTTTTTAATGTTACCATCTAATTCTGTTTGAATAACACGATCAACCCAGGTGCATTGATCTTGCCTGATTTCAGGAGATAAGCAGGATTGGGCCTCGTTAACATTTGGATAAGAGACCACCAAAGCATCATTGGGGATCCCCGGGGAGGGAGACGGGAGAACTGTTCCAGGGCTGCTGCTAGTCAGAGCTGGCCACACTGGGCTGGATGGAGATCAAGGCTCTCTCTCCTCCTCTTCTGTTCCTAGTTCGGTTCTGATCCTGTTTCCCCCAATTCATACCTTTGTTTGCTGGCTTGAGTGGCAATTTTGGGAGAAAGGCAGCCTATCTACCAAGCAGTCAACCAAATGGGAAAATGGATTCCTGGATTCTTAGGAAAGGCCACATGCCGGCAAAGCTCTCATCTGATCTTCCTTGAAAGAGTTACACACCCTGCAGAAGTCCCAGGGAACTGAAACAACGTCTCTGTCGGTTAGGAGAGCCGTGTCAACTCTCAGTGCTTTTTACAATCTTATCAAAGTTTCCCTTGGCAAGTAGCTGGGAAATAATAATTTGTGATGACAAAACCAAGGCTGAGTTGCCCAGAACGTATTTTGTTTCGGCATCTGCTCTTTCCTCCCCCCCCCCCAAATTATCACATGAAGGTTGGTGGGTGGTGGTGATGGGGGGGGGGGAGACTGAGTGGTACCACACTCAGGTTACTACACTCTGCTGGCTGGCTGTCCCTTTCCCTCCTTGGAGGGACACAGCTCCTCGTTCACAAGGCAACCGGAGCCGCCGCTGCTGCAACCCCGGGAACATGCCGGGAGGACACGGGGGGGGGGGGTTGGGGTTGGGTTCTTCTGAAGAGAGACCACTTTGCTGGCTGGAGGCACTGAGGGCCGACTGAGGCTGGCACCCGTCCTGACATCCAGTCCATCTCACTGATGTCTGGAGAACAAAACAAGCCAGGCTGCCATCAAGCAATAAAAAAGTGTTATCGCTTGGGAAAGCAGCCCCGAGGGGCCGTCTCATGCCTGACCCCCGAGAAGACAGACTGTCCTCCCGCTCTTCCGCACAGTCCTGGGCAAAGTACAGGGCATTCAGGAAATTATCTGGAGTTTTCTCCTCTGCCCCCCAACTCTGCACAAGCCCCGGAGAGGGAGCGGCATCCTTCAGAGGAGCCCCATCACAACGCATCGTCTTTGCCTGCTCTCAGAGCTGGGAGGCATTATTACCCTTTGGGGCTACGGCACTTCTGCGCCCATGGCTGGCTGGAGATTTAGTCCAGGAAAGACGCACCCCCACTTTCGAGCCACCCCGGCAGGGTCTGCCTCCCACACTGTTGCTTGCATACACTAATCGTTCCTTTTCAAAATGTAAAGTTGGTCTGAGCCACAGCTAGACATGGAACACATTTATGTGCTCCCTGACACACACAGTGCTTTATCCTCACATCTCAGTGGCATTTAAAGATGAGGCAGGATCACATCCATCACTTCAGATGCACCTCTGAGACATACCTACTGAACAACTGAGTGGGGTTTATTGTGAGAGAAGGTGTGTTCGGCTGCAGGTAAAGGTAAAGGTTCCCCTTGACAATTTTTATCCAGTCGTGTTCGACTCTAGGGGGTGGTGCTCATCCCCATTTCCAAGCTATAGAGCCAGCATTTTGTCCGAAGACAATCTTTCCATGGTCACATGGCCAGTGCGACTTAGACACGGAACGCTGTTACCTTCCCACCGGGGTGGCCCCTATTTATCTACCTGCATTTGCATGCTTTCGAACCGCTAGGTTGGCGGGAGCTGGGACAAGCGACGGGCGCTCACTCCGTCACGTGGATTCGATCTTACGACTGCTTGGTCTTCTGACCCTGCAGCACAGGCTTCTGCGGTTTAGCCCACAGCGCCACCACATCCCTTGTGTTCGGCTGCAGTGAGACCCAAAACAACGGATTCAAATGACAGGACAGGAGATGTCCATGGAAGATTAATATCACCTTCCAGGTGGCAAGAATAGTTTGACACATAGAACAGCCTTGCCCCCCCCCCATAATGGAGTGCGCCCTTCTTTGTACATGGTTTTTTTTTTCCCCAAACACAGGCACCAAGGACGCTCTAGCTTCGATTCCTGTCCTGGCCCAAGGGCGGATCAGATGATCCTCTGGACCCTTCCTACCCCACGGTTCTGTGAAGGGAGACAGACGTTTGTTCCACAGTACCATTGGGCAGAGCGGGCCCTTTAAACCCTCATTCATCCGAAGCTGCCTTCCTTCATAAGGAAGGTGCATTTACAAGACGCCACCTCAGTGTTGAGACCAGATTGGTCTGAATGAAGGGGCTCCAGAGGTGCCGTGCAATGCTGTCATGTTTAAGCACAAACAATACCAAATGACCCGCAATAAACCCCAGAACAGGATGAGGGCTTCTGCTTTCAAACGGCTGCTCTCCCAGGTCCCAAAGCTGGGGCCCCATCAGGGATTTCGGGAGTTGTAGCCCTAGCCCCCCCCCCGTAACCCTTTCAAGCACAAAAGAGGGCGCAGGCAAGGAAAAACCTCCACCGTGGGCTGTCTGTCAGCTGTAAACGTCTCGTTTTGGCCTTGCAAACTTTAACAAGGCATGCCAGTCATGCTTCACAGGTGGGGAAGTACCATCATTTCCACGGCCCCGGGGACACATTTGAGTAAAGCAAGACAAGGCAACTGAAGCACTTTGGGGGAGGGGGTGTCGGGGGGGGCTGTCGGTTGGTTGGCAAGACACTTTATTTGTTTTAATATCACATTAATGAAAGTTTCCTTTCTAAAAAAATGGACAAAACAAACCTGGTGGGCTTGGACTTGCTTCTTGGCACAGTCTCTCTCCTGATAAAACAGTCCTCATGCCAAGCATCCAAGCCGGCTGGGCGTTAGGCTTCCTCGTCCTCATCTTCTTCATCGCTCACCACGTACTTCCTGTGCTTCTTGCTGGCCTTGTCATCGTCCTCTGCCTTCCTCTTCCCCGAAGTCTCCCCCTCCTGCAGGACAGCCAAAGGCAGCACTAATCAAGGCCCTGATTGTTAAATCAGGAAACCCTCAGGGACCGGACACAGGGCCCGATGAATGTCACACCCAGGCCCACCCCCCACCCTTGCACCCCCTTCCTTCCCATGTCCAGGATGCATTTGTATTGGTCCGCTCTTATGCAGGGGCTGCTGGTGCTGGTGGTGAGCATGAATAACACTGTAGAAGACGGGTGTGGAACAGAAGCTGTAACTAGAGGCCAGATGACCGAGCAGGAAGGAAGATGAAAACACCGGGAAAGAGTGAGCGGGCCAAGGGGTTAGAGATAGTCCGATTCTTTTTAAATCATAAAACCATACACACACAGTAAAGAACATAAAGAACTGGAAGTTGAATCTATTTTGTATTAAGGGTGCACGCACACAGAACACCACAAGGAGCATTTGCTATTTTGAGCAGTTAAACCTTCTTGCCGCGTTAAATCTATACTGTCAATACAGTCTCTAATCCCAGCTTGAGCAGCCCTACTGAACCACTTGCTGGAGGGGGATTCGGAAGTTGCGTGACATCTACTGATTCAATGAGTCTACTCCAGGGAGAGCTTGCAATTGGGTTTGGGGCAAAGCATGCAAAATGAGCCTCCTTTCCTTGGTCCCGTCTTTCTCCAGGCACAAGGAATGACCAACTGAAGCTCCGAGAAACGCCAAGGAGCAGCAACCCTCCCTTGGAATGGGTCACTGTGCCCCCCCCGCACAGTTAACGCCCCATTCTGCCCCCCCAACCTGGGAGTGGAGCCCTCCCGGTCACTTGCAATTCCAGTTCTTTCTTTTCGCCCACATTCTGACAAGAGGCAAACAAATCTCAACCGATGGCTGTCCTTTCTACTTGTAACACAAATGTACTCCTCCCTTTCCACATTCTTTTTGGAAAGTTCTGCAAACCTCAAAACCTCAGAAATCCTGCAAAGCCCTTCTGCAACTGGTGGCCCTGGAAAGCTCTCCAGAAGCATCCAGCTGCCATGCGAGAGGCAAACATACCAAAACGCAGAGGGCTGAACCTCCCCGAATTTGGTGCAGAGGAGAAGGTGCCCGCGCTCTCTGTCTTGCTCTCTCCTCTCTTTGATCCTTCAGCGCCCCCCAGTGGTGAAGACAAAACTCAGCCCTCAAACCCAGTGACTTCGAGACAGACACCCCACCCCCAATTCCACAAGCAAAGGGGACTTTGTTGGTTAGGTCTCTCCCCCCCCCCGGAGTGGAGAAGCTCGGGACAGCCAGAACAACAACGCAAACCTACGAAAGCTCTACAGACCATTCCTTGTGGACTAGCAGCTTCCTCTCCTTTGCCATACCAAACGTGAAACAACCGCTGGTACCCTTGCATTCCAGACGTCTGAAGGACCCCCTCCTCCCTTCCAGGCCTGCCCACCCTCTCAGATCACCCAGTGAGGACAAAGGATCCCATCAGGGACGGCAAGCAGAAACCACTGGGGAAGGCTCTCAGAGGCAGCCACGCCACAGGGAAGCTGCCACTCCTCTGGACAATTCTTGAGCAGAGTCTTAAAATACCCAGAGAAACAGGGGGAGCAAGAGAGAGCTGTGTTTCAAACTCCATTTACAAACAAGAGGTACACTTTGCAGCCCACAGACAATACACCAACACGACATTTCTCACCTCGTCACTGTTGAGTTTTTTTGATTTCGTTGTTCTCTGTGATTTATCTTCGTCCGATCCCTCATCGCTGTCTGAAGAATAAATCCGAGCACGCTCTTCTGAAAGGGACAATAAGAGGGATGACTTGCCAGCATTCAGGCCAGGAACATTATTGCGCTAGAACAGCTGGCTGCAGCTCAGAAACCCATCCATGTAAAATCTGTTCAAACAGAACAAGCCGGGAGTCTACAAGAACCACAAGCCACCCACCCAACTTGGCCAAAGAAATGAGCTGTCTTTTCTGAAGGCTCTGCTCACTGCATTTCGGTGCTGACCTCCCTCTTTGGCAAAGCCCAAAGCAGCTTTTAAAAACCGCCCGCTGGATTTGGTTCAGGCGGTCTGAGTTGCAGCAAAAGCCTACCTCTGATCCCTCCTTTATATCGGTTCTTGATGGCTGCCAGGCTGATGGCTTCTTCCCCTTCCTCCTCCTCCTCGTACCGATCCGTCTCCAAGTAGCTGGCGTTCAGTCCCCGCTGGTGCTGCTTCTCCCGCATCCTCCTCTGCTGGGACTCTCGGCGGATGGACGCTCGCAGCCTCTCCTCTTCTTTCTGGGGTGTCGGGAAAGAGGACAGCAGGATGTGCCAACGGAAGCACAGAGCTTTTGTAAGGAGGGCTCGGATCAGATCAGGAAAAGGTAGCTTTCTAGGGTTAAAACATTAAGCGGCCAGGGGATTCTGGGAGCTGTAATCCAGAAGAGAATTTCTCACACTTTGTCTTGGATTTTGCCACGCACTTTTCTTGATGCAGTTAAGGCATCTTCCAGTGTCTCCAGACCCCCTGCTACTCTTTTGATGCTTTGGGCCTAATTCTATGGCAGGCATGGGAGGGGAAAACAAGAGGTGGGAGGGTGGGTCTTACCCACTTGCTTTGTTACTTTTCTCTCTCTTTTTTAAAAAAGAGACCTTTCCCTACTTAAAAGGCAAATTCTGACCCTCTCCCCCTGCCTACCCCAAATTCAAACCCAAACGGGTACCTTAATCATTTCTGTGCGCTGGGACTCTGGATCGCGACCAGCCATGGGCAAAATGCGGATTTTCTGAGTCTTTGAACATCTGTCTGCTAGAGAAAGAGTCATCTTCCTGTGGGTGGCACTGTCTGTGGAGTGAGGCCTGTTGGGGAAAGGGTCACTGCCTTAAAACACACTTTTCAGGGAACCTCCAGATAAAGGAAACATACAGCATTAATAGAGTATTATTTTGAAGCAGTTTACACTTAAAAAAAGAAATCAAAAAAGGAAAATGGGCAGAATCCACCATTAAAAGTTCCTTTTTCATTCAGAAGAGCAGCGGCCACATTGAGCCAGTCTGCCCTTGACCACGTAATAAAGTAGGCCATCTTGCCCCTTGTTTCACGTTGGCCACCATTCCATGCTTGGAAATCTGAACCATCCACACGCGTACCTGAAGGTTAGCTTTGTCTTGAACACCGCCTGGCCTTGCAGACCGGTTCCCTGCCTGATGAAGAGGTGGTTGTGGTCGCCCTGCAGTGGGGCCTTGTACACATCGAAGACCTCGTTCCCCAAGTGCAGAGACATGCTGCAAGAAGAGAGGAAGGCGAGAGCCCAGGGGACCGGCTTGCAACTGCTGCAGAGGAACGAACGGTCCTTCCACGAAGCCGGCCAACCCCCACCTTAGGTGCCCATCACCGTCACCCCCACCCTTTTCAAGTGGAGCACCTTCTCCCTCCGATCCCATCCCTTGGTGCCTGGGCTGTTTTTAGGCAGCAAACAGGATGGAAGCAGCCTGCCCCCCCTTTTTTTACTGCCTATTTTATACAAGTAACACAGGAAATATAACCTGGTCATATAACTCACCTCCCGTCAGACCATTTGACAATTCGTGCGTTGCTTTCTCGGATCTCGCTTCCTTCGTCATCTCGGCGAGTTCGCCAGCGGATCGTGTTCTCGACCTGTCAGGATAAAAAGATGTCAGCATGCAGAAGAATTCCTTCACACAGGATTGGGGCCCGAGTGTTAACAAAGGGCAGGCCCGGACCCAGGAGTCCTTGTCAGGATGCAGGGTTGGGTGGGGGTGGAATTGACAACCTTACCTTCAGTTTTAACCTTGTTCTGCCTTCTTCGTCCAGCATCTCCTCATCTTCAAACTCATCCTCATAATACTGAGGATCAAAAGGCCTGTAAGAGAATTAAAGCGCAGGAGGGTAAAAGCAGCCGTGCTATTCCATTCACAGTCAAAGGGGCTTTGGGTGCTAAGCTCCACAAAGCAGTTTTAAGGCTTAGCCTCCAGACCCGGCTCTTTCTGCCTGAGCCAGGTGGGCAGAAAGCCTTCTGTCTTCCCACCTGCAGCCCTTTCCTTCCCCTGAATTCCATCTCCCTCCCTCATCTCATAGACCAGCTCCCCCCCCCCCCTTGCACGATGTGGGACTACAATTCTCATGATCCTTGGCCAAGGATGACCTGAATTACAGACCAAAACATCAGAGCGCGAATGAGGCTGCTACAAGTTTTACACCTGAAGTCAAGCAGGAACGCTTGTTTTGGTGATCAGTCACCTCATGGGTGTTCTTTATTTATTCATCTTGTACCTGGGCTCCACACTGAGGAAATTGGGAAGCTTCACAAAATATAAGTCATTTCCTAAGTCGGTGTTCACTTTTGGAATTTCAACTTCTATTCGTGTTTCTGGAATAGGTTCCTCCTCCTGCTGGTCCTCATTCAGCCCATTCTCATCCTAATGAAGAGGAGGTTAAAAAAAGAAAAAGAAAAGAAAAACAACACATAAGGAATAAAGATTTTTTTTGTATTTGATACACCCAGTTTAGAATCTGTGTGCATGTAACTGACCCCAGAAAGAGTATGTGTATGTGTCTTTAAGAACTGCTCCTAGATTTGTCCGTTTCCTCTTTCCCCCTTCTACTTTTTCTTTTGTCTTGCGTGTTTTCAAGCCTAAACCTTCAAGCATGGATGTGTCTGGTTTTGTTTAGCCTTGCTGTTACTAACGACAGAGAAAGAAAGCAAACTTAAGGAACTTTAAGGAATAATCAACCTTATTTTTTAACTTTCACATTTTAACAAGGTACCATGAATGTTCACAAACCGGGTCATGGCATATATTGCAATGAACAAAACACCATCAGCTGAAGGTACCGCAGCTCTTTTGCCAGACACTGCAGACAGCAGCTTTAATACTAATTCCTGAAAAATCAACACACTGCCACAGAGGGAGATGGGAAACAGGGCCATTTCATCAACCCTGCTGAAACCTTGGCTCACTCAGACCTGGTCTTTGCCCTGAGCCATTTCTGAGATGGTGGTGGTTACCGCCTGGCCCCATTCTGAAGGCAAAGAGAGAGGTACTCACAATTGGCTGCCCCGGTGTTGGGGGCTTGTCTTCCCCGTCACTTCCCGAAGAGATGTCGTCTGCTCCTCCAAACAGATCCATGGCATCCCTATTATCTTACACAGAGAGAATAAGCCAGAAGTGTCACCACGTTACCTCCTCTCCAAACGGACCAAGCAAGTTGGAAAGGGAAGTTGGAACTGCACTGGCAATTTTTTTAAAGTCACCATATACAGATCAGTGTCATACAATATGCAAGAACACAAACACAATCTTTTATGTCATCTTGCATCCGGAAACAAAGATGTACGTTGTGTTGAAAAAAAATCAAAGAGCTAAGATAGAAAAGCCAGGGAGAGTAAGAGGTAGATGCCAAATGGGGGACTCAGATCCCAATTCAGACTCAGAGCTCACCGGGCATTGCCAAGCCAAGTCTCTTGGTCTCAGCCCCACCTACCTTGCTGTAAGGAATTAAAGGACCATTTTGAATTGCAATGTTGTCCTGCCTTCCCTTCCAGCAGCTCCAGGTGGTGTACCTGGCCTTGCCCCAGTGTGTCTGAGGAGGCTGCAAGATGACAAATGCCTCCTTGAAGGAAGAACAGAAGAGCCACCCTGAAGGCGGGAGGCGGCACCACTTACCTTTCTGCCCTTCCGCATCACTATCCATTTCAGAATCTGATGAAATCTGCTTCTTACGCTTCATGGGTGGCACTTCGTCATCACTGTCGCTGCCTCGTGCGGATTCTGAAAGGAAATCCTTGTGTTTAGGCATTCAGAACGAATTCCTGCAGGGCCTTCGGGGTGAGCTGACCCCCCAATCAGCCTCAGGCAACCAGCAATGATGGCAGTGGTAATCCAACACCCCCCGAGGGTCCCCCGGTTGGCACAGGCCACGCCACACCTTCACATGCCTGCCCTACCCTACCAGATTTATGCTCGTGCTCCTCCTCGTCCTCGGAGAGCCTGCGCTCCTCCTCGTCTGAGTGCTGGGGCCTCTCGTCATCTGAATTCTGCATCTTCTCTTCATCAGAGTGCTGCGGCCTTTCATCCTCGTCTTCCGAATTCTGTCCGTTCTCCTCGTCCGAATGCCGAGGCCTTTCGTCTTCATCGGAATTGGGCAGTCTTTCCTCATCCGAAACCAGGGGCTTCTCTTCGTCCTCTGAGTTGTGCGTTTTCTCCTCATCGGAGTGGTCCAACCTCTCCTTAGGGTCAGGCACAGCAGCTCTCTCCTCGTCCTCAGAGTTCTTCTCCTCGTCCGAATGCTGGAGCGGCTCTTCGTCGTCTGAGTTCTGCAGCTTCTCGTCATCCTCGGACTGATCGCTCTTGTCTTCCTGTCCCCACCTCTCGTCCTCTGAGGGCACCTTTTCAGATCCTTCTGCCTCGGAGTGGTGGCTCCCTTCATCTGAGTGATGGTCCTCATTCTCCTCTTCATCCTCACCGTGACCCACTTCCGACCCACTGTGTTGCTCGACATCTGACTGGTCGTGGTCTTCACGGTCAGAGTGTCCCGAGCCTTCGGACTGATTGTAGGACTGTTCCGATGGATTGTCGCTGCCGCTGTGGTGAGAGGCGCCATCGTCCTCGCTATCGTCACCAAACAATTCTTTATTGCTGGGTTTTAAAGCCTCTCGGGCATCTTCTCTGTCGCTCTCGCTCCCAGAAATGTTACTGACGGAGCCTGCGTTCTCTTGGTCTGAATCTGACTCAGAGCCAGAGTCTGAATCTGTGAAATAAGGGAATACTCACAATATTAACTGTTGGGGTGTGTGTGTGGGCGAGTGACATTGCCCTGCAAAAACCCAAACGCCCCATTTTGTTGCCATGCTTTTCCTCCAACCAAAATTAACCGAGGCGAGCGCCGCAGATGCTACTTTCCTGCGCCAGTCCGTGGCAGGGGGGCACCAAAGGGTGACACCGGGGGGGGGAAAGAGTCCCCGGCCAAGCGGGTGGGGGCGCTGCCACGACGGCGCCTGCCTCCCCCCCCCTCTCCCGTCTAGGCCAGCCTGCAAACGGGGAGGAGGTTCACAGGGCCGACCCCTCCCCCCACCGTCTGGACCGGCCCTTCCTTTCCGGGGAGGGCCCCCCCCTGATTCTCCCCCCCCCCTCCTGCTGTGAATCCCCTTCCCTCCCTCCCTCGCCCGCCCGCCCGCCCTTCCCTCCCTGCTGCCGAGCAGGAGCCCAGGGGGAGCTGCCCGGCCACCTCCGCCTCGGCCCGACCTTTCTGCTCCGGGTCCGTGTCAGCGTCGCTGCCGAAGAGCTCCTCCATGTCCGCCATTGCGAGAGACGCCTGGGCGGACCCGGCAGAGGACCTCCCTCGCCCCGAAGGCGGGCGCCGCCGTTGTGACGCCATCAAGCTGCGACTAGTGTTGGCGGCGGAGGGTGAGGAAGGCCGCTTGGGGAAAGAGGGCCGCGGTTTGCACGCCCGTGGTTTTTTTTTTTTTTTAATTTAAAGGATTGGGCGAAACAGGGACACCAACTGTCGTTGGGATGGGTGGGGGGAAAACAACCCTCCTTTAGCCGAAGTTCTCTATGGTTCCGAGGGGGGCGCTCTAGCTCCAGATGTATCTATGGCGGAAACGCTGTCCCGCGTCCAACCGGAAGCATCACCGTAGAGCTACGAAAAGTTAGAGCTCGCTCTCTTTCCTCTCTCTTCCGGCGTGGGAGTGACAGCTGTCTGGAGAAAACCCGAGAAACCCCGTTTCCGGTGCTTCTGTGAACGAAATCATGGTCAGCACCGCCAAATGTTCGCCGTCTTCAATTTGGAAGGCCAAATAAGAGATGGATGGACTCCCTCAAGGAAGCCACAGGCTTGAAAGAGTTGGCCATTGCCGACGAGGGCTGCGATCCATCTCCTTCGCCGGGGTGACTGGACACGTGGGCGACTGCCTAGTCCACCAAAGGGAAACAACCCTTAGAATCTATAGAGTTTTTTTTTTTGGGGGGGGGGAAGAAGAGACAGATTGTGGAAGTTACAGTTTTTTAAAAGTTACTTTTTATAAGCTCTGCTTTTGCACCTCTGCCTCATCACGTTTCCTGGAACCCCTGCACGTTTTATGTCAAGCTCTTTAATTATAGTATGAATTTTGTTTTTTAAAGAACCATACAAGTCCCTACAGGTAAAGGTTCCCCTTGATATTTAGTCCAGTCGTGTCCGACTCTTAAGGGGTGGTGTTGCTCATCTCCGTTTCCAACCCATAGAGCCAGCGCCATCATGTCCCGCTATACAAGTCCTTAACCACCATTAAATTGGGAAAATGTCACTTTGTGCAAATTATTTCCAAAGAGATACCTGCATCAATCTATTATTTGGGGGGGGGGGAAGCAGATTCTTAGCACCCCAAAAAATTTCACCCATTTACACTGGTAGAACAGAATCTACACATGCTTATGTCGTAATTATGTTTGTCTGTCTCTAATGTGCTATTAAATGTGGCTTATTTTGCAGTTGAGTTATGCATCAGTTCAAAGCGTAAGGCTTCAGGATGCCAGCTTGGCAATAATATTCTTCAGAACACTCTGTGCTTGTTAATCTCTGAATGACTTTTACACACAGGTGGCCTCCACCGAGTGAGTATTCCTGATGAAATTAGCAAAATAACAAAAAGACACGTACATGGGCTCCAGGTTGACCTGACCCTTGGGCTAACAAGACTGAGCAAAGGTAATTGTTCTCCTACAGACACATGCTTCTCAGTTCGTATTCACCCTTGGGAAAAGCCAATGAAACAGTGTCCTACATTTTGCACCATGTCCTGCTGTGCCCATCGTGATGGTGGAGGGTTTGGGGAAAGGGTCTCTTGTTCTCCTTTGCAGACGTGCCACTTACCCCATTGTGGGAAATTTCAGTGGCTTTCCAGGCAGTGGTGGGCAGCCTCCAGCACAGGTTTTAAGTGCGAGCAGGACCTTCCTGAGGTTGCAAAGCCCCAAAAGCTTTTGGTGAGGGCACTGAAGCCAGCCCTGCAGCGAGGGAGAACGTGTGGAGCAGCTAGAACTATGCAGCCCCCCTTAGATAAAGTAACGGTGCCACCAGCACCCCCTGCACCCTACCACAAAGAGTAAAGCTAGGAATGGCAGGGAGAACCATGGCTTAGCCAGGGCTGTTCGTCCTACACGCTTCCTCCTAAACAGAGTTTTTGCGAACAGGATCCCACGCGCTTTCATGTTGGCATACTTCTGTTATGCTTGAACAGCGTTTGTGTCTCCAAAAATACACAGCAAATGAGGTTAGAATTACAGCTGGTCACATTTTTCACAGGAACGTCTCCAGCATGTTTTCATGCACAAAAGTCCTTCAAGCGTTTGTTTTTTAAAAATCAAGCCAAAACAAAACCATGACAAGTTGGATGCAGCCCGAGACTTAATATGAAATGATAAAAGATGGGGAGAGGATTGATTTTTTTTTTCAGTAACAATACAATGGAGGAATGCCTTCTGGATATTTTATTACAATAATGACAGCATAGAGTGCTGGAATGCCAATACATTACCACTCCTGCTTCTTCAACAGACCAGAACTGACTCCCTCAATTTGCAGCCCACACACAGCATTATTTGTTATCAAAAATAGTAAGAGAAGATAATATTTGTAAACAGTGTAAGTATGAGCACATTAATTTGTTGTATAATGTGTAAATGTTCTATTGAGGTCTTACGGATGGAATCTAAAGACAGCCCACAAAGCACGAGGACAGAACGAGGTTAACTATGGGGATAAGTGCATATTTTAACAAACTCAAACCGTTTGCCCTGGCATCGTTGGAATTTTGGCAAACTGGCCACCAACCCACAAGGATGGCTCATTGTAGGTTTGGTCCAGTGTCCAGGTCGCCTGAGGCTGATAGCTACGTCCTGAGCAGGCAGGAGCAGACTGGTGTCCTTCCGATGCTGGGACACTTGCAAACCCCAGCCAGAAGGGCTGACGGGCAAGGACTGGGGAAACTGTCCCCTACAGCACGGTCATCCCCGGCTGTACAGCAGGGCTGAAGAATGCGTGGCTCTCCAGATGTGCCTGGACTGCACCTCCAATCATCCTCATCCTCAGCTATTTTGGGTGGGTGGTTGCTGCAATTCAAGAGCAGCTGGAGGGGCACATGCTTTCTCACCTGAGTTTAGAGAATAAAAGCTTTTCACCTGAATCTGTTCACCTTTGACTGGAATTTGCATCCTGCAAGCTGTAGCACCAAGAAGTCCGGAATTTCACCTGATTAAACAGACACAACCTGCCCAGTGGCTGAAGAAGATTCCCCACCTGACGACAGAGGGCGGGGGCAGGAACTTCCATCAATTGCTTTGGAAAGCAGCAACATTGGAAACCTATTCGGCCCTGCAGGCATGGAGAGCCATTTCCCACCTGGCTGTGCTCAGTCCTCCTCACAGGGGAGGCCCAATTGCAGCCACCCTGAAGAGAGGGGAAACCCTGCCCTAGTCACGCTAGGCAGAGGCTCAGGCTCCCTTCCCCTGGCTTCACATGCTTTGGTTTTAAGCTCGTAGAGCACCATGGGTTCAAAGAGGCTCACCAGGAGCCATTGGCCCCCGCAGAGCAATTCCAAACGAGACCCGGATGCACAAAGAACACAGATGTGCAACTGCTGCCCCATGGCCTATGTGTATACATTTTAAAAAACGAAGCCTGTGTTGGTTTGCAGGTACTCTCTCAAGGGAAGATGTCTACCTGTGGAACAAGGAAGAAGGCTGTTTCTCATAATACCTCTTGCATCCCTCCATCTGCTGCTGAGGGGCCTTCCCGTGCTCTAAGGGGAATTTAGGGGTGGTTGCAGGGATGGGAAACGTCACTAAAAACAGCTCCTCCTTTGTTCCTTTAGCGAGAGGGGCCAGGCCTCAGCTGCCGCTCTAGAGAGGCACACAGGGAATGGGAGAGACCCCGTTGAAGATGAAAACCTTCCTGTCCGCCAGAGGTTCAAATTGTGCCATCCCAGGTCCACCCCAGCCTCCAGACTCCTCACACCGATTTTCCTTTTCTCACAGGACACAGGAAGCCCCCTGTGGGTTTGCAGCCCCCCCCCCGGCCCCAGAAGACGGAGCTCTGAACTTAAATGAAATTGCAGCTGACCTGAGGAGCCTGTCCCACAGACAGAATGGGTGCAATACTGCACCCCTGCTTGCAAAGTTTATATAAGTTGCTTTTTGGGGCAAGAGTTCAATAACACTCCCACCCTCCGGCCAGTCTGGCAATAAGACGCTGAGGCCAGTTTGGGGGACCACTTGGAGGGCTGTGATCAAAACATGGGATTCTTCCAAGCTGTTTTTTCCCCCTTGCCGCTCATCTCTCTACCGTCCTCTGCATACCCTGAGAGAGGACAAGAGCTGGGGGATGAAGGTGACCCAAACAAGCACCTCATTTCAGTGGCAACTAAACTCACCTCCGGGGTTTCGGGGGCTTGTCCTCAGGAACAGGTGCTGGAAGGATCCAATGGCCGGGGAGGGGGCAGCACAAGCAGGGAAGGCTTCGTTTTCCTCCCCCCTGTAGTCATGGGTGTGGCAGAGTAAGGTCTCACTCTAGCACTCAAGGGCCACAGGTAAAATGGCCCTTGACAGGCCTCCTCTTAATTAATATATTTGTTTAAAATATCGTTGCCCTGCCTTTCTCCTTAGAAGGACCCAGTGGCATTTCCGCTGGCTTAGAACTGACTTGGCAGAAGGGCTTGGGTGTCTGGGAAAGAGAGCCACCTTTTCGATTTTCCGACATGCAATGCAGAGTCATTTTGGGGAACTGTGCAAATATGAAGAAGCTGCCTTTTCTCCCACAACGTGGGCCAGCTGCATTTCCCACAAGGCCCCAGGCTAGGCAGGAGATTCAAAATGGCCATAAATATATCCAGTTCAGACACAAGAGGACAAAGGGCAGAAATGCCACAGGTTGTACATTCAGGGGGGGGGGGGAAGGCAACCGAACCCTCTCCCCTGCAAAGCCTTCACGCTCCTCCCGCCTCCTCTTTTTAGTCAGCTTAGGCTCCCTTGAAGAGGTAACGTTACGTAAGAGATGGCACAAGCAGCCCTTGAAAGTGGAATCGCCTTCCCTTATCGAGAGGCGTTTCAAGCGGAACCTCTGTATAAAGAAAGTACAACAAAAATGGTCACAGCATCTTAAGACCATGAGCCAAGGGGGTGACCGCTTTTGCTGCCCAGAGCTGACCCACTGAGGGGCACCGGCTGAATGGCTCGTGGACATGTCTGTCGATTCTGTGGGCCTGTCCTCGTGGGGATGAGCCACAGGGTTTGCGCCAGGAAGGAGCACCAGCCGTAGCAGAGACGTCATGCCACAGTCTTCCAGCACAAGCAAGAGGGACAAAGTAAGCTATCCATGTCCTTTGTAGGATTCCCCCTGCTCGCTTCTCCCCCCGCCCCCTCCCGCCCCCCCATTAACAAACTGTTTTCAAAATGTCCAAAAGCCTTGATGCCCCAGGAAGGACCTCCAGGTCTTCTGTTTGGAAACTCACAGGAACTGGTTTAAAGCATTTGCTCTTTCGCCACTAGCACCGGGTGCTCTCCTGCTAGCCCACGTACCCCACCATCTAGCAGTTATCTTTTGGGAAAACACTTGCCCCCTATCTGGAAGTAAAACGGGGTTTTCAGCAGCAGTCGGGGCTGTCATGGGATGACCAGGTTCTCAGGCTTACATAGGTTGGATATTGGGTAGATCCACATAACTTTACAAAGACAGAGAGACAGACAATCAGACCAACAAACAAGAACAGGGGAAGGAACGACGCTTCCAGTCTTTTCCCTTCTACCCAGGTAAGAGGAAATCTCAGGGTCTTTGACGCCCAAGCAAAGCAGAGGCACTTGGAGGAGTTTTCCAATTCTCCACACCAGGCACGTCTGGCAGGGGAAGACTTACTGGGGGTCTCCTTCGACTCTCCTCTTGCGAACTGTTCCCAGGTTGGGGGGGGGGGCGGAAACAAAAACAACACCAGAAAAGAACAGTTAGGTTGACCCAGTTTCAGTTACAGAAAGAACATCCTGTTAACAGCCAATCTATCTGGAAGCAAGAACTGCAGTGATTGCCATTAAGACATCCTGACCAGTGTGGTGTGGTGGTTGAGCACTAGCTGGAGACTCAGGAGGTCCGGGTTTGAATCCTGGCTCTGCCCTAAAAATCAGTCTGGACCAGTTTGCCTGTCCTGCCCTCAACCTCACCTTTCCGCCACAAGAATAAAGTGGGCAGAAGGAGACGAATGGAGGAAAGGTGAGGATTAATGTCATAGACAGAAAACTGCACTCAGGTTTCCACAGGCGAGCTGTGACATTTATATCCTGTCTTTCCTCCAGTGGACTGAAGGTGGCGTTCTCTGGCCATCTCTCCGGCTGCATCTTGACAGCAACCCTGCGAGGCAGGTCAGGTCAAGAAAGAGTGACAGGGAACTTCACGGCTCCATCAGGGCCTAGAACCTGAGAGCTCCCCTTCAGAGTTAGGAACAACACAAAGCCCTCCCACAATCCTCTTCTGCACTTTCGACAAGCCTAACGTTAAAAGGCAAGCTGGACCTAAAAAACACCTTGAGGCTGGAAAGAGTATGTGTGTGTGTGTGGGGGGGGGGGGATGGTGGTGTGGTTTTAAAACCAGCAAAACCACCACCTCTCTGGGGCTCCTGCCCATCCCAGGCGGCAGACCATCACTGCAGTTATTCCTCCTCAGCATTACAGCTGCACCGCAAGGACACTGGAGATTATTTAGGACTCTCAAAACCAGGTCTAGGGTCCTGCCACATGGGTACCATAAAGCAGCACATCACAGAAAGCCCTGCATCACATGAAAAGGCCAGCAAGCGGGTCCCTTTGATACAGAAGTGTGGGAGTCCTGACACGTGTCTTCTTTGCTCCAACATGCACTCTGTATGTTTGTGGCAGACTGCTGTCTCTTTTTTGTGCAATCAGAACGATGGGACCTTTCATTCACTGTTTTTGTCTACCTCATCGTACGTTGAAATATTCTCTTATAAAAGTTAAACTATTAAAAAAAACCCCACCATTGCTTCAACCCTTGCTTTTAGGAAGGATCCATAAAACTCGGTGCCCATCAGAGGAAGCAGAGGTGGGCAGTTCTGTCTCTCTGGATATTTCTGGACTGCAATTTCTATGATCCTTCAGCACTAACCATGTTAGGTAGACTAATACATAGGGAGGAGCACAGTTGCCCCCCAATTTCTTGCTTTAGAAACAGCATTTATCATGTATGCAAACAGGCCTATATTAATAAACAGCCCAGTAATTTTCTCCGAGGGCTGCAGCCCTAATTATTGCACCTTGTGAGCACAAGTGTTTCCATTCTCCTTTTACTTATGATTCTTTAGCTCAAACCTGACAAACACTGTGTATAGCGTTTAAAAGGGCATCCCGTTACCCTCCAGAAGTGTGGGCCTGGGTCTTAACCCCTCTAGCTAGCCATGGCCAGCGCTGCCCTATTGCTGCAGCTTCTAACGACTGCATTCCACCACTATACTGGAAAGTGGCTTAGGAATAAAACTGCGCAGCGTTTTCTTTATGACGGAGAATAATGAAGTTGGGAGACGACTCCTGCCTAGGCCCCTCCTGGTGAGCAAAGCAAGCATGCGCGCGAGTGTGAGAAAAACAAGGAGCAAAGACACACAGAGAGCCTGTTAGGGAAGACGTACAGGGACACGGACATGAGGTTTTAAACAAAGACTTATTTCCCAGTGCACAGCACCCAGGCGGGCCTTCGCAACAACCTGCCTCGAAAGCTTCAGGGCTGAAGAGATGAAAGGGCATTTGCAGACATTTTTACTCCTATGCGCCAGACTAGGAAAGCAAGAAAAAGAAGGAAAAAAGGTACGAGATCAACAGATGATAAAGAGCAGATTTCCCAGCAAGGAACTATGACAGCTGGGATATATATGTGTGTGCCTAGCATGGGGAAGTTTCAGACGAGCAAGGACCCATCTGAACATGGAAATAAAGGGCCTGGGTTATTCTCCCTTCAAGCCCGTAACTACTTGGCGGCAGCAAAGGGGCTTTTCACTCTCGGGCCCACAGAAGGCTCCTCGTTTCTTGGCGGCACTCGGACCATCAAGCATCTGTTCTGCCTGCATCTGCAGCCCTTTGCTCCTGCTTTGCCAAGCATCACAATAAAATCGTAAGCGGACTTAAAAGTACTATACAGGGCTGCGGTGCATACTTTAACTATGGCATGCTCTCTGTTGCAACATCTGGATCCCCAACTTAAAAGGGAAGAGCCACATAAGTGGATCCGGCCATCAGCAGTTGCTATCTGCTCTTTCTGACATTTAGTGTGCGGGCACAAATTGGGGGGGGGGGGTGGAACCTTTGGAGGCATCCTTCAAATTCCTGCCTTTTGAGCAGCCTTCCCAGAGATAGGTGACCAAGCACAGGACCAGACTGGCCCTGGGCCTGATCCAAGAGGAACCTTCTTATATCTTCCACAGAGCATGCCACATAGAGAACTGGATGTTTAAAATAACTGCACTTACTGTTAAGAGATACTCAGTTAGAACGCAAAATAACAACCACCCAGTTCAGCATCACACCGGCTCCTGCAACAGCAAGAGTCGGCTCACCTCGATTTCTGCCTTGGAACCTGGTTCAACTAAAGACCAATGGCTACAAAATCTGGCCACGTCTTTGGACTACATTCTTTCTCCCCCATCTCAAGTCTCGTAGCCTAATGGAGAAATGTGAATAAGTAACTTGAAGCTCCCCTCTTGTGTGATGTTCTACTCTGTAGAAAGCATTAGGAAACTCCAAATTCTAATTATCCTCCTGGACCTAATAGCTAATTTTATCTTTTAATCTGCTTTACTTACCTAAATCATTATTTTTTGTAATTGCGGCGGCTGCTCTGGCTCGTGGTCCCTGTTGTGTGAAGTGATATCCAAATTTAAGGATCTTGGTGTTTTCCTCGAGCATCTTTGCAATCTCCATTTCGACCGGTGTTCCCAACTGCTGCCTCTGTTAGAATCGGCAGAAACCAGAAGCCACCAAAGGCCAGTTGGTTAAAACAGAGTTGCTGAAAGGACAAACCCTGACAATCTCGGGATGGCATCTGAGTAGTGGCAAAGTCGAGGTGGCAGAAAGGGCACCCAAACCTTTGAGGTAAATGATATTCAGCTTTTGCTAGCAGCAGCTCTAGCGAACGGATCCATTGGGGCTAAAGGGGACCTTTTCTGTCAGGTGCCAACTACACTCTACAACTTTCATTTTGAACAGAAGGGATGCAGAAGGACGTATAAGGAAAAGGTACTTCAAAGAAGGAAACTTCAAAGGATTTTGAAGAGAAAAGTCTCCCTGGGATGAACGGAGCAAACATCGAGGTTACCTGGTTATCAATTTTGATCTCGGTCAGGGCCTCGTTCTCTTTGAGGGCATCGATCAGGGCCAGCACGCCCACCCCTGTGATGAAGTTGGATTCGAAGTTGAGGCTCCTCAGCGTTCTGTTTGCCCTCAGCATCTCTGCAAAAGCCTTGAAGCACACGGGTTGCCAGTGAGGGGGTGGAAACAAAAACAGAAGGCTGCCTCCTCCTTTGAGATGGGCCCTCCCAGCCTCAGGCCTCATCCCCTCCCTGGGCCCTCTGACCACACTGAAGGCTGCTTTATCCAACGGACCAAAGGGGCCCCTCAGGACTGCCCATCCCATTCTCTCCATGTCTAATTCTGGAGGGTCTGGATGTCCTTCTCTTGCAAACAGTGGGACCCAGTTGGGAGCACGACCACTGGTGCTTGGGCCCTTCAAAGTGTGGCACTTTGCTTCCCCTGCAAGCTTGGCCAAGTGGTAGAAGCAGAAGCACCCTCTAGACCTCCACACCAGCCTCATGACTCAGCTCCAAGCCCCCCCCCAAACCCTACCATCCAAGTCCATTCCTCAGCTGCCCCCCACCCCCACCCCCACCCCCGGATCTGGACTGTTTCTGAGGTTGGCCAAAGAGCGACAGACACTGGGAGCACCTCTGATCAGTTTCGGCTTGGACCCGAACTCAGCTGTTCTGAACAGTTGCCTGTCCAACTGACTTGAGTCCTCCAAGTACATTGAATTACACAACAGACAACTGGAAATGGCAAAATGTTGTGTGTCACTTACGGCAGCCACGGGGTCATTGCTCCGAGTAGCTGCAAGGCTGAAGCTCTTCACGTAGGTGTTTGTTTCCAGTGCCTTGGCAAATTCTTTCAATGTTGGAATAGGAATATTCTTGAAATAAAATTAAAAAGAAAGTGTCAAGCATGATGGCTGGAAATTGTTTTAGGATTGTAATCTGTGTTTCTTTGACTCCTTTACCTAACATACCTGTTTCTTACAACAGAGGTGGAGAACCAGTGGCCTGTGGACCACAGTTCCTACCATCACTGACCACTAGCTATCCTGGTGTGGGTGGATGGGAATTACAGACCAACAACATCTAGGATCTTGTCATCCCCTCTTTTTAAAAGTGGCAACATAGACCCAAGATCTCAACAGATGCCAAAACAAGAAGACTGCCATGTCAGAGCTGGGCCTAATGAAGAAGGAGTGGCTGCAACAGGACCCGTGAATGGGGCCTCCCCACCTCATCAGGTGGTTATAATTGCATGAGGAGAGGATGCCCCCAAAGAGATCTTGAAAACTAAGCTCCTGCATGCCTCATCTCATCATCTGTTCTATTTATTTTAAAGCATATGATTAGAACACAAAACAAGATCAAAGAATAAAGCAGAACTGAATGCACACTTTTCAAGCATTAAAAATATGATTCAGATACGCATTGATAAGAAAATTACAGCACCCAACTAGTAACATTTCTCTTCCTGAGCAATCTTTCAGATGCCAAACAAAACAAAACAAAACAAAAAACCCTGCTTTAATGAAGAAGTCTTTGCCAGCCAGGGTAACGGCAACAGAAAGGGGCACTGCTTAGCCTCCTTTGGCAGGGAGTTCCACAGGCAGCAAGGAAACCCCTTCTGCGGACAGTTACCTTTATGTTGTTCAGATTAACTTCAACAAGACGAGGATCATTCTCCCTAATTCTCTTCAAAGTCTCTTCCACATCTGTTGGATTGGGAGGCTCATCAAAGACGGGCACCATCCTTTCCCCTCTGACAATGTCTGATTTAAGAGAGAAGCATCACATAAACTCACATATTATTTTGCACTGACATTTTCATAGGGAGCCAATATCTGTGTTTAAACGAAGCTTAAAAGTGGGCAGCCTTCCCCACGGGGACAACAAAGAACTGTTGCTGTTGTTCACAATCAATGTGTGTATTTCTTGTGCACACACTTTTTTTTAAATGACGTGCAAGCCTAACCATTACTGCTGCTTGCCACACTCCTCCTCCTCTCCACTTCGATTTGGAGGGCAACGCCTGTTTCTCCTGGGATGTTGCAAGCCATGTTTGTATCACTCACCGCTTTTTAATTCTCATTCTTTACCACATTACAAAAGTCTTCCAGGAAAAATGCTTTTGGCACAGACACCCATTCACAGCGAACAGCGATCAGATTCTGAAATCTGACATGCTTGGATCACTGTTAGTTCTTCAAGGAAGGAAATCAGTCCAGAAGGGCTTGAACATAAACTCAAGACTGAGTTCAGTTCCAACTTGGCCCAGAGAGGAGCTCTTTCAGAGGGAAGGGTCAGGGTCACAGCCCTGATGCTCACAGAATTTTACAATCATGGCCCCGGAACAGAGCACAGGGTGGCCTCAAAAGCCTCGCCGCCTATCTATCTATCCTCCTCCTCCTGCCCAGACTGCTTTCTTCCCCCGGGGCAGCGTTGGGCACTTACTGGAGAAACCTTCGCTGCTGACCCCGTTGCTGCCGCTTCCCACCAGATCACGGAGCTGAGAGCTGCTGATCAAGTTGTGCATTCCAAGGATCGCTAGCAGGAGAGAGGAAGGAAGAAAAATAATAATAAACACCTTCTGAAGTCACACTTGGCATTTTGTCCCCCATTATACTGTATTTCTAAACATGCATACGACATATACATTTGCAACTCTGAAAGCCGCCACAACCACCACTACCGCCTCTCATTCTGCTATGATAAAATAGCAATGATGATAACAACGTGACATTTATATCCAGCCTTTCTTCCAGTAAGCTCGGGGGGGGGGGGGGCGACGGGGAAGGGGCAGCTTTCCCTCCTGCTTCCTTGGTCCTCCAGTTTCAACCAACCGGTGAGGCACATCAGCCGGAGAGAAAGCC
Source organism: Pogona vitticeps (assembly GCF_051106095.1). Classification (NCBI taxonomy): domain Eukaryota; kingdom Metazoa; phylum Chordata; class Lepidosauria; order Squamata; family Agamidae; genus Pogona; species Pogona vitticeps. The sequence goes on along the minus strand of NC_135794.1, from coordinate 25,654,914 downwards.
AACCGTCTCCTCTCACCAACGGAGCTCCCCAACTCTGTGGGGACGAGGACCTCGACTGCCCAAGTCCGACTCTGCCCACTGCACCACCCTCGTTCTCCTTTTCTTCAATTTTAAAATTAATCTTATATTTCTGAAACGCATTGAACTTTTTCTTAAGAGCGTTTTAGTATTATAATTTCAGTGTTTTTATTTGTACGTCTTTGTTGATCTCATCACAAGCTGCCACAAGTCCACGTTTTGGGCAAAAGGCAGAATATAAATGAAATACATAATACTGGATAAAATAATACATTCTTTTTTCATGATAAAAAAGTGTGTCCATTTCTGTTTTTTTTTTAAAAAAAAATCATGTATGAAATATATAGGTCACATTCCTACAGCAAGGCAACTCAAAATATAAAGCAAATTCACAACTGTCACGGGTTTCATGGGGTGCCCTGCAAGAAGGGCTCCCACGGACAGGCGCCACGCCTGCTGCGGAGTCAGAGAAGGATGGCGCTGGAAAGGATACCGAGGGTCATCCAGCCCAGCTCCTTCCCCTCCCCCACCCCCCCACCAGAAGCAAGCAGGCTGCTTGGAGCAAGCCAAAGCCCAGGCCCCTCTCTTCGCACCACCAACCTGCGAGGTCGCAGAGTTCACTGTCTGTCGCGCTTGTCAAGGCTTCCTCCAGTTCAGGATCCAGAGCCACCTTTTCTTCCACGTACGTCTGCACTGGCTTCTGTTTGGGTACAAACACTTTCCCTATTCCAAAGAGCAAGAGAAGGAGAAACGTTTCAGGATCTTATCTGTGTGGAGTTTTTAAAAACTTACCAGAGTTCATCCAACACCATGAGACCCTCATGCTGTGGAGTTATGGCAGGAGGGCTTGAGAGAGCTGTGGGTTTTGTTGTATTTTTCTGGACTTCGGTTCCCCAAATTTCCTAGTCAGTGGGCTAACTGGGAGATTCTCAGATCCATAGCCCTTACAAAGCAACTCTCCCAAGTCCTGTCGAAGGGAGGAGCAGGGAAAGATTTGCTGTTCGAAAAAGGATAAATGTTCAAAAACAAAATATGAATAGGACCCGCCCAAGTCCTCGTGTGCCCCTGAGGTCCTTTGGATCCCAGCCTAGATTACTGTCCGCCAGAAGACTTAATTTCATAACAACCAGTTGAATGTTGCTTCCAGTTGTGCAACATTTAGACAGACCATGGGCAAAGGTGAATACTGAAAAATCCAGCCTTCCACCCCAAAGGAGGAGATCTGTCCACTCTCAGCTCCACTGCCTGGGGCGACCCTCTGGGCCCCATCATCGATACAATTAGGTGCAGGCATTTCAGGTCTGCATGAAGGTGGGAAATGGCTGTTCCAGGGATCTTGATGGCTGTTTCCTCTAGAATTCTACATTAAGAAGAGCTCTGTGGATGACAATTAGCCAGCGTCATGCAAAGGGATTTAATGAGCTGGAGGAGAGCTCCCACAGCCAGCCCAAAGAAGAAACTGCCCCAAACCAGTCCAGTTTATTATTAGAAGCACCCTCCCAAGCGGTTTTGAGTACCAGATGTTCTCTGAAGGGCATCTTGACTTCAATTTTTACTTTGAAGTAAACTTACACATCATTATAAAAGGAGTGCTATACACCGTTGAATTAAGAAGTGAGTGGTCCATGTTTTCTACGAAAACACGTTTAATGGATTGTGAAACAAAACCACACCAGCAGTTCTAGGTCTCCTCTTTTTAGCTCTCCTCCTCCTTTTATTTCACCTGCTCGTCTCCATCCAGTTTACAAAGTCCAAATTCACTCTGCTTACAAGCAAAGCACAACGGAGGGCAATCATGTGCACTTGCTACCTAACATCTTGTTTGCCCTTCATATCCAGACCTTGGTAAAGTTACATTTTGGAACTGCAACTTTTAAAATCCAACAATTGTCCATAAAAATAACTTTTCTAAGCTTTGCTTAAGGCTGCAAATGTAATAACTCTTGATATTGTTCTTTTTTTTTTTAAAGTTAAACATTTGATGAAAAGTTTTAACAAAGTAAAGTGAATCTTCTGGCAACCTGGCTGGGTCCTGTTGTCACTGAGCTCAGTAGGACTTGCTTTCAGATCAGTAAGTATATGCCAGAGCTGTGCATGTTAGAATTAAATTGAAACTGAGCTCCTGTTCCTTTTAAAATCCCACACTTTGGTCTTCCTGCCATCTCCAGCAAAAAAGACCCCCATGTGACTCACAAGCTCAGCTTGAAGGAGCTTAACAGCAGGCCTCTGCTTGTTTCGGTCCACCTTTACTTGTGTTTGGAAAAGACTTAAAGAATCCTTTCCAGGTAATGAGCAAATACTTTAAAAAGTTATGCTTATTGTTCAGTCACTCCAAATGTGAAAAACAATATACAAGTTATCTCCACAGTCTCTGGAAACTGTGACTTAACCGCTGGGCAGCGGGCCAGAGTCTGCTCTTGGAGATGCTTCTTCTTCAACACACACACACACACACAAAGGAACCCATCTGCACACAAGCTGGCCGTGGGCGTGGAAATCATACGGCTGGTGACCTGGAAACATTCTGTTCCTTCAAAAAAAAAAAAAAAAAAAAAGGAGACGAGGCGCAAAGAAAAGAAACCCAGGAGATACAGTACCAGGATGGCTAGACGACCACTGTGACCAAAGTGCAGACAGGAAGGGTGACAGGAAGGGAAAAAGAGGAAGACACGGTGTTGGGAGGATGTGGGCTGAGAGGGGCGTTGGCCTCTCTCCCAAGTTGCGAGAACTCACAGGGTTCTATCCTAGGAAGTGGAACGGCGGGAGATTCAAGAGTGGCTCTTAATTGTGTTCGCTTCGTTTAGAGAAGAGAAAGGTGCCGGGGCAGTGCTCACGCCTGCCTGCCCACAGGACTTCCCCCGCAACCTCTGCCAGTCCACAGTGAGAACAGAACCCTGGAGGGAATGCCTTGGCCTTTGGTCAGATCCACCGAGCCTCTCGCCTGATTCTCGAAAGGCACAAGCACAAGAAAACCATTCAGGGGCGGAAGCGGCCAGGTTCCCTGTGGCAGAACACATGCTTTCCCAGCCCTCCCTACGGACTCTGACTCCTCAGGCTCTCTGAGCAGGGCTGGAAGACATCTTCTTGAGGCCTCAGAGAACTATTACTGCCCATCCGTGTAGCCAATATTAAGGCAAATGGTCCAGCTGAAGTTAAGACAGGTTTCTGTAAGCACTACGAAGGGAACGTTCCTTCCCCCACTTTTGTTTGCAGCAAAAGGAAATGATGACGTGCACCAGCAAGTTACCTATGTGTGTGCTCTCTGCTGCCAAGTCGGAATGGACGTATCAGCGACCCTCAGAGGGTTTTCAAGGTAAGTGAGATATTTAAGGAGAGGTTTGACTAGTTCCACCCAACCCCCCCGTGAGTTTCCATGGCTGAGCGGAGATTCCAGCCCTGTTCTCCACAGTCCTGTGTGTCGCTCTATCCACGACACCACACTGGGAATCTGGTTGTATAACAGAGATTAACTAGAAATGAAACCCAGGAACCGTTCCGCAAAGCGGTGTGAAGGTCTGAGACGTAGCAGATATGACCTAGCACTACTATGTAGGTACCGGGTAGTTTAGGGGCTGGACGGGTGACTCCTGTCTGTCTGCTTCAGTTTCATCACAGAAGGGAAAAAAAGAGGATATAATACGAACATAAATTGCTTTTACCCTCAGATGAAGTGCTGTTCCAGTGGTGACGCTCTGGAGATACAGATGCATTACCAGTTAGCATGTGCTGGTTTACATTCAAAAAGATGGTAGAGATTTGCCAAAACTTATAATTGCTACAGCACCAGCCTCTTAAGTTTTGCATTTTGCTCTCTCCCAAAACATGGTCTGATGCCTTTAACCTCATCCCCAAGAACAAAGATTCATGCGTTCCTTGCTGCGTTTCTACAGGTTAGCTAAATATTTTCTTAAAAGTAGAGCTGCCTGCTGGGATGGAAATTTGGCTCCAGCTGTAGCTGGGGATTTTCCACAAGAACAATTCCTAATGCCTGAAACGTTTTAAAACAGACCCATGTTCGACAAGTGACAGCAGGTCAGGGCAAATACATGAAACGTAAATACTGTAAATCTATCTTTCAGACTATGCTGAGGGGGTGTGGGTCTGGCTTTTGTTCTTGATGGGAAAATGTTAGCTGTGAGAAATAACAACGTCCTCATCCCGGGGGGAGAATCTGACAGGTACAGGACCCCATACGGACAGGTATAGAAAACCCACAGGCCCAGCTCAGTCGTGAGCGACACACCAAGCTTGAAAGAACCCCAGGGCCATAGACGGGGCTCACCGTCTCCCTCCTGGTCTCCTGCACTTCGATTCTCTCCCCAACACCCTGGCTGGTGAAGCCACCCATTTGCCGTGACACCTGAACCAAACAAACGATAATTACTGTAAACTGGGGTAGAAAGTTTTGCCCGGCCAGATGTGACTGGACTTCAGCTCCCAGAAGCCCCAGTCGGCAGAGCCGAGGAAAAGAAAGGAACAGAGATTGAGCTCAGCCCATTCTGGTGGAGTCTGAACACACACACGCATATGCAGCACAAAGGGAGGAGAAGGTCCTCTAGGGAACATGAGCTCACTTAATGTCCTTCGGCTGGCATAGCCCAGTGGGTGGCGGCCCAGCTTCTCCGGGCTCTGCTTCGGTGACACGGAGGTGCAGGCCTTCAGCCAGAGAAGCCGCCGATTTGGTGATGAAGCTGCACAACAATGCAAGCTTGCACCAGACAAGGATGTTTATCTGCCATGTGGGTCTCCATGGATTTCTACCTACAAAGCTCCCTTTGTCAACGTAATGAAATTTATGTTTTAAATGTCATTCCATGAAAGAAAGTTTATGACCTCAGCCTCCTTCCTCCTGCAACAGTGGCTCATTGTACATTTCGCCACCAGTTGGGTCAGGATGAGATTTTTCAAGCTGTAGCAACTGATTTACGAAAGGTGGGCTGGAGGAGGAGGGATATGAGTCTTGTTCCTTTCAGAAAAGTGTGTGTGTGGGGTGGGGGGGGAGAAAGAGGGCCATCTATCTAAAGTCCTAATGCAGAAAGGCTCCGACTCCATACATTCTGGAGGCCGCACTCTTCCCTATATGCATTTACTCAAAAGTAAGCACTGCTGTGCCTACTGGGGCTTCACTCCCCAAGAGCTCTCCCCCGATCTGCACCCTGCTCCTGTTAGTGGACTTTGGGTTCTACTAAGAAAGAAAAGGGTTCCTACTGCATTGCAGAGTGATGGATGAGGACTCCGGAGGCCTGGGTTGGACACCCTGCCTGGCCATGGAAGCTCACAGGTGTGTGTGTGTGTGTGTATGAGAGAGAGAGATTGGTAAAGCCACCCCCTAAATTATCTCACTTCTCTTGAAAGCTCTATTAGAGTTACTCTAAGTCAGTTCCGACTTAACAGCACACAACATGAAACAAAATCCAGATATATCAACCAACTGGTGAATTTAAGAATTCAAAATGCTGGTCACTACAGTGGCCCAGATCCAAAGATGCTTCCTTGGGCTTGCACAGTGAGCCATGTTGATGTGTTTCCAGCACCTCCTCCACCCACAGCCACTGTTCTCCACCCTACACTAGATCCCCATTTTGGAAAGCCCCTTCCTCCCCCCCCCAGCTTCTCCTTATTGGGAAGGAGGAGGTAAGATGCAGGGCTGCCATAGGGAGGATGGTGATTAAGTTCCATTGTATTTGTGGAACACGCAAGTGCTGCTTGCATCTGAGCCCATGGAGAAAGCCTTGTCACCTTCTCAATATGAAAAAAAGCAGTGTGCACATCTGAAGGAACAAGTTCACGATTGTATAGGGAGGGACTCCGTGCAAACCCTTTCCTCCCCCCAGACACGCCATTCAGGCACACCACTCAGATGACAAATTGCACATGGAGTCCAAATGGGTGCAATTCCTTCCCCTCCCAGAGGCGTGAGGGACCCCATGTCTATCCAAATGGCCAACTGTGTGGAGCAAAACGTTTTACACCACAAGAGAGAAGAAGGAAGAGTGCAGGACGAGCCACCCACCCAAACGGTCTCACTCTGGCAGAGCCCTCACCTTTCTTTTCCCCCGTGTATGGGACATAGTCTTCCACATCTTTCAGTGACAAGGCTTGTTTCTCCAAAAAGGAAAGGAGCTTCTCCCGATCGAAAGGCCCAGAGGGCTTTTTGGCAGTCTGGTCCTTCTGCCGGAATCCTGCTGGCAGCAAGGCGTTCTGTGAAAACAAAGGAGGAAGAAGGTTCTCTCTCTCAAACGGGGAGCCACCTGCAATGTGGCAAACAAAAAGAGGGACAGAAGCCACTCATTGAACCAACCCAACCCAAAAGCACTCTGCATGTGGCCAAAGGGGATGCTTTTATAGATGACAAAAGGAAGGGGGGGGGAGTTAGGCCAAGGTCCTAAGGGTTGCCCTTGGGCTTGGACAAACATTTGTGGACCCCCAGGGCCAGTTCTGTGGACATGTGGTTGCTGGGCAGGCTGGCCAAGGTGGACCAGACTTTAAGGGGCATGGATAGTCCCAAAGAAGTATCTTTCCTATGCTCTCCCCGGTCCGATCCCCATTTTGTCTCTGGTTATCGTTCCCACCTCTAAACCTTCTCTCCAGGCTTGGGAACTCCATTCATTTCTCTCCTCAACTTGTGTTGCCTTGTGCAAACTTTCTCATGTCAGCACAGGTTTGCAGGTGGGAAAAAACTGCCAGACACCGAGTATATCTTGATGCCGCTACTGTAAACAAAAAAACCCCACAAAACCTGTGCTGCCTTTACTAGTGAAGCTGAATTTCTGTTTTGTTGTGGGTTATTTTTACAAGCCTAGACAAATCCTGTAAGTGGAGAACACCTCCAGGTCAAGGAAAGGCTATTTCCAACACAGCGGAAGAGTGCTGCACAAGAAAAGTGAAATGAAATCTGTGAGCAGAATCCACTGTTTAAATACAACTGCATAATGCCAGTTGTGGGCCCTTCTCTGGAATCTTCACCCGTAGCAGTTTGTAGCTCCCGGGCAAATATCTGAGCCATATCCACTGGGGTGCATACAGTTCCATGTAGCCCAACCTTTTGGACAGGCTTCCTAATTCAAAACTGCTTGTGCTTCAACCATGACAGAAACCTCCCCTAACCTGGTGCCTTTAAGCATGTTGGATTGCAAAACCATCACTCCCAGCTGGCACAGCTACTGGCTATGCTGTTATCTGAGGCAGGTGGGAGCTGTAGCCCAACATGTCTGGGGAAGGCTGCCTTTGGAGGACCACCTGCTTGCTCATGAAGGCCTACCTGGTGGGGGCAGGAAGGGAAGGAACTCCTCCACTTATTTGCCCATTGGGAGCAGCACACTGCAAGGCAATGAGAGGGCTTTCCTGGTTGCAGCCTTGAGCTGTGGAATGCCCTTCCTTCTCCAGAGGAACCCTGCCCTCATTTTGGATTATTAAACGTTTGGGGTGGGGGCTTAGCAGAACCATGGCCTGGTTTCTGATCAGTTAGATTGCAAGTCATTTTTTCTGTTTCAGAAGAATAGTTTTTAACCCTTTGAAACAGTTTTAATCTAGATTTGTTTGTTTTCGGTTGTTCCAAATGACCCACAGATTGTCCCCCACCCTGAGGGTAGAAATAAACACACACACACCCCAGTGGGGGGCTTTCCATTCATGCAAGAGCACTGACTGGTAGCCAATTTCACTCATGCTTCTTTAGCCTCGGTCCCATATTTTTTTGACGTGCAGGTGATTGTTGATTCATTACAGGTAGGGTCCACTTTCCCTCTAATAAGCTCAGTGAGGCATGTGAATCTCCCCCCCCCCCAGCACAATCCTAGAGGGCCAGTCAGGCTGAGAGCAAGAGCGAGAGCGAGAGACCCATGACCACCCAGGTCTCCCAAGTGCTAATGCATTTACTATCCATGACGTGCGCCAGTTCTTGGACTGCCTCATCCTCCAGGTTGGTCTAACGGAAAGGGAGACGACGGTAAGCTTTGCAGGAGAAACAAGGGACCTGCCCAGAAAGGCCAATACACACCTCTGGATCCAGGTCATCCAGCACCGTCTCCAGTTGCTTCAACTCTTCTTCCGTTAACTTCCCCAAGATTTCATCTTCATCAAGATCCTTGTATTTGTCCAGGTCTTTTAGGAAAGGGAGTGCCATCATCCCAGCAGGCAAAAGTCAGAACGTGCAGTTAGAGACCAGTGACTTCACTTTCAGTTTTAACTGAAAGCACAGAAGGAGAGCAGAGGAAATAGAAAGAAAATTTACCTATCTTTACTGAGCATTTCACTGAAGCTATTTATCAGTTGGATTTAAATCCATCTTTCCTCCAAACTTGAAAGAATACCCGTGTTTTAATTCACATGTTCAAATTTGCACGTTAAGCGAAGAAAGGCCATTCAGGCTTAAACAAACAGGTCTGAATCCAAGCGGTGGTGGTCCCTAGGCAGGGCAAACACATCAAGACCAGTGGGGTTTATAGAAGGGCTGACCCACCATTCAGCAGTCCATCCCACAGGCTGACACTGCTGGATTCAGGCCAAAGACCTAATAAAATCTTCACGTCTCTTTACTTCCAGACCTTGGAAATGTCTGGAGGCAAACATCCTCTGCAAGTCATGCCAACCAGTGTGGTATTCTAGTCACTGTTCAAGAAAATAGCTTCTCAGATATCCAGTTATGTCTATTCTACATACATGAAACTATTATGCATGAATACTTGGAGGTAAACACCTAGGCGTTTTCTTCTTTTGCCCTGCATGGTTTACTGCTGTCGCCTTTGATCCCACCTCTGTCTAAATGATTTTGAGCATCATCCATAAAGAATGGCTGCAGACACACGAGATGGCATCAAGAGGTGTGCCATTCATGAGGGGTTCCGACATTTTGTGTTCTGAAAAGGAGGGCCTCTGTGGGAGGTCTCCTTGTGAGTTGGGACCCTGGAAAACCAGCATCTGATCCATGGCCAACCCATAACTTTCCCAGATTCCAGCCCTACACACCGCACCAGCATGCTGGATCACCTGTCCATCTTCTCCTTCCAGCATGACGCAACCACAAAAAAACAAGCCATTTCAACTGCCTGAACAGCATACATGTGTTATCACTTCACTCTTGCTTGATCACAGAAATATGCAGTTGTTGTTGTTGCTACATCCCCAGTTGCCAAGACTGAAGCTGCTGCTTACTCAATTCCTTCGGAGCTCCACTGAGGAGAGAACTCTTTGAACTCCAGTGTTTACATTAAAGGAAGTGCCTAACTACTTGATCTTGGCATGCTGTCACCCTAGAACAATATGTTTCTGACCTTGGGGATTGCATGTGGGACCTTTTGTTTAACTGCTCCAAAGTGCACCCGCATCGCTAGGTATTATGTACTACAGCAACTATCAGAAATTCTGTTCTATTTGCCAATAATTTCTTCCCTTTTGGGAGAAAAGATAAAGAGTGTCAGCATCTACCCGTTCATCAGGAACCAATGAAGTAGCAATTTGCCTTCTACCATCCTGCCCGCCCACCCACAATCAATACCTGCCTGACTGGAAAAGCTAATTAGTCCTCTTGGTGAATCCTTGCATGGCAGACCAGCCAGAAATACCAGGGATCTCCGGGAATGGCTAGGAAAGACTCTGCCTAAAGCCCCAGAGAGCCATGGCTGCCAGTCAGAGCTGGTGACAGTGGGCTAGATGGGCCAAGACTCTGATACAGTATAAGACAGCTTCTTTGGTTCTTCATTTGTGAGAAAGAGATGATTTCAACTCAGCTTCAGGAACAAGCTGTCATCGTCCTCCCACCCTGCAGAATGCCTTGGGGAGTGACCCTGGAGAATTCACTGGGGCAGGCAGAGAGGTAAGGGAGTGGAGTCGAGCTCTGAGGTGGAGTTCTCTCAACAGGGGCATCAAGTGGCCAATGGCCCAGGGCTATATATGGCCCACCGACTGCAAATTACCCGTCCTACTTCTGTATACAGGTGAGGAGATCAGCCCTTGGGCTGCAGAGGTTCAGTTTATGCAGCTACCTTCCACACGTACGGTAACACTCAAGACAGACCAAGCGTTTTCTAAATGCCATCTACAATCTGGCAAACCACCACCACCATGCTGGTACAACAATGTTCTGTAGTTTGTCGTGTTGCTGCCATTGGAACATTCCAGTTAGATGTGGTGGTGGTGATGCTTTAAAAAAATTAAAAAGAGGGCGGAATAGCCGCACTTGCTCTTGTACAGCAGGCAAACCAATTTTCCTGCTCCAAGTACACATAAGTTCTTCCCCTCTCCCCAAATGGGCTCAGTGTAAGCCAGCCTCTTAAAAGGAAATGGCTTCCTGCATCTAATTACCACAGCACCATTAGCTGCCAAGCTGCAGAGTCAACTGCCAAACAGCCATTATGCTGTGTCTTCCCCCACCCCCACCCCTCTGGCCATTTCCCCAACAGAGTGCAAATCTGTTTATAATCAGACAAAGATTACAATACTGAGGGTGGGGGGCTGGGGACGGGACTGTTACGACAGGAGTGCAAATAACTGGACATGCACAGAGAACCTTAAGAGCAGTTTTGACACGTAGTCTGCGCCTCCTTGGTCTTTCCCCCCTGCAAAAGGATGCTCAGTTGTCAACCACATTGCTGGATGTGCAAGTAACAGTCACAGAGCTGTTACTGGCAAGGCGATCTTGCCTTTGCATCAATTCCAAGTCACTGACATGGGCAAAACTCTCTGGAAACTGTTGAAATATCAGTGATGATGATCATCTACAAGATCAAATAGCTTTGCATCCTTCAGTCAAACTTCACCTCTTCCCCATGGGTACTTCCAAGCACTCTAGAACTGGCAGAACTGAGGGCAGAAAAGCTGGCTGGCATGTGGACTGCACATATATTTCCCAAACAGGACGGGCCTTGCATTCATGTCTAGCATTGATCCCTCCTGCTACAATGTCAAACTCACCTGCACTCAAACAGGCCCGTAAAGTTCAGGGGCCAATCAGTTGTAATCTTTTGCCTGGCAAAGTTAGCCCAGTCTAACAATATAGAGGACTGGCCCAGGCGGGCAGGGGGTGGGGGAGGGAGGGAGGAAGGGGGAGGCACGTTGAACAGAGGCTTCTCAAGATGGGTGTCTTGGAAACAGAACGTCTTGAGATGTGGGAACGGCTCACCACCCTCAACATTTTGCTCTGCACGAGCTTCAAATTCTCTGCCACACTGGCAATTCACCAGTGTCTCCACCAGCAACAATGGCTCTCTGACTGTAGGTCTTCTTCACACACCTCTACAGAAATGCGAAAGATTGTACTGTGGAAGTTCTACAGGGTGCTTTTTTCTTTTAAATGAGAACACCTATTAAGGGTGCCCCCCCCCGTAGCGATGAGGGACAGAAATTTGTTTCTTTAAAGCAGAACTGACATAGAGACATATCTTGAATGAAATGACCATACTATGATTGGCAACAGCTTTCCAGGAACGTGGGAAGTGGGTTTTACATTAAAGACAGAGTTGCCTACTCAATCTGCAGTAAGAACAGTTCATGTCTGTGGTGGCCTAAGATCCAAACAAACTATTTCATCACATACATGTAAAATACGTGTACTCGGGACCCTCTGACAGCAGCCCCTTACAAGTCTATGAAGAAGTTATCAGAGCAGGATGGGCACCCGATACAGAATCCTAATTGTTTTTCTTACCACAAAATTGTTTAAGGAAGTGGGTGGGACTTCAAGCTTCCTGATCATCCCTATAAACCAATCCACATTATTCATATTTTTAAATTGGAAAATGACATCAGAAGCAAGTAAACAGAACTAGTTAGGGGCTGAATGCCAGGAGAGTTCAGTGATAGCTTTATTTCCTTGCTCACATCTTCATCTAGACAGCCTCTGGATGAACTTGAAGTGAAAAAGGGAGCCTCCTTCAGGCTGGGCTTATCAATTTTCCATGATCAATCAGAGGCTTGTAACTAGGCCGGAAAGACTAATTGCAACTCTCCTCCCTCCAAAGGAATTCTCACTATGGCAGCAGAACGAACTCCTCACAGCCATGAAACTGGTTAGGACATTTCTGTATTTTGGGCTTTGGTAATAAAATGCACATAATGATGATCATGATGCTTGCTAAGTGATCAAGGGTCATTCACAGTCTCTCCATCTGACCTACTTCACAGGGTTTTTTCTGAGGACAAAGTGGAGAGAAAGGGAGCCCATACACCACCTTGGGTTTGTTGGTGGAAAAGAAATATACAGTACTGTATCAAGATCAGAAATAAAGGGCACCAGATGTTAGGAGCGGGGCCTGCAACAAAATGTTTTGGTATTCAGTGCCCCTGTGCAGTGTTCTAGTGTTCCAGACATTTTTCTTTGAGACGCACCTCTCCATCCCACTCACCAGATGTTCAGCCTCATATGACTGCTGAGGAGGGTCAGTCCACATTAGGCTGTGGAGGTTTTTTGAGGAGGGTGGGTCAGTAGATGGAGGTGTCCCTTACAAACTGTGAAGTTCCTCCAAGTCTATCATGCAGAACTGGCCCACCAAACTCTATATCCTGGAGACCAAAGTAAAGATGGCTGCCTAGGAGATGTCCTGAGCCTTATGGAAACATTTCAAATATGTACACATTGAATAGCAAACAGAGGACAGAGACTCAAGGGAACGCTTATCACTTGAGTGCCCTTTCTGGAAGCAAATACACAGTATAACTTCTGCATGCTTGTATTTCCTGTTTCCACTCAGCTGCTGTTCTCAGAGCCGGAAACTTGTTTGCAGTAAAGAGATGGAACACACCTAACTCTTTAATTAGCCACGTCGTGTTGGACAGGCATTCTTTCAACACGCTATGCATTTGTGGAAATTACACCCTCTCTGTGCAGGCATGTAAACAATTAAATGGAAGTTGCTGTAAGACCAAACAACAAACAAATCCCAAAAGGGCGGTCTGATTTCCACAAGCTTCGCTCCCTCACACTACCTGACCAAATCCCGGGTTGCAATTTGAGGAATGTTTTGACAAAAAAAGATGTGTTCTGACGTCCTTCCACCTTCCTGGCGGCTGCAGAGAGATGAAAGGAATGGCCATGTTCTAAGTGCCACAGTGACAAAAACTTAACATTGTGTACGTGGTTTTGTCTGTGTTCCAGGCTTAAAACTATAGCCCAGATTTATATGGTCTGTAAATAGTAATCCTGTCAGGTGGGCGCAGCTGAGAGCTAGCAACTGGCCCAAGCTGACATTCATGGCTGAGTGAGGATTTGTATGCTGGCTTGTCGGATCCTAGGGGGAAACACCACCCTGGTGCTTGTGCTCCGGCTGCAGGAGAACACCCTGGGTGACCCTGGCCCAGCCATAGCCTCCCTTCTGCATCTGGTAGAGGGAAACAGCAGAGAGCTACCTTGAAAAATTGCTGCAAGGGCAAGGAAACATCACAAAGCTCTTGCTCTTCAAAGACGGTATATAAAGGATTTGGGACATGGAAGGTCCCTGGGTAGATGCAGATGGCCCTCACAGGACTGGAACCACAGGGAGGGCCGGATGCAAGGATCTGCGTCTCTGGGATCCTGACAAGGCCCACACCCCAGTTGTGGGCTCAGTACTGACCCTCTCTTTCTCCTCCACAACTCCTGGACCTCTTCCTTGCTGCTGGTGCTGCAATTTCTCATTGGTCCTCCCAGAGATTTCCAGCAGTGAAAGCAAGGAGCAGGACATGTCACCTCAATTCACTACAACTTTTGCATTCTGGGCAGCAGGCTACATTTGGCCCAAGGGACCTGGGTGCAGTTCTGACAACAGAAGAGAGATGGCACAATGAAGGGAGACTCTCTGAAAGCATCCTCCTCCCATCCCCAACCCCCACCCCCGGTTCTTGAGTCAACAAGCATCTGCAGAAAGGCTACATTAGGTTGCCTTCACACCACACAAATGGCGTGCAAGGGCAGGAGCAAATCCCACTTGAAAACTGAAATTAACCTGTCTCTAGATTAGAGCCTTTCTTCTAGATCTGGATCTACAAACTGATGTCACATTTTAATTTATCTCCTAGTAGGCAGCACCAGAGGAACTGTGCTGAGACAGACTATTTGGAAAACAACATGGAGAAGCAGTTTTCTGCTCAGCTTGTACAGTCATTAACACCAGCCTTCCTCAAAGTGGGGCCTTCCAGATCTCCTGGATATGATTGTCAAGAATCCCACAGAATCTGCCCCCCCCCCCCAGTCTTTGGAAGACTAGCCTGTTGTAAACTGCAACTGCTCTGCAAGGTTTCCCAGCATGACCTGAAAATGCTGGGGAGTAATTATAATTTCTTTTTTTAGACTAAGAAGAAGAGGCAACTTCAAGGGGGAAAGAAGAGCTGGTTGTACTAAGCAAGATGCAGTAAAAACCAAAAACATCCATAGGCAAACAAATGCAATGACAAAATACTAAGCATTATGAACCATAATATATTCATTAAATTCTGGAGTATTTATAAACACATACACACAAGATGCACATAAATACATACAGACTGCTCGAAATAATTGAAAATCAATGAAAACATTGATGTTAAATGTCGGTCAACAATTCTGACAAAGAATGTAAAAAAACAAATTAAATTGAAAGTCAGCATTCTAACAAAAGAGCCAACACATTCCTAACTTAACACAACAAAGTCTGCAGTGAGGAAGGAAGTCTCCGGGAGGGAGGGAGGGAGGGAAAGGCAGAATGCTGGGCCTGACTGACAAGTCAGAAGGAGGAAACGCGGGGGGGGGGGGGAGAAACAAGTCTGTTCAATGTGACAAGGGGTGGAGTGAATTTCCTGGGTGTGGATTTATCAGATTTTCAGAGTGAGAGCTTCAGGGAAGGGACAGAGAGGCGAAGGGGAAGGAGGGGAGATAGAAGATTGCTCCCACAGAAGCCCAGCACACTTACGGCCCTGTTCCCCCCGCCTTCCAAACTGCAGCTAGAAACTCATCCTATCCTTTGCAACCAAACACTTCTGGCAAATGGGGGATCCCATAATCAATTTTTCACACCTGGTTCCCCTTCCGATGTGACAGACTACAAGTCCCACCTACCTTCAGCTCAGTCTGGCTGAGGGATGATGGGAAACGCAGTCCACCACCCGGGGACATTGCAACCCCCCCCCCTTGCCCAGGCTACAAGAGAAGCAGCGGCATTAAGTGCCAAACATGTTTACTCGGAGGTAGAACCCCTTAAGTTCAATGGAACTTGCTCCCACGAACCCGCGTGTATACGACCTTTCGGTTGCCGTCGCGGATCCCCTTCCCTTTTAATTTCATTCAGTGTAATCTATCTCTCGCACCCCACGTATTGCACCCCAGGCAGTGGACTCCAATCCAGCAATGCTGAAGGGGGAAATAAAGCTGAGAGTTTCAACGGGGCCAAAAAGGCTCGTCCTCTCTCTTTTCTGTTAATTCGTTTTAAGTTCGTCCACAGACCAGCCTCCTTCCCCAGGGCTTTCGCCAAGTTGGCTCAACTGCAACCGAAGCAACACATTCGACCGCCGCGCCGCCCCCCTACCCCTCCAGACTTGGCGCAACCGCTCAGGTCCAGCCACCCCGACCCTCTTCCTGACCCCGCTGTTGTTGTTGTTGTTGCTGCTGCTGCCGACGCGACCTCCCCTTTCCCCCTCGATGCCGCCGCAAACTCACCCGACCCGAAGGAAAACTTCCTGCCCCACTCCCCAGCCTCCGCACGCAAGGACGACTACAGTTGCCGTCCCCGCCCTGTCACTGCGCCTGCGCGGCGGCGTCCACGGAGTCCCTCCGGCAGGCGCCAAAGTCTCCCAAGAGCCTCATGGGAGCTGGAGTCCGCCATTGATTTTAGTTGTAGTTCGCTCAGCGCCAGCAGTAGCAACAATAGAAGAAGGGTTGAATGTCTGGTATTGAGGAAGAAGGTGTGGGCTTGCAGAAGACGAGGGAGATTTCCAAAACTCTTGGAAAAAGTAACAAAAGTCTGAACAAGGGTGACTCAGAACAGCTTCATTAAGATGAAGAATGCAATGCACAACGGCAAATCTGAAACTGGTTTTGAAAATGTTTGTTGCAAGTAACCAAGTATCCTCAGCTGAACCTTGGAGTTTAATAAAAATTTAAGGGTAACAAGATTTTGAAATGTGGATTTAACACAGGCTGTTATGAATTTCTAGCTCAAGACGGTGACTGAAGAAGTGCTAAGGTGAATGAATAAAGACCAAGAAACCACAAAACACATAAAATCCTGAAAGTCAGAACACTTCGGTCGTATCATAAGAATACAGATTGCTACAGTTGATTATTTGAGGTAAACTCAATGGGAAAAGCACTGCAGGAAGGAAAACTGTTTGGCTGAAAAACCTTGAAAACTGCTGTGGGTGCAACATAATCTCATTTGTTAGAGCTGCCACATCGAGTGAACATAGCCAGGATGATGCCCAGCCTCAGTAGAAGAAGAAAAAGGCACAAGAGAAATACTGACATGCTTCTTCACAAATAGAGTCACTTGGGATGGGGTGGGGGGAAAGATGAAACAGGCAGTCTCTTCAAATATGTCATTGACACCGAAAGCCCTATTAGGATCACTATAAGCATGTTCATTTATTGATCTACACGTTTAAGTTTATTTATTTTTACATTTTTATACCACCCATCTGGACAACCAGATGGCGCGTGTCACTCACTCACTCACTCACTCACTCACTCACTCACTCACTCACACACACATGGTGGCAGGTGCAGCAAGAATTGGGAAGAACCTAATCTGGATGAGGGCTCACACACAGATTTCTAAAGTCTAATATATTCCATCATCTGAGATGTTAATTTAGCACAAGCTCAGAGTTTACAAAAGAACTGAGGGAAATAAAGTGAGCGAGCAAGAGAAATTCATCAAAATGTGGTACCCATTTACTTTAAAGTAGCTTTTCAAGTTTTGCCTCACATCCAGTGCTGGAGGGGCTGCCTCACTGTGCTGAATGGTAAAGAGTCTTGCTCCTCCTTCCTGTGAGCTCAGAAGGAAGGAGTCTGGAATGAAAGAGGAAACTATCTGAGAGGCCCTTGTTCTACCCATGAAGCACCCTCTGTATGCTAAAACAGGGGATTTCTGCTATTGATCTGCCTGGATTGTGTAAAAGGCTGTGAGAGTTTCACTTGAGAGTGATGAGGGTGAGAGATGCCGCGGAGCAAGGCTGAGTACTCCTGGCACCCTGCCTGGGCCTGAATGAAGAGGGGCTTTTGTATGTTACACGATGGCTGCCATGGTGTAGGGCTCTATTATAATTTTCTTGTGCTTCCTCGAATGCCAGCCTTTTCCCCAAACTTACAGCAAAAAGTGTGAGTGAAGCAAACAGAATAAAAAGCTCCTTCTTTAAAGGAAAAGCTCAATGTCTGTAATCTTTAACAGAACTGAAGACAGCAATTGGAAAGGGAGCAGTTGCTGGGAAACAACGTATTTTAAACAAATGGAAGCAAAAGATGTGTCACTAAGGTCCCTTCTCTGCAGGAGTTACAACACAGTTGTCCAAACCATTCCTTTGAAATATTAGAGTAAAGGGCCAAGAAAAATATGGCATGAGAAATCAGTGGCTGGTCTACCCACAGGAATTTTTTTTAAAATGATGGCTATATGTAGTCCTAGGATGGCAGAGTTGGAGGTAACCTCAAGGGTTACCAAGCCCCCTTTGGTGCAGGAAATCAAAACATCTTTGACAGATGCCCATCCTGCTTCTGCTTACAAAGCAAAGGAGAGTCAGAGGAAAGCCTGTTCTACCCTTGGATGGCTCTTAACGTCAGGAAGCATTTCCTGATTTTAGTCAAAACCCTCTTGCAGTGAGCTCAAAGCACTGAGAGTTCCACACTGATGTGTTACCAGGTGGTAGCCCTTATGTAATTTGATGCAAGGTGTGTTCTGACATTATATTTCTAGTGTACTGCTGTTTTTCTGTATTTCCTTGTAGTTTATATAGGTAAATAATAAACATATGCAGTTGTGTATGGAAACATTTATGCAGGTAGTTTACATCAAATTGTAGTCTCCACAATTAATTACTTTAACCTCATGTATCAGCAAGGCTCTCAGAGAAGGTTATACTATAAGGCAAATCAAACACCAGCAAATCACTGAAACAGTTTTGGCTGCATAGATGAACGCAGTGTTTCTGACAAGATTTGGCCACTAGGGGAAGATGTGTGGAGTGAATAACCACATTTCAAAATCTGTGGCTGTGTGGGGTGGGGGCCTGGTGCCTATGTGCCGATCGATGAATGAATCTCTTCCTGGGACAAGACAGCAATGAAAACAAGTAGCTTACCATTTATCACAGATGACATGTTCCAATGCCTTCCTCATAATTAAGTCAGTTATACTGTGTCAGTATAAAGAGGCACCCTGTTTAATTAAATGACTGCACGGTTCGTTCGCTATGCATCATTGGCAGGAGAAGAGCCCTTTGATGTCTCCTGGCTGCCTTTCAGTGTGGGCCCTGCTCTGAAGCAGTTCTGCTCCTTCTGTAGATGCAGAGTTGGAAATTATTTTTGACCATTTAAACAGCATCACAAAACACTTGAGGCAAGTGGGGCAGGCAGGCAGTGACTTGGTAAGCCTGCAGTTCTGTAGCTCCTGCTATCTTAGGATGATGGATGACCACCACCAACCCCCAAGGTCTGGTTTTCCTTTCTTCTACTGCTGATTTAATCAGGCTAGATCTGGGTAACTCTTGAAGTCGAAGGTCGTCTCTGCAAGGGGAACTGCCCCTGGCTACCATCCTTTCCAGCTCAGCCCTTGCGCAGTGAGCAGGCTAGAAAGGGGTACTATACCGTAATGCGATGAAGCCAGGAAGGTTCCGTGAGGAGGCGCAGAGCGCCTCTCTGGCTGCCGCCTGGAACTACGAGTCCCAGATTGCTCCGCCGTGGTCTTGAGGCTGCGCCAGCTCCTGAACTGAGAAGCGGCGGCGAATGGGCGGGGAGAAAAGGGAACGCCAGCCCTGCCTGTTGACAGTCCCTGGACGGGTGTGTGTATGTGCGCGCGCGTGCGTGCGTGTGTGTTAAAAGGGGTTGGGAGGGAGGGAGGGAAAAGGAAAGGCTGGATCCGTACGACCGAGGAAAGGCAGCCAGCCGAGCAGGCGGACTCGTGCTCACACCTCGCCACAAGTCAGGACCGCGGTGCCTGCTGCCGGGTAAGCCTGCGCCGATCCCCCTCCCCTTCCCACGCTAGGATGCGGGTAGCCTGGCTTGCTCGTCTCTTTGCCACCCGCCCGCCCGCGCCATCTGCTCCGGAGGCTGGAGGCTTGGACGCAGCAGAGCGACGGGGCGCCAGCGCATCCCCCGGCCAGCCTCCTGGCGCAAGGCGCACAAGCCCGCCAACCGGTGGGGCATCCACGCCAGCCCTCCTCCTCCTCCTCCCCCGGCCAGCAGGAGGCTTCCCTGCGGCGGAGCATCGCTTCTCCCTCCCGGCTGCGCCTCCGCGTCTTTCTCGGGTATCCGGGGAGCTCGATGGATGCTCCCTGCAGCGAAGCCAGCGTCCGCTGCTGCTGCCCAGGAAAAGCGGGCAGGCGGATCGGGGAGCGCCTTTTTACTCGGGCTTGCCCGACGCTTTGGCAAAAAAGAAGGCTGGTGGACGTGAAAAGACGCGCGTGGCCAAAAGGATCCTTTCTCTCTTTTCGCCCACCCTCCCGTTCGCTGTCCACGCGCGTGCACACGCAGGCTCGAAGACCTTGGTTGCCTTGCGGAAGAAGAAAATAGCCGCAATAATAAGGGGAAAACAGTACATGGCGATGATGATCTTGATGATTAGCCTACACCCAGCATCCTCTTCCCGCCTCCAAACCGACCCCCCGCCCCGCCGGTTTTTTGGCGCACGGGAGGCTGCGGGGAGTGGGGACCCCTCCCTTCTTTTTCCGTGGGGGTCTGCTGCTCCATCCGGAGCCCAGGAGGAGGTTTTGCTTAGTGACTCTGGGGAGGGTTGATCATGCTAACGCCCTCCCTCCCCCCTCTCCTGTAGCAGGTGCTTGTGCCTTAAGGGATGGGATGCAGGCTTTAACAGCGCCTTCCTCTGCATCTTCTGCTCCGAAGGAAGGGCAGGTTGTGGCTGGGGCTGTCTTCCTTTTCTAGTGGGGCAGTCGGTCTACCGGTTGCTGCTGTCTTGCGGCAAATCCACAGACGTCTTCCTATGGTTTTGCTGCAAAACACCACCAGCCAGAGGGCAAGTGCATAAAACGCCAGTCCCACTGAATGCAATGGTGGTCAATCAATCCCTAGGAGAGGCCTATGGATTGCAGGTTTGCCTGGCTTTGGGGAGTCTCCCCTCTCTCCATGTACAGAGCGGACTAAAAGAGGGACAGTTGTCTAGGGGTGAGGCATGTTAAAATCAGAAACATCTGGAATACAATTTTTTTTAAAAAAATATTGGTTTCCCTATCACCCTCTGGTCTCCTTTGTTTTGGTTATTTTTTTTTAATGAAAGAATTTAATGCAACTGATTGATTAAAAAAGAAAAAAGATTAAGAATGATTGGGGTGAGCCAGTCTGAGTGGATTGTACTGCTTCCTTCCATCCAAGCACCCTCTCCTATATCCAGCTGTGGTTGTGTCATCCAGAGTCTGAGTGGAAGGGAGAGGCGCTAGGCCAGATGTGGCTGCCAAAGCAGGCATGCCAGAAAGAACAGAAGCTTCAGTTTCAAAAAGAGAAACCTACTCAAACAATCCTATGCATTGCATTTGGAAACAAGGGTTCCTTCTGATGGGACACAGTTATTGTCTGAAATACTGTTTGGGGGAAGGCACGGCCCAGCTAGAACACCCTCTCCAAGTTCCATGCACAGACAAGGGTTACCAAAGGAAACCATGCTGGGCACTCCCCAAGCACTAGACAGCTGTGCTGTGCCATCTCTGCATGTTTGCTCAGAGGCAAAGGTCATGAGAGGAGAGTCAACGGAACTTTCTCCAAGGTAAATGTGTCCAACAGGGATGGACTACAACTCCCCTAATCCCTCCCCAGTATCTATGCTGGCAAGGGCTACTGGGAGGTGTAGTCACAAGTTGCTCATCTTGGTATACCCGATTCAGAGCAGGCGTGTGTTCAGGTACAGTAAGCCACTGCCTCATGGATCACAGGTGGTGGTGGTGGTGGTGGTGGTGGTGATGATGATGATAATGATGATAATGATGATGATGATAATAGTAATAAAAGTAAAAAAAAAACCTTAAAGACTTTTAGATTTTTTAATGTGACATTTCATGGACATGGTCTGACTTCATCAGACATAAGAGCTCATGGTGCCTGTTGTTGCCTTTGGAACATGCATGTGTCTCACCCTTGTTGTAGAACAAAAATAAACTTATCACAGGTAACACTGCTACTGGTGAATTGCTCTTTCTAAGTGCTTGTTCCCCTGTCAGCTGCTATTATCTAGCACTCTTTCATTTTAGTGTGGGATATTAAAGGGAAGCCGGCTATTCCCTCACTGGATGAACCTACAAATGACTCTTCTTGGACAGTTCTATGGGAGGTTTTCCCACACATCAAAGGAGCATGTGCTTTTTTCCTATTTTTTTTCTTTTGCCATTCCTTCCCACCATCAAACTCTTTCATCTTTTCTGGATCAAAGAAAGTGTGTGAGCTTGATGTTCATAAATAGATCCCCAGTTACAGGGTTGTCTTTGCAAATGAAGAGCAAAGCATTGATTGAGCGGATGCATTACAGAAGGACTGGAATCAAGGGGGCAGATGTCTTTTACAGTGGGGTTAAACTTAATTTTCATAGGAAAGAGAAAGCAATTCTCCCTCCATCATCAGAGCTTTGAAGGAAATTATTGCAAAGAACTAATTTCTTGTACTTAACTCCCTTTCCCAAGAACAAAGGCATAACTACATTACATTATAATTCTTATTAGAGTTAATCTCTCTCCTCTAGCAGTATAGCTATCTTTTAAAATGTAGTTACTTTTATATTTATAAGGGTATAGCTTCACTCAGCAGTGGAAAAGGAATACTGTACTGAGAATGGGGAGGTAAAGAGTTACTTACACATTGCAAATGTGACATTAACTATCTTGGAAGCTGCAGTTTGGAATTATAAATGTAATTAGCATTTAAAAATAAGCATCCAAGGTCTGTTGCTCATTTTTGCTTAAGCTGTGTAACATGAGTGTATTTTGGATATCTTGAAGAGGTTGGTCCACTCAGAGGTTTTTATGATGTAAACTTCATAATAATCTGATGGAAATTTCAGTACCTCACCCACCAGAGCTGGAAATCAGGGATCATGCCTCTTCTTGTATGTGACATAAACACACAGCCCTGTTGTCAAATCACTGGGATTTACAAGTGATTAATCAAATACGTTTAGTACTAGTTTGCCTCTGTGCAGATTGCAATAAATCAAACCCATTCAACAGATGCTTATGCTAACCTGAATCCACAAGCTCAAAATATCCACCACATCAGCGGAATATCCATCAAATATTGCTACGGGAGTGTGTGAGTGAAGAAGAGTCTCCAGACTCAGCCCAAGACATTTTGCTGCATCAAGGAAAAGACAAGATGAAGGCCTGCCCTTCATTCCAAATCCTGACAGCAAACTGAACCGATTGGGAGGCTGACGACCTGGCAAACCCACCCTGGGCAGGAGGTCTCAGCTAAGTCAAAGGATAGGTTGCCCCTACATCTTCTCACCCTCGAGATAAACATATAGCCAAGGTGATTTACCACTGGTGGCATCTGTGCTTTACTTCTCCCTTCACTGTACAGAAGTCAAATCTCGAGAATACAGCACATAATTTATGGATGCTACTCAGTATCTCTAGATAAAGGAATGTGGATATCCACTGAAGCAATGCTGGCTGGAGACCGGGCCCTCAGGACTGAAGCACTGAGACTTCCTAATGAACAGAGATGATGTTGCCATCTTGCCCATTTCCAATTTCCTTCTTCCTTCTGAGATTTGTGATTGATTCCTTTAGTAACACAATGTATTTTGAGGTGGCAAACATATTTTATTTTTATTTTTTATTTTATTTATTTATTGTATTTATACCCCGCCTATCTAGTCATTTCGACCACTCACATACCCCCTCACACAAAAATCAATACAGCTCCTTATATTTTCAGACTCTTATCTGGTGGCATGGCTCTGGTAATGGCACAGACACCCTACTGCATTCCTGATTGCTTTGTTCTTGTGAACCCCATTACCTGAGCAAGCATAGCGGTTGGAACTATCTTACCCAAAGACAGAGAATGGAGGATTTGATTACTGAAATTTTTCAGCACTACAGGTTGCAGAGAGAGAAGTCTCTCAGGCTGGGCATGGCATGGTTTATTTGCGTAAAGCTAAGGGTGGAGAATTCAATTAGCAAGGTAAGGAAGATTGTAATCGTATGACAACATAACCATTTCCTAAGAGCTCAAGAAGTAAATATTTATTTTAGCAGTTGATCAATGGATGTAATTTTTTTTTAAAAGGAATGTGCTATATTGACTTTGTTATGTACCATCAGGTTACTTTGATGGTGGTTCTAAAAGGTAACTGGGGTAGACTGGGTTAGCATGTTGGGCCAAATCAAAACAAAGTGAAAAAATAAAGAAAACTAAAACATTGCAGCACCTTAAAGACTAACTGCTGTATTTTAATGTCTGAAGTGGATTTGTCCACAAATGTTCACATTAAAATACAGGACTTAGTCTTTAAGGTGCCACAACATTTTTGTTTTTATTTTTTCCAAGGTATATGAGATGTTCAAGAAGTGGTTTACCACTGCTAGCTCCCGTGAGTTTCCACTGAAACGACATATCCTGATTCCTAGTCCAACCTCTATCTACTACTGTATATCACACAGTCTCTTTTAACACCTATAGAGAATTCTGAATGAATGCGATCTGAGCAAACTGATTACTCTCATCTACTTTTCATGTGTCACCCAGTCCTATTAACTGACTCCCAAACTGTATAGGAACATAAGAAGCTGCTTTATACCAGGGCCATCTAACTCAATATTGTTAAAGATTTCCCTGGTTTCCTGACCTCACGTTTCCGGTTCCATTTTCAGATTGATATTAGATCCAAAGTCAGATAAAATGGGTGTGTCAAACACTGTTTGGAGGGTGTCCTACTGGGGACTTTGGCTCCAAGTTATAAAGACAACTAACTACAAATCTAAGTCTGGAGATAGTAATGCATGATTAGCTGAAAATAAAACTGAAAAATATCTGATTGGTGCTAAGGAAGAGGTGAGGGGAAGAGTCTAGAAGCCTGGATTCTGTTCATATCATTAGTTATCATGATGGGTTTGGGAGCTGTACATTTTGGGGATGAAGCACTTCCACTTCAGTCCACAAACTGCTCCTGGTTCACACAACTTCAACCAGAGTTTAGTTCTATATCTAAGCCCACCCTGATTGTGAGTACCCTGGTTCCATATATCTTTGTGTTTGCTTTCTTTTGGTTTGCTAAATATAGTAAGTTGCTTTTAACTTATTTAGCGCTATTATTAAAATGTAATGAAAACTTGCAAATCTTCTAATACAGTTCTGAAAAGCATTAATCTTCTCAAAGTGTTTTTAGAGCTTTGTAAATGAGTCTTGGCCAGAGTACCAACAGTTTGATGTTTATTCACAGTTATCTTGATGTTTAGATGTTTTCATGGATATTCTGAACCATCTAGTCTTTCCCCTTTCTCAAGTATAATGTGTTAATAGCTGCATACAGGATTTCTGGCATATTTATCTTTAACACGAAAAATATAGATATATTTAGAGGTGTAGAGTGTTAGCTATAATGTGGATCAAATCAGCTTTTGTAAAACTAATGCTGGTATTTAGCAGCAGAAAATGGCAAAGGATTATACTAATTCTTCTTGGCGGCTGGTTTTGCATAACTCTGTTCATCTATTAAGATTTCCATGGGTTGCCAGCCTGCCAGGATTTTGAAGATCCGTGCAGCAAAACAAAAAAGAACAGGGTACTCTGTTAAATAACAAGCACTGAAGTCCAAGTGTGAAACCGGAAGATGGTGGAAGACTGTGAAGTACAGAACTGTTTTTCCTACTGGTTCAAAGCTGCTGTGGGATGAGGCTAGGATTTTCTTCAGTAAAATGGAGCACAACAAAAAGGGTTACAGTCTAGCCATAAGCATCTCCAAATTCCTCAGAGACAAATCTCAGAGTGAAGAAGAGAGCTTGATTTTGTTGTGCAAGATGACTTACAATCCAGACATTAGCCATCTCCTCCCATACCCAGTTAGTGCCAGCAAGGGCACAGCATGCCTTAGGCAGTTCCAGCCTTTGCTTGCCATGCTCTAAGATGTAAAAAGGGTCTGATCCCACGACATCACAAGAGACCACAGGTTGTGGTCACAAAATTGCAGAGGATGGGATGTTGTTGACCTGGCAATCCCCTCTGACACAACACAGTTTCTGCTTGCTTCCATAGTTCTGACAAACCTCTTTCATGGCTGAGGTTCAAGGTCACTTCAAGCTTTGCAGCTACTCCTATTTTAGCTGTTTAAAAAGGCATTCAGAGTTGGTGTCACCTATCGGCTATATAGCTGAGCTATGAAACCAAACAGGCCCAGTTTCAATCTGGCCTCTGCAGTGAACTCATGAAATGGCCTAAAAACAATTCTTTCTCTTCTTCTTCCTTTCTGCCATCTGCAATAGGGAAAAAAATAGGGAGGGGGGAGCTGGCAGATTCTGAGAGTTGTAGTCCAAAAGGTAAATTTTCTAAGCCCTGGATATAGAGCAAAGTAGTTATTGTAGCAACAGTGGGAAACAGATGGCCTTTGAGATGTTCTTGGAGTATAGTTATCAGCCCTAGTGAACATCTCCAAAGGTGGGAGATAATTGGAAATCAAGTTCAACAACACATGGAGAGTCTCAAGTTCCTCACCTGTCTCACTGGGTTGTTGCACGAACTGCAACTAAATAATAAATACAACTTGCTTTAAACATTCTAGAGATGTTAAAGATCTGCCTGTCCCACTGCTTACAAGCCTTTACCACATCTAAAGATAACATATCACAAATAGCTGAAAAATCATATTTTCTTCCAGGGATTTAGAAGACGGACTCTCGAATGATTGACAGGTAACCTTTAAGGGTCAAGAAGGAACCATGTCAGTGCCATTCAAAAAAGAGTTAGAGAAATACAAGAACATCAACGAAGATGAAATTCTCAGCAAACTTTCTGAGGATGAACTAAAACAGCTCGAAAGTGTACTTGATGATCTGGATCCAGAGGTGTGTATTACAAGACCATGATTGATTTCTAGCTTGCAGCACCGCACACTGACCTTTTCATGAAACTTGAATTTAAACATATAAAATGAACACAAAAGCTAAAATCTTGTTGGTGTAACTATACCTGTGAAAGACTGATGACATCACTGGCAGAGGGAGGTTTTCAGTAATCAAAAACTTCTGTCTTTCCATGGCTTGCTTACGTTGCAAATAATCTGTTTATTTGGGTGGAAGCTGTGGGGCACAAAGAAGAAGTTCTTGATTATTGAAACACACTTCTGCCCAATAGTATTACCAGGAGGGGCAGATTTTCAGTAATCAATGAGTTCTTATTTATGCTATGCAGCTCCCATGACTTTGAACTAAATCCAGTTATCAGTTCCAACTAGAATAGGCCCATTGAATGAATGGGACTCTTTAGCTCCATATTTAAGTAAATCCTACAAAATCGATGGGTTTGCTCTTGTTGGACTCACAATTGCACTTAGTGCTTTGTGGGGGGACATACTTTGGGGTAACAATGGCAACTAAGTTCCTCTACAGCTGCATTCTGGTGTCAACCAAACCGTTACGACTGAATAACCTAGCTGTTGCACCATCCTAGGGCATTCTGAGGGAGAACTGACGGACCTTACTGTTAGACTCCACTCCTCTTTCACTCCAAATGTCCAACACATAATATACAGAACTGTGCCCCTCCCTGAGCTCTACTACCAGTAGGAATTTGGGAGGATGGAGGGAGGCAAAACAAGAAAAAACAAAAACACTGCTCTGAATGCCTATGCTGAACTTCCTTTCAAAAATCACCTATCGCATCTGCCATGTTGCTTTCCCATTTAGTTTCTAAACAGCCTAGTGTCTAGGGCGTTGTGTGAAATGAAGATAATAGTTGTCTCCTCAAGTTAGCAAACTGGTATTGACTGGGATAGAACCATCTGACACAATATTTTCACATCTTGAATTTTTGCATGTTTATTGGTTCTATTGTTTTAAAATTTTGTAATGCCACCCAGAGTAGACAATTGGTCTAGATGGGCAGGGTATAAATCTAATAAAATAAAATAAAATATCTGTAATGGGTGGCAGCTCAATGGAGGTAATTTATCAAGAGCTCTATCAAACCTAATTATCTCACTATTAAGATAATTACTTATTTACTTATTTTTAAACTGAGTGTATGTTATGTAAGAAATTATACATGAGCCGCTGTCTAGACAGGCATTGTGGATTGACTATATATCTATATCCATATCTATATATCTTTACCTGCGTACTATTTCTCCAGACGAGTTTATAAGGAATAATATACGTGACCTAAATGACGTATATCCAGTGTGACTATTCTCCTTCCTTATTCTTTCTCCGAATCAAAGAAACAGGAATTTTCTACTAAGCAAATAAAAAAATCCCAAGGAAACATTCCCCAATAATAATCCCTATTATGATCAGATACTGAATAACTTCCTCTATCTCTCCTATCTCCCCTTTGGCAGAATGCACTTTTGCCTGCTGGCTTCCGACAGAAGGATCAGACCAGTAAACCAGCCACAGGACCATTTGACAGAGAGCGTCTGTTGTCCTACCTGGAGAAACAAGCACTGGAGCACAAGGACAGAGACGACTATGTGCCCTTCACAGGAGAAAAGAAAGGTAACTGTTTTCTCTTCAGGAGTGAATCAAATAAGGAGATTGATGTATAGAAGAATTTATTCTAAATGTGTAGTCTCTTGGTGTCATCAACCTGGCACAGAAATATCAAGCCAATTTACAGCATTTAAAATATGATTTGCAAAATCCCTTCTAGCTCTTTGTCATGGTCTTCTCTTTAGAACAAAAGCTGTTTTGTCTTAGCTGTCTTTGTTGGCTTCAACTATGACATTTAATAACAGCAGACCAGAGTCTGAAAAAAATCATTTATTTATTTATTTTCGGACTACAACATCCAGAATCTTCCTGCCAGAATGGGATTATGAGAGGATTCTGGCAATTTTAGTTAAAAAAATACAACTTTTCCAAGATCTGGAGCAAGTTTGAGAAACTTGTGCTCCATGAGCCACACAAAGGCTACCAGTAGCATATGGGATCCAGACAGGGAATTTGCTAGATTCCCGTCCAGTGTTGGGGGAGGGCAGGGTGGAGAAAATAAGGTTCCTTGTGGCCACAATGCAATGTATTTCATTAGGCTAAAAGCTACACAGACCAGGGCATGATCTGAGGTGGAAAGCATCAATAAGTCTGTGTTTTGTAACACCTGGGCTTCATGCTCTGGAGAGGACACTCCTCGATTCAGAGCATGTTACCATAGTCTTTCGAGACTGAAGGATGCCTATATATGTATATGTTCAGTTCAGTATATTTTTTCTTCACACCCACCTTTCCCTAGTATGTATTCAAAACAGCTGGGTTTTCAAAATACTCTTGGTGAATATTTGAAAATCCCTTTGAAAGCCCATGGATTAATCACTTTTCAGCATCCTCTTTTCCCTTGTTTCAGGGTTCATCGGAAATGCTCTCAGTCAGCTAAATTTCAAACAAGGTAAAAGGAGATGAATCCTAATATATTAGGCTGTCTCCAACCAACAGTATGACCCAAACAAAAAATGTGGAGCCAGTTTAAGTGACTTGCTTCCTCAGGCAAAGTTTGCTACCTTGCTCCAGCCATGACAGCATTACTAGTCAGACTGGAGAAGCTGGTTTTTTCAAGCTTTCTGAGATGGAGTCTTGCCTAGTTCCTTCATCTACCCTTCTGAGCAGTATGTCTCCTGCAAAGTCCATGTTGCTGCTGCTACTATGATAACCCATTGCTGCACAAATCAGTTCAGGAGTGGGAAACCCTCCAAGTCATTACACAAGATGAGCTTTTTCATTCAAAGCTGGCAAAAAGTTACAATCATTGCATAAGGGTCAGGCATGAGCTTTGCTGGCGGGACATCCAAGCTATGTGGTGTTCCTGACCACAGTCTTTATGTTGGCAGACCCCACTGCATAAATGCTTGGGGGATGATGATTATTTGGAAAGCTTAGCAGCCCAATTCTCCTTGGAACAGAGCTGTCTGGTAGACTCAGTCACTAAAAAGAAGTAGAGACAGGCATTATAGGAAAAAGGAACCATGTTGACTGACAATCACCCGCTAGGTTCACTAGGAAAGCTAATAAACAGGTGAATAGAAAGAGACAGTTTCAGACCAGCTGTCCTTCAGTCATCTAGACAGAGAAGGAACAGTGGTACTGGTGGAAACAGAAGCCTACATAAATCCACTGTTATAAATAACCCCCTTCCCATTTTCAGATGGCATATTTTTCAGAGAGAGTGCCAGTTTTTCAAAGGGTTGGAAGATGGAAAGCAAGATGGAAAGAATACTGGAGGTGTGATATTAAATCTAATCTTTCTAATTCTTCCTAGAAATGCCTGTGTCGGTTAGTTGCTTCTCACTTTCTCAATCTAACGTCACTCCTTCCCTTTGGTTTAACACAGATTACATCACTAGGGAACTTGTGAACAAAAAGCTGGCTCGAAGATGAAAATTCAGTGGCTGGGGGTAATTCTTCCCATATGTTCAAGCCAGGAGTATGGTTTTGATTATGTTGTGGAATATGCTGGAGAGGCACGATGGGCGGGGGAGGATATTGAGCAGAGAAAAGAAGGAATGAATTCCAAGATCTTATTGGGAGATGGGAGAATCAGGAAAGAATCTGATGCCTGCTTTATCAGCTGCCCACCTCTTCTTAGGGAGGACTATTTCACATTTGTTGAGAACTGTAGCTTTTTGACAGGAAAAATAAATGATTTTGTTGGAGGAGAGCTTAACAGTTACTCTGGACTGCCAGAAAGATGAACAAGTGAGTCCTAGATCAAATCAAGCCTGAGCTATCTCATGCTGGGAAGGGTGGAAGGCAAAAAGAAAAGACCAAATACAAGATAGACTGCCTGCCTAATGGAAGTCAGCCACCTGGGATCCCTCATATCATCGTTTTGTAGTTTCCTATCTTTTGCACACATGCATACACACTCATTCTTAGTCACTGGCAGAAAGAGCTGCAAGTTCACATGTGCTCGTATTTCAGGCTCCTCCTGTTAGCACTGACACTGCCCCTCACTAGAAGAGGGCCCTTGAGAACTTGCATGTGGCCCTTGACCTGAAAGAGGTTTCCAGCTGCAATGACGCAAGGAGCAGGAACAAGCACATTGGGCCCTGTCCCCATGCCATGCACAGTTCCTCACAGTTCCTATTGCCTTATGAACATCTGGAGTAGGATGCCTTTTCTATTCATGTGTGTGATTTTGCACCCTGGGCAATGAGGGTTCTAAGTCATTTGGGTGGCTTCTTTGTGCATAGAAAGAGTCCTTTAACTCAGGGGTCCCCAACCTTGGGCCTCCGGATGTTCTTGGACTTCAACTCCCAGAAATCCTGGCCAGCAGAGGTGGTGGTGAAGGCTTCTGGGAGTTGTAGTTCAAGAACATCTGGAGGCCAAGGTTGGGGGCCACTGCCTTAACTGATGAGGTGACCTATGTGCCTGTATAGGAGAGGATGTAGCCAACACATTCATTCCAGTGGTTGGGAAGTTACTTTTCTAAAATAATTCATTATGTAACCATTATAAAGCTGCTCAAAAGTAATATGTTTTGGGCCAGTTACTCTGTTTCTCAACATAGCCTGCCTCACAATGTTGTTGTTCTAAAATGGAAGAGAAGGAAGGATGCATCACACTAAGTTCCTCGGAGGATGGCTTGAATAACAAAAATAATGAAGATGGGGAAGCCCTCATGCCTGAATGATAAAGACATGAATAACTGTACACGTTGCTAGGCATTAAAAATGGAAAGATGGTTGTGCTTATGGGGAGGTGCATTAGAACTGATGAATTCCTTTGGGAGTCATCACTGCCTTGCCAGCTCCTAAGTCTGGAAATTATGAATCACCTCCCTAAAAATAATACAAGCAGCTAAATATCATGAGCTGAAATCAATCAAGTATGCTTGATTTGGCTTTTTTGAAGAGGATGGGAGGCCATGTGCTGGGCAGGCGGTAGTTGCATCCTCCACTGCTGCTCTAGCATTAAGCAGGGGATAGCGCCAGTGACCTGAGATAAGCAGCTGGTGAGTTTCTTTCACACCTCCAGTGTCTTTCATTTCCTTTATACTTGGTATCTATTTCTGTATTTAGTTTGAGGGGAAATCATTATTTTAGCTTAATCCCAATACAAAACACATGTGAGTTGCTCTGTGGGATGGAGAGTGCATGGAATTACAGCTATCAATGCACAATAATAGATGGTGTGGGAACAGTTCTTCAGAACATGACTAAAAACAAAACAAAACAAAAAAACCAGGCTGCTGAACAGTGGAATGTTCCTACAAAGAGAAACTTCTTGTAGAGGTGCCAGAATCTTGGAAAAGTCTTTTAAATAATTTGGCTCATCACATGGAAATTGAAATAATTTGGCTTATCACAAGGCACTCAGCCTTGTCCTACCTCTGCTATCTTCCAAATCAGCAGAGATGATGTTGGTGGAAGAAGCCAGGTCAAGATATACTGTAATGTTATAATGTGCTTGAAAAGCTGCATTGTTAGAACCCAGATAGATAGTCCTTTGTACAAGGATAAAAATATATGACTGCTGAAGGCATTTAAAAAGGAGTTTTAAGAAGGAAGTAGAAAGATGGCATCTCTTGGAAATCTAAAAGTAATAACTGAGTGGGGGAAGGAGATCAGTAATGCTCCAGGCTACAGTTTCTATTGCTCCTGACAGCGAGAAATCTAACATCTGGAAGATCACAGGACCCTCACTTTGCATTACAGTGATAGTTGTGTTGCCACTATTGTATTTAATTAGCTTCTTCCCTTTTTTTTAAAGGAAAGGTGTTTGTCCCTAAAGAGACACCAAGAGAAACTCACACAGAGGAAAAAGTGACTCTGGATCCAGAACTGGAAGAAGCCTTGGCCAGTGCCTCTGATACTGAGCTGTATGATCTCGCAGGTTTGTTGCTCTCTTAAAACAGACACTTCCCTCTCTCCTCTCCCCTGGCCGCCATTTCTGTTTAGCAACTCTCTAGCTGTTTGACTTGCCCCAGTGGGCACCACCCGATTCCTTGCTCCATTTTCTTTGCAAGCCCACCTCAACCTTTGATTGTCTCCATGTGTTGCTGTTTGAGCAAGTGAGGTGCATGCATCCAGAGGTCTTGGGTTTATGCAGATGCAATATATGGTGTTTCACTAGTTCACTTTGACCTCTCTCCTTTTGACAGAATCACAGAGTTGAAAAGGAGTGCAAAAGGGACCTAGTATCACCCTCTCCCAATGTAGGAATCCACAGTAAAAGCCTTCCTGAAAGATGGCCCTCCAACCTCTGCTTAAAAATCTCTGACACCATTTTCTGAGGCACTTAGTTCTTGTCATTTCAAACCATCTGTTTAAGACTTACCCTTTCAAGCAGCAGAAAACAAGCTCCCTCAACCATTCCTTTTCAGTACATATTTCAGCTTGTCTATATCCTCCTTCAACTGGTCTAACCAGAACTGGACACAGTTTTGAACCAAGAAGGTCTGCTGTCTGCTAAGAGGAAGCCAGGGCACTTTGTCACAGAGGACAGGAGAACACTCTGCTGCTAGAATACACTAGGGAGGAATGAGCTCCTGCAGTGGTCATATTCACAGGAACTAATAAATCACTCCAGCAAAATATTTCCACACATATTCACTATCAAACTAAGTAATACTTGAACAGGTAATGCAAGTATCCAGGCTCTGGTACTATATCTTACATCCTATACCACTAACACTGTATGTCACAACTTTTACAGACCAAACTGAGCCACAAAAGGGGGCTATATTGCCCTGGGCTGCATCACAAGCTGACTTGGGACTTGGTCAACTGACCTCAAGAGCCCACCTGACTCTACCAAGCCAATCAATTAGTTAATCAATCAATCAATCAAACAAACAAACAAAACCATCACTACCTGATTTTCAGCCTGTGCAACTTGTTTCATGGGGCAAGAATGTTTCAACGTATTCACGTCTGCTGGTGGCTTTTGTTTTTCTTTTGGTGCTGCTAGCTGTCCTTGGGGTCCACAACTTGGTCAATAATCCAAAGTTTGACGAGGGAACCATTGGGAAAGATGGCAAAGGAACTGTGAAAAGTAAGTAGACACATATCCCCTTGGCTTCCAAACCAAGCAGAGACCACAGGGGGCAACTTGGTCACCAGAGAGACAGCAGGACATCAGATGTCTTAATGGCTTGGGCACAAACCATTAAAAAATTCCACATTTGGAGGGAATACTATATGAAGTGGAAATAGGTATTTGCCTATTCATGCATTAGAATGAGATGACAGAACTCTTGGGTTGCTAAGATTTTTCAGATATTTGATATAGGAGCAATACCATCTGTAATGCCCTCCCCACTACACCCTTCCTGGAGAACATTCTGCAAATAAGATCCAAATGTACACACTGGGACTCTGTATTATGTTATGTTTAATTTCCCCTTCAATTTCCAGTGAGGGTAGCACGTGAAAAAAATGTTATCTTTCCCATCAGCAATCTTAAAGAAGTGCAATCCTCTTTACTGCTTCCTTACTCTAATCCTGCTGCCTGTACAGAGTAGGTCTCAGTGTAACACATTCTTGAGTTGCTCTTACTTTTGTGTAAACATGGATAGGATTGCACCACAGTCTCATTAACTTCATTCTACCTCTCTTTGGATCTGGGCTTGTGTGTATTAGTGAGTGCTCTGTACAAGATTAATCTTAATTCCAGTTGCCTTCCCACATTTATGATGCAGATGCCCATGGGAGAGAAAGTCCATACATTTAATCCTGTCTTGAGGCTGGGCTTTTTTTTTTTTTTTTTTTTTTTGCTTTCCCAGCTAGAAGCAAGTATTTTGTAATTATAAAACTGCATACGTTGCTAATTCATGTCCCTCTGTGATTATTTTTATTATTTTGCAAAACTCTATCATTTCAGCTTAGTGGGTGTGCTGAGCATGAATTAGCCACTAGGAATTTGCTCTGTCAGACAACTTTGTTCCAAAAACAATATTTTTCCCAAGCTAGTTGTATTAGTAGTTTGCTTGTTTGTTTTTTTTTAATTTGAAGCAAATCAGGTGGGAAGGAATGCATTCCACGAGTCCTGGGACAAAAGAAATAAGATTTAAGACATAGCAGACCAGGAGGGGCTACACAAGAGGAGGACAGAGAAGAGGAAGCAGCATATTGCAGCGGCTGGATTAGGGGAGACCTTGCTTCAGTACCACTCCTACCCCCATTTCTACAGCTCCCTCAATGAGGGTTTGAATAATGTACTCTTAAACCAGGGGGAGAGGGAGATGTTCAGGTGTGGTTTTTTTTAAATGTAAGAAATGTTGATAAGCTTTCAAATCCTGCCAAATAAATAAGAGCCACAGCTATTTTGAAACATAGTTCAAAAGTTATTTCAGGATGATGGTTGTTGTGGATTTTTCGGGCTCTTTGATTGTGTTCTGAAGGTTGTTCTTCCTAACGTTTTGCTCATCTCTGTGGCCAGCATCTTCAGAGGACAGAACTCACAACAACCATCAGATCCTGGCTAGGAAAGCCTTTGAGATACATTTCAGGATGACTTAAACTCAGAATAAATTAACCTCTAGTAAATAGTAGAATTTTTTTTAATTTTACTGTATGTGCATTTGGTATATACCTGGTGCTCTAAAGTCCTAAGCAAACCAGAACTCAAAGAGGTTAGCTACTCACTCCTTGTCAGACCACTCCCCCTTTGATCCCAGGGCACAGACAGATACCTTGCACCTACAATGGATTCATACAAGAAAACTGGCACTCATTCCCATTTTTCCCCATTGAAGAGAGACATCTGTCCTACATCCTATTTAAGAGCCGGCCAAGGTCTGACATTCTAGAGCTGGCCAAAACCAACTCAACTGAACCAAAAGATCCTATAAGCACAAGAACCTTGGTGTCTGTTTGGTCTGATTCCAGCCCTGGGAGAGGCCACCAGGGCCCAGAAGCTCCAGTGTTCTGGGAGCTGGTATGCCAGAGACAGAAGGTACTTCTGGAGAGGTGACAAAGTGCTAGACTTTAAGGAGTTGGGTGGGGTAAAAGTATTTTAAATCAATCCATCCATCCATCCTATGCCTTCTACCCCACAGATGTGGTCAAGGGTGAAAAAGTCAAGCCAGTTTTTGAGGAACCACCTAATCCAACAAATGTCGAAGCCACACTGCAGAGGATTAAAGCAAATGATCCTACACTTCTGGAAGTTAATCTGAATAACATAAAGGTATTCCTGTCAATGTTCCTCGTTTCATTATCCCATTGCTACATGATGGATATTTGAAAACTATCTCTAGGCCATTGAAATTTATTTTCTAAAGCATTTCTATGATGAAAGGGAACAGCAGATACAAAGAGCCCCTTTAAATGTTCAACAGACCATGTGAGCACACAAGGGTTGGATGTCTGACTGCTCCCCAACATTAAAATTGTCTAGTGTGAGTGAAGTTAATATGTCAGCAACAAGGCCATTTTCATAAGGTGTTGAGCTCCAATCTCATAAAGTATTTAAAGTATTGGAAAAGCAATGTTTAAAAGACCAGTCAGAAGGCCTACAAAGTCAACTTTCATGAACTCCCAGTAAAATGGGTATAAGATTCTTGTTATGGAATTCTCTTCTGTCGGAGATCTGACTATTCTCCACCTCTTCTCTTTTTTTAGTTTTGTTTAGGTGGGTTTTTGCTATTCTGTTTCTTATGCTGCTTCCAATTTATTTGTAACAACTTCCAGGAAAAATGTGTTGCAGAAAACAATAACAACAAGTTTTGAAGCTTGTTAAAAAGTAACATAATCAGTCTTTATAGTATAACAAGAATTTTGTTAGTTTTACTTGTTGCACTTTGTCTTTTTAGTTTAATATTATGCTGTGTTCTTGAATATTATTAACAACCCTGAATGCTATTTTACAGTGAAAAGGCAGAATTTAGTTATATCAATGAATAGTGCATTCAGATTACAGGATTAGTCAGTTGCCAATCACACTAGGATTTCAAATTATGCCCTGACTTTAATCAACAGGTGAGACGTGTGTGACAACTGTCGTTTAATTTGTAAGTTATAAATAGAACAGTACCTGTCCATCTGGACTCCCAGTTTCCAATTCCCAATATTTAGACTATGGATTGGGCTGAACTAAGGCCAACTTTAATTTCAGTTTGTCCAGTATATTAGAAATCATATTTGACTATTTGGGGCATTCTTGGGGGACAAATATTTAGTTTCCTATCTCAGACAGAATAAATGTATTTAAGACTAAAACCTAATGGACTGGATTCCATCCTACGTATGTGTAGAGCAAGCAGTCTTACTTAAAGCAATAACAAGCCACATGAGATTAAAATCCCACTGACTGCTAT
The DNA here is from genome assembly GCF_051106095.1 of Pogona vitticeps. NCBI lineage: Eukaryota > Metazoa > Chordata > Lepidosauria > Squamata > Agamidae > Pogona > Pogona vitticeps. The sequence continues at coordinate 25,618,334 of NC_135794.1, read as the reverse complement.
GAGCCTACTCTTGGTATGCTTAAATCTGGATCCAATATAATATCTATAGAGTTCTAATGTTAAAAAATCAGAATAGCTACATGGCCATCAGTAGTAACAAAATTTGAGAGTGGGTAATATTTTTACTGGGTAATTTAAAAGTTACAAACATGACTAGTCCTCCAGAACTGTTGTTTATGCATCAGTATTATGGGGAAGAAGCAACAAGTTCCCCAAATCTGGTTAAAAGGAACACCCGTTGTTCTTGAAGTCAAATTACTACTAAGGGCAGTTTTCAGACTGAAAAATGTACAACAGTGGTGTCTGGTGTTCAATTTCTAGTGTCCCCTTTCGAGATGGACTAAAGTTCAGTTTTAATTAGTGAATGCAGTATTTTCTTTATAATATAGAACATCCCAATTCCAACACTGAAAGAGTTTGCAAAAGCATTGGAAACCAATAAACATGTGAAGAAATTCAGCCTGGCAGCTACTCGGAGCAATGATCCTGTTGCAATCGTAAGTTGAACAATCTATTTTTAGCGGGAAAATATGTTTCACACTCTGGAAGAATGCAGAAGCAAGCATCTGGAGTCACACACCTTCATCTTTGACTTATTTCCAGATAACATCTGAAGCCTCTAGTTACGTCACTGTCTTCTTAAAATCAGCTTTTGTTTTTATTTGTATAATTCTTCAAATATTATGTATCACAGCATTAAAATATAATGTCAATGCACAACATAAGCCAATAATATAATAACAACACCAAGAAGAAATAAAAATAGGGTAGAGAAAAACAGTATATATAGCTGTTGCATTTATTTGAGCACAAGCTGTTCTTAAACATGTAGTGACCCATTTTTTGTTCTGTGAAATATGTAAGTATGTGATCATGAGACAAACACTCTTCAAGGTAGTCCTAATGAATTCCTAGCTAAGTAGCCCACAGAAGGAGTGGAACTATACTCTGTATTTATGCATATATGTTGATTTGTGTATCAGAGATTATCTTGAGATCTTAACTCACACCACTCTTTTCAACCTTTTAGGCTTTTGCAGATATGTTAAAAGTGAATAAGACACTGACAAGTCTAAATATAGAATCCAATTTCATTACTGGGGCTGGCATCCTTGCTTTGGTTGATGCTCTGAAAGGGAATGAAACACTGACAGAGATCAAAATTGATAATCAGGTAAGGAAAGGGGGCTAGGGTACTACGAAGTATTGGCTTGACACATTAAAATGTGTTGCTCCACACTAGGCAATGAAACTCTCTGGGCAGAAGTTGAATTGGTAAAAAAAGACTTGTGCTTTCCCTCAGTACTTAACAATTGGAGATCATAATAGACCCTCATTGGGAATATGTAAAGAAACAATATTCCTCAGTTATTATTTAGTTTTCATGTTCAGAACTCTGTTGCTGGATGAGACCAGAAATTCCATCTAATCTCCCAAATGGGCCAACCAGAGAAATGAACAATAAGAAAGCTCTGTCTTGGAGTGTTTACTCTCTGGTGGTTCAGTCATAAATGAGGGGCTGTGGGGAGGCTGTATCAAGGGGCTGAGCATTTGCCTGACCCTATGCACCCTCTTTGAGGGAGACTAAATCATAAGAGTGTATCTGGGACTTGAAGGCAGACTGGCCATCTTGACTTCCTAGGCTTGGTCCCTAGTATGTCTTTCTATCTGTCAGGCTTGCTTTCCTGTTTGATAGTATGTATTTATTTACTGATGTTGTGTGTATCAGCCAGCCCCCCTTCTCCCTTCTCTCTTTTCAGATTAACATTTCATCCTCATTCCTTTTCTTAGAGGCAACAGCTTGGCACAGCAGTCGAGATGGAGATTGCTCAGATGTTGGAGGAGAACTCAAAGATCCTCAAATTTGGGTACCAGTTTACAAAACAAGGCCCAAGAACCAGGGTAGCAGCAGCCATCACAAAAAACAATGACCTAGGTATGACTTTTTCAAACCACTCTGAGGTTTAAAAATTATTTTCCAGTATTTCATTAGTCACAGGGTCAAGACAGATTTTACTGTGAGCCTATCATTAGAAGCAGAGTTCATGTAAATGGTAAAAATTATGTGTTTTATTCCATTGAAAGTATTCTTAGCTATGCAAGTTGCTTTTTTGTGTGGCAATTAGTCATTGTGGGTAACCACAGGCTTCATTTGCAAGATGTAGCTGTGAAAGAATTCATCTCTAAAGGGATAATGATTTAACATCCTTTATTTATTACAAAGCTAGTGTCTGGTTTAGCTCTCAGTGAGAACAATGTTATTAGCAGGATGAGCAGGATGGTGCTAATGAAGTACTTTTTAATTCAGAGTTACCACCACTTTGTGTAAGTGTGGAAACACTGCACCAGCTAGATCCACAGTTCAGACAAAAGAAACACCATTAAGGAAAGGTATTTTATGTGCTTTGCTTGGTCTACAGAAAAATGTCATGTATTTAATGGCTACAGCCAGTAATGACGGTCAATGTGTATAGCCTGAAGAGACAGTGTAGAAATAGGTGGCTCGAGCTGGAGTGACAGGAATACTCCTCTTACTAACTGTGGGAGACATTTATTATTTGAAGGGAAGACCAGATGAGTTTGTGTGTAATGATGATTGTCTTGGCAGTTTGATGGCATGCAATATATAAATTACACAGCCCTTTATATAGACCCGCTGGGGAGACTCTCGTCTGTGTCCTTCCATGGAGAACAGCTAATTACGGGGAGACATGGGAAGAGCATTTTCCATTGTAGAACTCCAACTGTGGAGGCTCAACTGGTGCTAACACTGCCATCATTTTGGTCCCAAGTGAAAACATTATGGACTAGAACCTTTGGTCTTTGAAGATCATAGCCCGCACAGGTTTTGCCATGGTTTTAATTTTGTGCTTTTAAGCTGTTTGATTTTAAATTGTTTTAAGCATCTTATGTTTTAAAATCATTTTATACAGCTCTGTAACCCACTCTGGGATCCTGTGATATTGTATGGGGAGGGCTATAAATGCTTTAAATAAATATATGAATAATTACTGCTCCCCAAAATCTCTAGAAGACACAAGGGATCTTTTTAAAACAGTAGCAGCAAGACAACTGTTTATTAACTACCCTTAAAAATGATCCAAAATTAGAAAAATACATATTGATACCAAGCTGTGCTTCCTCTCCCATACCCCTCTCTCTCCTTTTTCTCTTTTTCTAGTTCGCAAGAAGCGAGTGGAAGGAGAACGCTACTAACCTTGCCTCTGAGGATGCAAACAGCCTCCCTGTCAAACAGAGCTGTTCCATCAGCAGCCTGAGAAAATTCACTGGTCTTAAGGGAAGACACTGGAAAGTCTTTAGCAAGAGGCTACTCATATTCCGTTACCCTAACTCTTTCTTTCCTCTGTCTTCCCCCACTTCTTAAACAAAATGAATCATTCTGATGTTTTCTATTTAAAAAGAAATAATATTGATTTAATGATGTAAAGCCAGTGCATATACCATATATGTCAATTTGGCTTTTATGTGAAACCACTATGAGTCTTCCTTTAACATCCCCTGCCCCCTTTTTTGTTTTCAAAGATAGAGAAAAACAAATAGGATCCTTTTCTGTCAGGTCTTGCTAATGAGGGTTGGCCTTTCTCTGCTTTGCTAAATCTTACCAGCATAGCTAGGAGCAGTCCACACATAGGGAATTTTGCAGTCCAGTGCAACACCCTTTGTTTTCATCTCAGCCATCTATAAACACAGCTCCAAATTCAGGTTCCTCTGAATTCTGAGGCAGGCAAGGCCTGCCCACAACATAGTACTTGATGAGCAAAAATCAAATGTTGCTCCTGCCTGCCACTAATTAACGAAGGCCAAAACCCATTAGAAAAACCTCTTGCACATACTTCATTGAAACAAACAGTAGCGATCTAGTGGGTTATCACTCCTGAAATCTATCACTTCATCTTGCCTCATGGCAACTAGGCTAAATCTGGCTCAATGCAGACCACTGTTTACTCTAGGGGTGGCTGTTGTGCAAACTGTAGAGTTGAAAGAGACCAAGAGATCATTTCAAAGCAGCCTCCCATATCAAGGGAGCAACATTCTTCCACCAGCATTCCTAGAACAAAGCGATCAAGCTTTGAAATAAATACTTCAAATGTGCCATAAGCAGATAGCAGGGAGGGGGGAATCAGTGACTAACTCAGCAAAGTGCTTAAGATGAATCAGAGTGGCTTCCCTCAGACAGTAAACCAAAACATGGTTTGTGCACATGACCTGCTGCAGAAACCAGTTTCAGATTGCAGCTTGATTCTGGATTGCCAACCAGTTGCAACCCACTGATTCAAACATCAGCCATAACCACAGCTCACTGTGGTCTGGACCAATAGAAGTCAAGCTACATAAGGGTTATAGGGAGGGCCATAACCATCCTCTCAGCCCAGCCATCATTGCAGGTGGGAATTCATTCCTGAGCCAAAGTATGGTGACTTTGGATCCTCAGCAGAAGCAAATCACCCTTCACCAAGCTCTTCTGAAGGGGAATGGAACCAGCCCATTCTGCTACCACTAATTACCAGTGAACTCATCTGTGCAATCTGGGCTGTATTTGTGAAGGTGATGAGAGCCTCCTTGTTTCAGCCTGTTGGAGTCAGGCTTATCAATTCCCAACCTTGCTATGGAATGCCATGTGATCAACATTAACTTTGCCAAACCTAGAAGAATCTGTTTAAGTCACCTACTTAAGAATATACACGTGTTGTGGTTATTTTTTTTAATGAGAGGACAGGGTCGATACTAAAAGTGATCCAATATGCAGAAATTGCTGGTTTCCCTGCAATTCACTCATTTACTAGAAATTCTGATTTGGTGCATTTATTACAACTATCAGTAACCACTGCCATTCAGCGTTTCTCAAACAGTGACTGTCAGCCACTTGTCAGCTGTAAGATGAACAGTATTCCTACAAAGCTCTAGCGAGAAGAAGTCCCCCCTTAGTTCAATGGACTTGGACAACCAGCAGAAAAAGCAAGGAGGGAGTTCTGCTTTGGGACCCCTTCAAGAAAGATAGAGTTCTGTCAAAGGGTTCTCTCTCTTTAGAGGCTTTAAGAGCTGCTGCGTTAGGTAAAAGTCATTATTTTTTTGCCAGTAACTATGAAGAGGAGGAAAAGAGACCATCACCGCTTGCTTTATGTAGACACACAGAGGTCTGATGAAGACTCATCGCTTGTCAGGGATGCTAGCCAGTTCAGATATGTGTATCTCTTACAACACATGTGCTTGTAAACGTGGTTCAGCCTTGTTCACTCTTTGCATTTAAAGGGTTCCTTTTGAAAACATTTCATGTGTGTAAGGCACAAAGAAACTGTTAAAAGGACTCAATTGCATAGTTTACATTTTTTTATAGAAAAGAGAACATTTTCCAGGTCCAGAATGTAAGAACAAAAGAACAAATTTATTTTTGCTATTTGGAGATTGTGAAAAAGGTTTTAGTTTGTAATATGATTTAGGTCTTTCTGTGCAGAAATTAATTTGTATTTTTTTTCCATTTTCTGTTTCCTCATGTGTATCTGTTCAGTATTGCCTCATATTTATGTGCAGTTAGGAGCACCAGATTACCTGTATTTGAAAGAACTGCTGATCATTCCAGACCCCACCCCCCCAGTTTCAGAATCTTTTCCTTAAGTTGTACTGCTGCAGCAAAGAGAGAAACCCTGTTCATTGGCAGATTAAAAAAAAAAAAACTCCTGAAAGATTGATTTTAAAATTAGCCAAGTAGCAGATTTACTTAAGGCCAGACTGCTTATGACAGTGCACTCTTGTGTTTTTAAAAAAAGGTAGCCATGTGTCCTCTTTTAGGAAAGACAGTCCACTATTTGAAGGGATGCCAAGGCACAATCGTCCATTTGTCGTCTATTTGAATTCTGCAGTCCAAGTGTGATTTAAAGATCAAGTAGCAGAAGGGGGATTGGGAACCCTGATGTTCCACATCCATCTGTGCAACAGACTCTGAAGGAAGCCTATGTGTCACCAGTCACAATCTTCCTAACTCAAGTGAGATGCATCATAATTCTACTTACGTTATAGAAGTCATTTCTGTTTTGCATTGGTACATATAAATTGGAAATGCAATTTCCTGCCAATCTGTGTCCCCTTTTCTACTCCTTTTTAGTGATGCATACCTTCCTTTTTTGGTGACATGTAAGTGCTTTATGTCCTTTAAATTCACATCTCCCCAGCAGAGTTTTCAGTGGAGTGCTGCATGAAGCATGGAACAAGATGGGCCATGAACATAGCCAGCCACTTTCCTCTAGGCTCATTTCTGCACTTGCATGGTTCTAATGCAAATGACTGGCAACTACATTCCAGTCATGTAGTAGGGCAGCTGCTTAAACATAATTTAAAAAGGAGAGCATACCATACTACAAAGCAGAACATAAAATTGCATATGTCTGTTTATATGTACTGTAAAGACAGATGCAAAATGTAGGAAGTTATAAAATTTGCTTAAATAATGCCTCTCACTTGAGTGTCCATTTGACTTATATGCATATGGGCTGCTGAACATGCCATTCAGGCACTACAAATCATTGTTGCTGATCTTCCTCCTTGTGGTTCTTTATTTCTGAATCAAACTTGGACTGGGCAGTCCTTCATATGTTACCCTCAGCCCCACACCATGGCTGCAGCAACAGTGTTGCTCTGAGAGTGGAATTCTTAAATGGATCATGCTGTTGTGTTTCTGGTAAGGCCCCTCAAATGCCAAGGAGGTTGTAAATATAATTGTAACTTCTGTATATATGATGTGGTATTTGCATGTGTTAATGCTGTTGTGACTGACATCTTAGCTGCTTTTTTTTTCTCTGTGTGGCAGTTGTTACTATTTTATGTGTCTTTGGGCCCAGGCCATTTAATAAGTATATTGTCCATATGTGAATACACTGTGTAACAGATGTTGCCTAACCTAGCCTTGTTCATCTTCTTCTCGTTTTAACTGGGTCTCCTATGTTTTTCAGTCATGGGAGGCTAAAATGGATAGCTGTAGCATGTACTTGATTAATGAGCTGGATTAAATCATTAGGAATATTCAGACCAATTAATATATGCACCTAACTGATCGATCATTAAGGTTTTAACAATTAGATTATTTTAAAATGTTTGAAACACTGTAGATGATGGCTATCATACAAAACAGACATCCCTCCTGTGTCTAGAAAGGAGGAAATGCCTTCTTCAAGAATAACACATGCCACGATACAAATGTGCATTGTCTTAAATGAAAGAAAGGGCATGTACTGTTTTTATCACATGACGTTGTAATTAATCAACTCAGATTCATACAACAATTTCACGTCTTGGATGACATCCTTAGTAAGGGAACAATCCTAACTAGCCATGATGGCTGATAGTTCTGATGCCAGTTCCTCCCAGCTTAGAAATGTTGAAAATCGCGCAGGACTACAAGTACTGTGATCCAACTTTGTGCTGGCGCAGTGGCTGCGAGTCTGGGCTGGGCTTAGATCTGGTGCAACTGAGCTCTTCTCCATGTATGTCCCCCTTTTTTTGGCTCTTCTGACTGCCCTTAGCTGGCATGGCTTTGTGTCAGCATCTGAGACTAGCCAGCCCAGGGGGTGGTACTGGCACAAGAGAATTCACCCCACTTGCAGCTGGAAAGGTTAGTTTGAACTGCACTGTAAATTGGTAGGTTACCACAGTGAGGTAAAGCTCCTTGGAAAAGCAGTTATTTGGATGCTTATAAATGATCTTAATAATGATTCTACTCTACTCTTTGGTTCTGTCAAAATCTGAGTTACAACGGTTGTGTGACAGCAAGCATTAAATAGTAAAAACTAAGGCAGGCAAGGAATTCCATATCTTTTCCCTCCTAACGTGATGGTTAAGAAAAAGAAAAGCATTTTAATATAAAGCACTCAAATATAAATTGTCTTGTCTACAATTTTTGCATTGGAAAAAATCCAGCCATCAGTATAATACTGAGGACTATGTAATTTGATTCTAGGATTTGATGTGTTTTCTACAAGATTTTTTGAAAAAATTAACAAAAGGCAACTTTCATGGAGCATCTGTCCCATCTACTCATTTCAGCTAAGGTTAGGTGACTGAGCTGGAACCAAACATAAGTAACAGAAGAACACAGCTTTTCTCCATTTCTTTGGACATGTTGGTTCAGACACCATTGACATAACTAGCTTTTATAGGTTGTAATCAATACCTACTGATTTTCAGGAAGTTCTTCTGATGGGCTCTTAATTCACCTTTTATGTGCCAAACTAATTATGGTAATGACACAAAGCCATATCACTCCTGAACAGATATAAAAGGGAGTGGTTAATGTTCTAGATATGTGGTGAAGTATTCATAAGGCCAGTATTCCATATATTCAAATACAGTTAAAAAGTTTAGAGTGCTAACTTCAGCATAGAATAATACACCTGTGAACAGATTCTTTTTAAAATCAAGGTATAATTTTACAGTATATCTAATGAAATGCTTGCTAGAAGGGACAAAAAAAAAGCGAAGGCTGCAAAAATGCCCAATATATTAATACAGTATATAGCTTTTGAGACTGGAGAAGGCGCTCTAGAATTTGTGCAGCTTGTCTGGTAAGAGTGGCCTTAAGTCTTTCAAAGGGGACATAAAGGTAAACAAAATGAGAATACATGTTTCATAGAAACAGGACAATCCTTCCCCAATTACAGGTAAGCCTTTGGAGAAACACATTCTAATATTTAGTTGAACACCAGCTTAGTTGCCCTAAATATAGCATTCTCCAAAGTTCAGCTTCCAGGTAAATGAGAATGTTTAGAAGAATAATGTGGCATGTCACCCTGGCACATAAATCAGAATGTCCCTAACTAAAAGTGTTTGACAAACATTTGGAGAATAGCTAGTCAGCCTTTTGCACACTGTTAATCTGCTTTTTAAAAAATATTTTTAATGAAGTTTTCCCATGAACTGCGTTGGCCATTGTATACCACATTTATGCATTTTTAGATTCCTCACATGACTAAGCACATGTTAAATGCTTGAAGATGTTCAGTTTGGAAACTGAATAATAAACGGTGTTGCATGTTCATAGCTCCACAAGAGAAGAAACTGCTGGTAAATGAAACGTTGACTTCTGATCACTGGTTCATACTTTTGTAAATAAACTTTCCTAACTATCTAGTTTCCCGTGGTTCATTGGTACTAGGAACTCTAGAACTATGCTTTATGGAAGATTCTGCATCCTTCAGGCAGCTCCATAAGAAATGTATGACTGCAAGAAATGAAGATGGTTGCTAACTCAGATGACTTTTAAAAGAAATAAAACAAATATAATGGGGTCTAAATCCATCCGATTTAATGTCTTATTGAAACAGAACAGAAGTTCAAGAACAGAAGTAGTATACCTTTGAATATCAAATACAGAGGACCATCCTGTTTGGGAATCTTCAGATAGAACTGGTCAGTAGTTATTACTGAAAACAGAAAGTGAATGCAAAGAACTTGGTCATGAACAAAGGTTTCTAACCCAGTTCACAGTGCAGTCCTGATCCAATAACTGCATAAACATTGCTCTCCAGCTGCTTTTTGAAAACCTCTGAGCTGATAACAGCTCACCCATTCCCCACCACCACCACGCCAGATGGGCAATTCCTTGGTGCTCACTTCTGTAAATAGAAATATGGCTATGAAAGTCTAAAAGTCATGATGGCTATATAGTACTTCCAGCATCAGAAACAGTAGGTCTCTGACTACACCAGTCCCTTGGGGAACATAAGTACTACTGCCCTCTGGTTCTAGGGGCATGTAGTTGACCTTGTGAGAACAGAATGCTTGCTTTCATAATCTCTAGTCTGATCCAGCAGATTCTTCTTAAATTCTTAAATGTAGTTCACAGCTAACTTTTTAGAGGAGTTTTGCTCCATGAGGTATGGGTAGTGAATCATATCTTTGGCAGGTCACTGCGAAAGAAGGTTGGCTTTTTCAGAGAATGGCCTGCAGGAGTAAAGCAAGTATTTCTGCCCCAGGAATGTTCTGAATGTATGTCTTCCAAAAGAAAAATGTTGCAAAAACAGTTTCCAAAGGTTTGGGGGCCTACATGTAGCCATAGCAATTTTAATAAATCTTTGGTCACAAGGCTGCATTATTTTTTCAAACCATTTTTACTGAAAGCAGTCTTTCTACAGCTTAGCTATTTTCCTGCACCACTGCGCTATATAAAAGTATATAAAGATACCATGATCATGACTGCAGAATTCATATTGCAATCTTATGTGTGTCTACTCACTAGTAACTCCAAAAGTTTTTGATTGGAGTCACTCTCTTCTAAGTCTATTTTGGACTACAGTCTTACCTAATTAATTATTGATTAAAAAGGTGTTCTGGTTGTTAATGGGTTTTTATGCAAGTACATAAGAAAAATTGGGGCTAGCCAGTGTTGCCTTGTTCCCACTTCAGTCATCTATAAAAACAATGCTTTTTGCGTCTGCTGTGACACATACACATATCCCACAAAACAAAGCTCCTATTTTCTTCAAATATATTGTTTTACTTACATGTAAGGAAAATTGATCTGAAAAACATTTTGGATTCAAACCTCTATCATTACTCAGCTAATATTTATTTAACTCTGTGGTAGTCCTATTTATAATATCTGCCTTTTATGACCAAAGCTGTCACTTGAAGGACAAATCAGGATATTTTCCAGTCATGCAGTTACACCTAAGATTTGATTTTTACAAAATTTCAGAAATAAAATAGCTCTTTTACATTAATATAAAGAAAAATGATGGTTTTAACATTTATGTCTGCCATGAAATTGCTTTAATCAAAACATATCACTTTCCTTGACTTACTCTGAGAAGCAGAATAACTGAGCAAATAAAGGCCATTCTTTCTCCTTTGATGTGTACATTAATCTTCTCTAATAGTTTCTTCCTGAAAATTCTTGGTTGTTCCAGTGCTGTGCAATTTTCTCCATTACCTTCTATAACTGTCTACCTGCCCTTTTGTTAAAAATCAATTTCTGTTGGCAAGAAGAATGCTTTATGTTGTTTTTGGTTAAGCTACTATCATAGTAATCTAGTGGCTTTGTTTAGCTCCATCCTAAAAACACAAATAAAAACTGGCTTTTTTAAAACAGTTTCTTTCCCCATATGACAAAGTACTGACGTAACCTCCTTCCCCGTTTACTTCATGTTTTTTAAGAAGACAGCTGAAATGGGTACACAGATTAAATGCATGTTATGGTACCAATCCTGGCTACCTAAGTATTCTTTTCATCTTTAGCTGTAGAAGAAAGATCTCAAGTATTAGCTGTACAAAAGAACATCTCACAAGAAACGTAGACAGTAGTGAGCTTGATGGACCAGTGCTCTGGCTCAGAATGTCCTAAATTTACTACCTCTCCTGCCCTACTTAGATGCTGTCCCTGCTCTGTCTCGGGCCACTGCCATGTAAGCAACTGTTTGGATTGTTTGTGGTACTGGACCACTTTCTGATTATATACAGCAGATTAAAACAGTAGCATCTAAACATTTGTATCCTTGTTCCTTTCAGAAGCGCATATGAATACAAACAAAAGAATAGCAGTTGGTCTTAATGAGGGTCTGTCTGCACACACGCGCACACACACACACACCACTCCCTAGCAAATGTTCAAACTATTTGGCCTGAAGAGACCTAGTTTAAGTGTTAATCTTATCATTTTTAGATTGTAAACTAGTAGCAGACTATATTGGTTTCTTTTTAATTTCTGCATAGCACCTAATGATACAAAGTGCTTTAGAAATAGAATTAAAATATTTATGCTATTTTAAAATGATTTTTAAAAAATTGCTTTAAGCTGCCTGGGAGTACACGTGTGGTGTAGTAGCTAGAGTGATGGACTATGACTCAAGAGACCTGTATTTGAATCCCAACTCAGTCATGGAAACTTGGCAGGGGTGTGGTGCAAGTGCACAGGTGAAAAAACACTCCTCAAACATCACATTTGCCTTGAAACTGCTATTAGGATGGCTATAAGCCAGATGTAACTTGACAGCTTGTAACACATCGAAGCTGAAGGTAGGAACGCTTAGGTGCAAAATATACACAAATTTTAAAATATACTATCTTGCTTTGATATTTTCTGGCCATAGGTTATTATGTCAGCTTTGAAATGTAGGTACAGCTTTTTCAGGTGGACAGGACAAGCAGCTCACGGTATAGGGATCACAACACAAACTGCTTCAAAGATTGATCAAATATAACACTTGCCTGTTTTTCCTGCAGTAGCACCACCAGGCCAGTGAGAAGCATATCGTTAAGAAACAGAATGAATGAACAAATGCAAGGGAAAGACGTGCATTTATGTGAAGAGGGGGCTAAAAAGAGTGGTTGGGCAGAAACTTTGATCAGCATGAAACAACATTCAATACAATTAAATGCAGGACAACAAAAAACCAAGGAGAGACTGTACAGTGGCTATAACATCATACTTCGGTCCTCCTCAATGCTTCATCTTGAACATCTTGCTCAGTGCAGATCAACAGAATATTACACATGAATAACTACGGTATGTCATAGCAAATTCTATTAGTGATCATCTATATCCATTTGGTAATACCAGACAGAGTAAGCCCACTGAATGAAGTACTAAATGGTGAGTCCACTCATATGCAAGTCCCATTGATTCTTTGGGTCTAGTGGGGACCACCAACTGGATTCAGGCTCTCTAACAATATTCTGTAATGCAATGCCCAGTACTGTACATAGTATGTCTACATTTGCAGTTTTAGATACTAACCTATTGCACTGGGAATGTTCAGAGTAATCCTTTGCACTGTAGAAGGCCGGCTGCAGCCCAGGTTTATGATTATGGCTTTTATGTCTACCTCTTTAATTTCTTCTTGTCAATCTGCCTTCCCATTTGCATCACCAACTACAGTGAACATAGTTTAGAAGTGAAGGACAAACATGTTCTCTTGTAGCATCTACAATACTGTACAGTAATTCAATTTATACATCTTGTGTAATCTTTGTCCACTCCCCACTAGGGGGAGTAACATCACTTTAATAGCTAATATACAGTACTTAATAACACAGATGTCCAGAACAAAGGGTTATTGATCTGGAAGAAGCAGCTGAATCCAGTGGAAGTACAGTATATCATTGGATTCTGCTAGATAAGAATATTAATTTCTAGCATCTGAATAGCAAGTAAGAAGCATATTTTTGAGCAACAGATCTGAAGTCCATTTTCTGCTGGCTAGTGTCTTTATATATTTACAAGTATTTAGTTAAAACAAAGGCCCTCACCCTTTTAGCTAAAAGTCTACTTTCAGGATAGCCTAGTTCCACGTTGCCTCTCTCTAAATAAACCTTTGATTCATATCTGACCTAAACAAAGTCTTTTTGGTTTGTTAACAAGAATTTTTATCAGACATTGGGAACAACTGTTCTGTTTAAACAGTGATCACATGGGTGAGAGATATTGCATTTCTAACACAAATACCAAGCTCAGCATTTTTTTTCTGACAGGGAAAAATCTTTGAAAAACTGCCTGTCAGACTTTACACAGCCATATCTCTAGATCATAGGACTTTTTAAGGTTAAACATTATGTGAATGCACAGCAAAAGGATCCAGATCCAGATCTACATTCAGTACATTTCCCACCTTCATTTACCAAGTATACTGCTCACATCACTGTCAGAGTCATTCAATCCATTCATCTTCTCTACCAGTTTTGCCAGCATAGTACACACACCAGAGTAGTGGGGGCAAGTCTCAAACATGTGCCATTGACAGTTACAACTTTTTTTTATGTTATTGCCTCTGCCATGTTATTACCAATCATTAGGGTCTTTACATCAGTTTTTGAAGAACAGAGTCATGTTTGATACCAGTTCAGGCCAATTTCTCCACAAACACAATGTATTTTATTTTGTACTGCTGATCTAGAAATCTCAGCAATGTCTAATTCCTTCCTCAACCTAAAACTCCTTCCCCTGCTAAATAAGCAGCAAATATAATTTAGTCACTAGACTCCAGTGGCTAAGAGGCTGAACGAGAAGTTAGGAAATCGCTCTGCTATGAAGTGCTTAAGTAGCTTAGGAAAATCATTGTATCCTCACTTCTCTTTGGTAGTACAGTATTGGAAAAAAATACAAGATAGTGCAAGTGAAATGCTTTGGATTCTTGAAAGCACTTACTTCCACATGATTACTAATTAAAAGAACATGTTCTCCTTATAGCAGAGATTAATGATATATTCTGCATGCCATTGTGATTTTTCCTTCTATTTTTAGCTACCTTTATTGTTATTGTTGTTCTAAGGATATCCCAAGAACATTTACTCTATATTTACGGCATAGTCATGAAATTAATTCACCATATAACCATATACCAGAAGCTTTGGGGAAGAAGCACAAAGACAGGGAGAGAGAGAAATGCACCCAGAACATCAAGATATGATGTTGTCATGACAACAGAGAATTTTACTCAGTCCTTCTGTATTATTCAAACACCAGAGCACTTAATTAAAGTGCCGGTTCCTTTTGCTCCATTTTCTCAGCCTTAATATTGATGTAACAGTTTATTTTTGAGCTACCTCAGTCTTTTTTTCTCTCCAAGAAGTGGCTAAGCTTGGGAGAGATGCTTGGTGTACAAGATATATTCTTTATGAGAGAGTGTAAGTTTACATGCACTGGACAGTGTAAACTGGCTTAACAGCCAGTTAGTCTCTACAAGGACTGTTGGGAAATATAGCTGTATGTGGAAACTAGGTGAACCTTAGATCTAGATTTATGAGAAGGGAAGAAAATGAGTGTCTGCAGGCTCATTTAAAGGTATCCACAGCCTTTCCTACGGTGTACTCCAGCTTTCATCATGGTAAGCAAGAATAGTGGACAGTAGTGGATCAAGGGAGCTGAAACCAAAACAGGGAGTATATCACACTGGAGAAACTATTAACACACCCATACGTACTTCATCACAAGTAGTTTTCTTACTGTAAGAGGAGTTCACAGTAAGCAATGCAAACTAGGACATGAATTTGAAAATACAATCATTATACTGGTTAAGTGTCTAATTTAATAATCAGATTTAAAAATAAGTTGTGGACTTGACACATTTTGATTTTAAACTTCACTTTGAGGTTTGAAGGAGCAGGAGAGATTTTTTTTTCCATAGAGGCATTCCTGGCTATACTACCAATATGACTTAAAACACCTTCTTTAAGCTATTCAGTTTATAGTCTGACTCTAGGATATCAGCCGCCTAGAGTGGTCCTTAGTTGACCAAATAGGCGGGATATAAATAAAATAAATACATAAATAAACTGTTGTATACTTTTCACAGTGGTCTTGGAACAGAGCATGGAAATGTTGGGATTAATTATTGTACATGGAGACAGAGTACAGATGGCATCAGCTTAGCAGTGACTTACTCAAATACTCCATTGAGAGGATTTCCAGTCTCACAAACAGCAGTGTATTCTTTTAGCACTGTGATACAAAGTGTTTTGGTCAACAGAGAAGTTGCAGCTTTCAGAAACAGTAAACAAATACAGAATAAGAATGTCCTGTTTAGGACATTGTGAAATAAACAATCTAATAATAAGAAATATTTTGCATTCCAGACTAATTTAAAAATATTTCTTGGACTGTATACTGGCAAATCGCAGTTATAAATATAAGATGGAGGCTAAAAATAACATAACAAGCATTGTAATGTCATCATACCTCAATGGTGCAGCCATATTTAATGTAGTCTGTGGTTCTGGCAACCCCATGTCAAAAAGGACTTTTATAGCTAGATACTGTAGTGTGAAAATTATTTCTTTAAACTGCTTAAACTCTGTTATTTAGTACATTCAGGAACATTTTATTTTTAGTTTTCCTTGGGGAAAGAAATCAGCTAAACCAGAAGCTGCTTGTAATTCTCATTTGATCAGTTTCACCCCTCCATGGATTTACAGGGAACTAAGGGAACTAGCTACAATTAGCAATTAGGAAACATCTGCCACACCACCAGTTCCCCTGCTCTTCTGTTATGCTTGCATAATATAATAATGTTATATTGCTCCTATTCTACTAAGTCACTTCTCCAAATTTATGAAGAACAGAAATGAATACATACGTATATATCAGGGCAACTGAAGAAGATGAAAGCTCAAATATTTTGCTTAAATATCTATTTGTAAATCAGGGAGCAGAAATTCTATTATCTTGCTTTGAATTTTGATTTTGTTTATCTGCTCAGCACAAACAATGAAAACTATGCTTTGTCACACATGTATTTTTGTAAGAATTGTTTCTGTGACACAGCCCTGTATCCAGACTTCCTTAACACCTTCCCCTTCTGATTACATGCAAGACTGTTATTTCAAACCTGCATGATGGAGCAGATCACTTAATTCTCACGGGTTTGCCATGTCTTCATTTATTTGCTCTACTTAATGAATATTCCACACCTCATGACAAAGATATAATCCACCATATTGTATTATGACTAAAACAGAAGTAACCAATTCAGTGTGCAGGCAAATGTTATCAAGCAAAATGCTAATGCCTGACTTTCAAAAAAAAAAAAAAAAGCAAGATTCTTTCAGAGCCATCTCACAGTGGGAAAAGGATTAGAAAATTCTTCACAACCCAAATCTGCTCCCACCCTACATAATAGCTATTTTAAAAAAATGGAGTTTGCCTGTCCTGGACACATGCAGACCAATCCTACATCTGCAATAGGATCTTCCCTACTGACAGGGCTCTTGTAGCTCTGGCATGGCATTGCACATTAAATTGCTTCAAATCTTCTAGATGCAAAACATTGGTATTATTCACTTAAACTGAAAGGATACCATCACTAAAAGCAGTACATGGCAATACCAAATTAAAACTGGATGAGGAATCCACGATGTCAGTCATCTAGCTCTGTATTTCAAGCCCTCCACTGCCTGGCTGCATTTCTCAGGGTATCTGTTTTCTATCATGGTTGCCAATTACACCCTCCCCTCTCCAGCCCCAGTTTATCATCCCCTCTAAATGTACCCTGGTATTACAGACAAAAACATCAAGGCTGAATGAAAATCATGAGCTGAATCAAGGCAAGAGCAAACTGTATATTGTGTTAACTGGCTGAATGCAAACCTATGCCAAACATTAATTTACATACTGTTTGGGCCTAGAGGGTTCTGTGTTGCTGCACAAAATTGGGAATGTTACTGTGCGTTTAGAACCAGCAAACATGTAGCAGCAAAACTGGATGCTGGGCCATTTAGTGAGAGTATATGGAGGTTGTGAATTTATTCTTTCATTTTCACAGACCTGAGCCTCTCCAGCTTCCTCCTCCCCAACTCCTCCTTCCTGTTTCTGCAGCTCTGCCTTGTCCTTCAGCCACTAAACATCTCCATCTTCTTAGATGTAGGGTGAATCAAGGCCAGAAGGGTTGTGCTGTCTTTGGTCCCACAAGCCTAATTAGAAAGGCTTTGAGTGTGCCCAGTTGATAACAGTTGATGCATTGGATAGGGATGCAAAGACCTGAGTTCAAATCTCCATTCAGCCAGCTGAGTTTCAACTCGTCAGGCTCTCATTCTGACCACATGGGATTGTTGTGAGGATGCAGTCCACATTTTACGCCTTGAGCTCACTGCAGGGAAGCAAGGATACCAAGCAGGGTTGGTCCATGTGAGCAGTTCCAGCGTCGTTTTCTGACACCAATATCTGTGGCATTTGCACCCACAAATAAGGAGCTTCCACCGTCAGGGTTCAAAGAAGGCAACCTTTTCTTGGAGTCAAGGAGGGGTGTCTGCCAGTTGTTTCTCAGTTGCACTGCATTTCTCTGGAGATGTGTATGTGCCTGTGGGGGGGGGGAGGGAGGCTTCCAGGAATGGAAATGCACTCTTTTTGCTGGGGGAGAATTTAGGAAGTTCGTGGGGTGGGTGGGTGGAGACGGAGCAGCCACGTTTCTGAACACCCCCCCCTCCCTCTCTGACGAGAAGGCCGTCGTCCACATGCAGGGCTGCCCGAAAGGACCCTTCTTTGGCACCACTGGAGGCCCAAGGATGCACCCTCTCCTTTCTGGTGGTGGCGGTGGTGGGGCCCCAAGAGAGCAGACCTGAGGCCTCAACTCTGCCCTCATACACCCAGAGACCACCGTGTCTCAAAGGCCGTGACTGGAGGACGAAACCCTTGAAGTGTGAGGGAGAAAAAACCACCAAGTCCTCCAAAGCCGCTGCTTCTCCCGAAGAACACTAGGCTGCGGCTGCTATTTCTTCTCTCCCCCTCAGGCGTCAAAGGCGAAGGGCGCAGGCGCAGGCCACTCGGCGCAGGCGCAGCTGGGTCCAGCCGGCCGAGCAGGAGCGCCCTGATTGGCTCTTTTTCTCCTCCCACCGCTACTGGCGCCCCGCCCCCTACCTTAGTGGGCCGTGGCTGGCGCGCGCCCTCGCCGTCGGCCCCTTTTTCCCGCCTTTTTTGCTCCCTCCTCCCCCTCCCCCTCCCTTCCCACGGAGAGTCTGTCTGAGGGAAACCGAAACGAGAAGGCGGCGGCCATGAGCGCCGGGGCCCGAGCGAGGGCAAAGGCGAGGGGGAGACGGAGCCGAGGCGCTGGCCGCTGAGGGGGACGGCGGGGCCATGGCGGAGTTCCTGCCGGCGGCGCCCGGCGGGCCGTCCCTGCGGGAGGAGCCGCTTCCTTCCTCCTCCTCCTCCTTCGGGGCCGAGGCGGCGGCGGAGGAGGAGGCCGAGCTCTCCCTCATCAGCCTGGCCCGGACCAAGACCCGCTGGTACGGCAGCACGGCCAGCGTGGCGGCTCCTTTGGCCGAGCGCTACGCGGAGCACCGCCTCAGCCCCGGCGACACCCTCCAGGGCCTCGCCCTCAAGTACGGAGTGACGGTGAGTCCGGCCGCCCCGGCCTTTCGCCTCCTCCCGCTCGCGAGCATGGGCAGAGTGCGCCCGCCAAGCAAGCCAGCTCCCCCCCGCCCGCTCTTCAGGCCCCTGCGGGCGGTCCGCAAGAGGGCTGTCGACGCTCCTCTGAGCGTGTGCAGAGTTCCCGACTGGCCCCTCGCGGCCCCCCCGTGACTCCTGTCCAGTGCCTTCGGTCTGTCCCCTGAGCATGTGCAGAGATCCCCCTCTTCTTCCCCCGCTCCTTTCATCGCCCTCTTCAGCTCCTCCATCAAGTTGTGGGTTGACAGCAGTTCTCCCCCCTGAGCATATGCAGAGTGCCACCTCCCCCCCCCCAGGGAAATAACGGTACCTGTCTCTTAAGGCTCATGAACGGGGTGGGATAGGAACAGGCCTGAGCTTGGCCATCTCTCCCTTGAGAAGCAAGAATGTTCATCTTAAGGTTATTACAGTATTTATTTATTTGTACTGTACAGTATTTAAGGCAGCAGAGATTGCCTGACTGGCTCACTGTACTGAGAGTTTTTTTATTCATGGAGGGCCAGTGGCGATTCATTGCCCAGCAGGTTGTGGATACAGAGGAGAGAGTGTGCCTGAGCATGTGCAGAGTAGGTCTCCTCTGCTGTCACAGAGTGACTGCATACAATTCCCAGCATCTAGGAAGGAATAAAACTTGGGATGATTTTGAATTCCCAGGAACCGCAAAAGCAGGAGAGTGTCCACGTGGGCAGAAAACAAGTGGCAGAACCCATTCTGGGACAATGCCTTTTGTAATCATCATCATCATCATCATGTGCTGTCTAGTCAACTCTGACTTATGGAGCCCCTTTTTGGGATTCTCCAGGTAGAAGAAACTCAGAAGTGGTTTCCCATTCCCTTCTTCTAGGGGTGAACTGGGACGGTGCAGCTTGCCCAAGGCCACACAGGCTGTTTCTACTTCACAGGAGGCATGGTGGGGTTTCGAACTCCCAACCTTTGACTCCACAACCGGATACTGAACTCAATTGCTGGTGAATAGAGAGAGTCATCTTTGGAAGTGTGCAGACTTTTTGCCACCTTTTTGGGTTGGCCTAAGAAAAGG
Organism: Pogona vitticeps; assembly: GCF_051106095.1. Lineage (NCBI taxonomy): Eukaryota > Metazoa > Chordata > Lepidosauria > Squamata > Agamidae > Pogona > Pogona vitticeps. The sequence continues at coordinate 25,598,418 of NC_135794.1, read as the reverse complement.
ATTACACACACACACACAGTATAAGGTCTGGGGGTTTGGCCTCCTCTTGTGCCTTCTGCTTTAGGAGCAAAAGTGTAGCTGGCCTCTTCAGCATAGGATAGCACAGTGCAGTCAACGGTTGAATGAAACGAGATGAAAGACAGGCCCCGAGAAGTGGAAAGTGGTGTGTGTTACACAGTTTCTCATTTCACATTGGATTGTGCTGTCTTGAGCCTGAATTATTTAAAACTTTGTCTAAATGCATAGGTCGGCTGATGTGGCCTGCTGTAAGTTGTGATGCCTTGTGGAAGCAAGGCTCAGAGGAGTAGTGCACAAGTGGACCCCAAGACTTCAGTGTGTGCAGCTACCAGAGATCCAGTTCTCTGTTAGGGTTTTTGTTTTGGTAATCTTGTGACAGATTCTGGGGTCTGTCCCTTGGGCTGTTTTGTGCACCAGAATGGCCTTGTTCACACTGGTCCTTTAACACAGTGGTCTCCAACCTTGAGCCTCCAGATGTTCTTGGACTTCAACTCCCAAAAATCCTGGCCAGCAGAGGTGGTGGTGAAGGCTTCTGGGAGTTGTAGTCCAAGAACATCTGGAGGCCCACCCAAGGTTGGGGACCACTGCTTTAACAGGAAGATAGTCTTCTGTACCTCAGATCATACAACTGTTCTTACTTCTGTTTGTCATTATTTCTTCTGCTCCACATGTTGTTTTCCTGGCTCTTAAAAGGCCATATTTCTAAACATGTTATAGAAAAGCTGGAGGGAACAAGAATCTTGGTGACAGAGTTTACTTTGCTTTCATAATTTATGAAATTGTGTTGACCACATCCTGCTGTACAGTACTGACAACGAATATCTCAAAGTAAATATTATGGTTTTTAGTGCATTGCAGTTCTTCAGATCTCTCATGTATGGAAAAATTTTGTGGCCTCAGAGTTAAATCATGTATTATGGACTAAGTCCAATTGCTAGTCCCAGTTCCAGCAGACTCACAGAGTCAGTTGCTGAATAAGTCATTACTGGTGAAAATGCATTTACTACTCATCTACTCATTCTGGCGCTTGCAACTTGATTTAGATCAAGATACTTTTATTAAACAGAACACCTGCCTCACCAAACCCCAGTTTAATGTCAGGGTCTCATGGGAATTCAAAACAGCAATTTCAATGTGTTTTCCAAAACCTCATTCTTTAAAGTTAAATATTTAATGTCTCCAGCAGAAAATGGTTTTTCATCTAATAGCAAAGAGTGAAAATGTTGGAACGCTCACCAGAGATTCAAGATGAATCTCAGTCTAATTCCATGACTGTGATGTATAACATTTTATTATTGCCATAACAGCAGTTTTGTGTTACTAAGGGGTAGTATAGTTGAGCCTCAGCTATTCTCTTGAACGAGTTAGTAGGATCGCTTTCATTTTAATTATGTGAGGAGTTACTTGGCATATGGATGGAAAAGTAAGGGATATCAATTGGGAATATAAAGGATGACATTATTATTGAAAATACATTTTCTGTATATGTTTTGAAAGAAGAGACAAACAACTGAGTGTATAATTGAATAAAAAAGAGTCACAAGGAAGACAGTTGTGGAAAAGTAGTGGCTACTGTGATATTTGCTTGACTTGCATCAGTAAAATGTTTTTGATCTCTTTCAGATGGAACAAATAAAAAGGGCAAATAAACTGTTCACAAATGACTGTATATTTCTGAGGAAAACATTGAACATCCCCATTATATCTGATAAGCCGTTGATGTTTAATGGATTTAATGCACTGGAGTCTCCTGAAAATGAAGTTGATAGTCCCTCTTCTTGTGAAGGACAAGTGACAGTTCAAGAAGATGATTCTACACCCAGTCCTCCAGAGCCGGACAATCAGATTTTTCCACCTGAAGAATTGTCTGCCAAAGATTTTTTACATAGACTGGATTTGCAGATTAAGTTATCTAAACAAGCAGCAAAGAAACTAAAAGTTGAGGATCACAGGTAAAGTTTTATTCACCTATTTATTTTAGCACATATAGAAAGCTTTAAATGAATAAATAATAACCAAAGCTTTAGAGAGTAAGTTATCCACTGAAGTACCACCCTATTTCTCAACCATCATCACTGAAATTCCTGAGCGCTGATTTGAATTATATATTCCTACTAAGAATTTATTCCTTTTTTATGTACTATGAGAGTCAAATTATCCAAAAAAGCAGCTTTAACATGAAGATTGGGGAAGCATTCTGTGATATTTAACGTTAGAAGCATCCTGACATCTTGAAGGGCATCCCCCGTAACAAACTGATTATGGGCACTGGTGAAGCATATGAACAGCCCAGCATAGTGGCATGTGACTCTTTACCATTCCATACCAAAATAGTATACTGTAGCTGGCACAGAGAAACAATACCTTCCAGCAGTGTGGTATCTTTACACAGATTGAACAGTTGCTGCACCATCATGAGATTTTGATTAAGGATATATTCTGTATATTGCTGTTGCTCAAAATTTTTTGCTCCACATAATAACATTTCTATAGCAGCCTTGAAGTGATTTACTTTTAAGTCATCTTAAATTGGTTGGGATAAATTAATGCTTGCTTATTGCCATATATTTCTTTTTCTTCAACAGAGAGGACAGGGAGGACGATTCCTATGCAACTTCATCCTATCAGCAGTAGAAGAGGTGCAGAGTTAAAATGAACGCAGTTCTTAAAGAACTAAATGGTTGAAGATTCAAAAGCAAATCTTTTGCATTGATCTTATTTTGTGTACTTGTTACAAGTCATGTGTAGGTAATTCTACTGACTATATTTGCACTGAAATTATGTGACCCTCAGCCTTTTGCAGGTTAGTGTTCTCTTACTACACATTAATAGCGGAAGACAGCCTTCCAGAAGTAGTAATTGCCTTTGTATTTCTGCTATGAAAACATAGCACAGTAGCAACAGTATATCCCCGAGATTGCTTTAATGCAGAATCTTTAAGAAATGGCTGCATATACATATATGATGAATTGTAAGAGGAACTAAATATTTATGATAAGTCATTATCATGGCGCTTTGAGGCAGAAAAGTTTGTCATGTGAATTATGCAAATATCAAACCTGGCTGCTATGGCCCTGAGTTGGTGTGTGTGTGTGTGTGTGTGTGTGTACACAGATATATGTTTTTAGAGATCTAAAAATAGGTATATAAAAACATGTGTTTTTAAAATGACCAGGTATGTAGCCAACAATTTCAAGAGAAGAAATGTTCGAGTTTCAAAGTGTGTATTGCAATATTTTGTTTGGAAACTTTTTTAAAAAAACAAGAAGAGTGCTTAGTATATTTTTTTCAGAGTAATGTTTGAAGCATGGCTTCTTGTGTGTAAACATACATAGTTTTTATGTTATAAATAAAAGATGCACTTTAAGAAAGCAACTTATCTTTGTTCAGCCTATCTATATAGAAAGCACAAGAGTGTCTGATCCTTTGCAAATACATTAAAATGTGATTTCTGTTTCACCTGGATGTATTAAAAAATTGTAAGCAATTAAAGTGTTTGTGCCTTATTTTCCAGTTACTGGAACTTTGATTAAGGCAATGAGAAGGCTGAATTCTTCGAATCCAGCTTTTTTATTTCTTTTGAAAATACTCAGAATCGGGGTATTAATTTATCTTGGTGAAGGAATGAAAAGACAAACAGTGGGAAGGATTGCTGGATTTAGATTTGGTCACAGTAGAGTCACTGAAACCAGTGGTTTAAGCTGGTCATGTGTGATGTCCTGTTAATTTATATCAGCCTATTGCTTGAATTAGCCTAGATTCTACCCACTGTTTTATGAATGTGCTCATTACATACCCATGAGTCATTCCATTGATTTTACAGAAGAACATGGATGTGGGATCCTCTAAATCTATAGCCAGCATCTTCAGCATATTCCTAAATGCAATAAAAACTGCAGGATTAACTGATGAAGTTGAGGCTGTGAGGTAGTTGACTAAGGTACGTCATTAAGCAATGCGTGATTTATGAAATGTACTGCTAAAAGACATAGCTGGTCAATGGCAGCAACTCCTTGCAATCACAGTGGGTGAGCCCTTCACAGTCATGCAACCTGCCCAGTTGGCTTTTTAGTTCCAGCCCTGAATTACCCATAACATACATTTTATCAAAAGGGATTACTATTTCTAAAGTAGCAAACCACACAGTCTATCTCTTGGCAATACAAGTACAAGTGGCAAATGCAGGTTTAGGTAAAATTCTGAAATATAAAGCGGCATCTTAGGATATTATTTTGAGGGGCAGGTGGCAGGCGGTGTTACATAATTTCTGAACCATAAATGGTTCCACAGATAATGTTTCCTTTCTGGCCTTTGTGGCCCTCTGCTGCAGCCATGCTGAAATCATTCATGTACGTGTTATTATAAAGTGTATTTCAGATTTTAGAAAGATTTCTTTCTCCCTCATATATATTCATAGATCGCTCAATGCATGAATTTGACTGTAAAGTGGCAGAAAGAAGATGCACAACAAAAATCTACATGACTCTTGTAGCAAAGCATTTAATAAAGTACAGTATCAGAAACAAGATTCTATTAGAAAAGTGTTGTGAGTGTCATGTACTTTGTAATTATTACATTTTTCTCCCAGCTGTCTTTTTAAATGGTGGAGATGCTTCAAAGCATCTCAAAAACACCATTAATATTTTAAAAAAAACAAAAAGGTTTGGGTGGGATTAGAACTAGAGATGTGCAGGACACATTATTGTTTCATTACAATAGGACTGACTTCTTGTGACAGCTTTCCCCCAAATCCAGTGAGGGATGCACTACCCTTCCCTAGGACCCTCCAAGACCCACGTCTGCCTGCCTCAGTTGTCATAAAAATCCTAGCGATTCTGTGGGAAAACGTGATGTACGGAGGACTTGGCCTTTTTCCCTCAAACGAATCATAGTCCTAACTACTTCTGAGAACATGATTCTGCAGGGAAACAAAGGTGTCCAGTCCCCTCCTCCCAGCAGAAACATTGGAAGTTGTAGTGTTTGGGGTGTGGGGGTGCATGTTGCCTTCCACTGCATTAAAGTGATGGAAGAAATACTACAATGGTGGCCTACCAGTTGCGACTCCATGGAGGAAAAACATCCAACCGACATTACAGTATACTGTTAAAATACGAGAGTGGGCCTCTCTGCAGTGCTAATTGTGAGAGCTGAGATCACTTGCTGGCTTTCATTTGATATAAAGTGCAGCCCATCTGCAGTGAATGATTGTGTGTAAGTGTGTGTGTGAGGGAGAGAGAGAGAGACCATGCCTCTCATTCGCTGTATCATTTCATTTACTCAAAGTTGTGTTTGATGCAACCCAACCTGACAGCTGAGTCCGTTGTTAGAAGCATTCAGAGAACAAAGCTTAGGAAGATGAACCTATTATTTTTCTTGTGGCATGGCCTAGCTATTAAAAAGATGTAATTGGTTGAAGGTGTGAAGTATGCAAAGTTTTTAAAAGCTCAATTTAAAAAATGTATTAAGATGAGTATCCCATTTTCTTTCCCTTCTGTTCTTTGCTTCATCAGGGCACCATGTGTTCCAATTAGTGCTAGAAGTGTAACAAAACAATGACTCCCCACCCCAGTTTCAAAGGGAATTCAGCTGTTATTCCTTTATCTCAGTAGCCTTTGGGGCAGCGAAGAATCTTTTTTTTTCAGCTAGCATCAGCTAACCTAATTATCTCTGCATAACATTATTGAGACTACTTATGTTCTTCCCAGTACTGCTCTTCTCCCTCCTTTGTCACCCAACTTTTTTTGCTTCACATTCTACCTCAGATGCCCAGCACTTCTGAAGCTCTGTTAAGAGCCATTAGACCAGATTAAGGTATTTTCAGTGGCTGCTGCTCTACACTTTCTGTACTCCCTTCCTAGCAAAACAGTACACATGGTTCCAATGGAGCTGGTCTTCAAAGAGTTTTAAAATATATATATTAATGTTCCAGGCTGTATTAAGCTAAGCTTTTATACAGTAAAGTTTAGGAACATTTTGTTGCTGTTATTTATAAATCAGCAAGGCTGATGTGGTATCTTATCAATGGTGATGTATTGCTTTAACTTTCTGGAGTTGAGTGGTGTGCTATGAAAATCAGTTTAAAGGAACTTATTCCTAGTGCAGAAACTTGGAGGAACAACCTGGCCTGTCAGATTGCTGATCATATTTTTGTGTGTCACAGTCTTGGTTATCCATCTTTCCAACCCAAAAGTTGTTTTGCTTGTTGGTGGGTTGTTTTTTTAAAGACCAAATATGGCCATCCTCATCTAATGTGATAAAAACTCACAAGCTGGATTCACCTGACAGCAAACCATTCTTTTTCTTTACCTATGGTAGATTCTTCCCCCTTAAAAGGTAGGGTCATACTCCCATGGTACATCAAATAAGAATGCAGTTCTATTACCAAACATTTTAATAGTGAGTATTGCATTTCCTCCTTCCCCACTGTGCTTTTAAACAGCTCCTGGATTGTTTTAATTTGGTGTTTTTTTCAATTCTGATAACTTTTTTTAAATCTTAATACTGCAAATTAGCTGCAGTGTTTTAGCTGCATCTGTTTTTTAAATCAATGTAGTGGTGTGTTGTGGATCAGCACCGAGAGAAAGGCAGGAGAAAGAAGGAAGGAAGCAATCCTTAGGGTGTTAAAGGGCTGAACAACCCGTGGCCTTTTGGATTTCAGTTCCTGTTTGCCCCAGCCAGGCTGCCAGCCTTTCCAGGGCTGTGGGATAAGGAGATTTGTTGTCCCATGTCTGGAGGGTCAGAAATTGCCCAGCCCTTCATTGAAGGTTCATTGAGCCCCAACAAGCTTGGGAATTTCTGCAGTTTCCTTTCATGGAGACCAGCAGTTTCAAAAACTGGATGGTTTTGGCTGGCAAATTGCATAATGATATCTGCTTACAGATCCTAAGCATATCTCTAGTTCTAAGCTCCTCAGACAGGTTGTCTTTAGGTTTTTTGTTTTCTCCTTAGAAGTTAAAAGCTATATACAGGTACCCTTAGGCTACTCACATTGAGAATTCCATTTGTCAGACATGCACAGAGAAATAACATGTATTCAAGAGCAATGGGGTGAGTTAATGACAGTGTTGCTACTGTACCTGACCGTAGCAATACTGTGACTATACAGTTCTTTCTCCCTGTAAAATCTACCTTAAAGGCTGATGTAGTGTTTAACGTGGAGCAACCATTTAACTAGCACATGAACGGAGACACTCTACAAAGTACACAAACAACAAGGAACTAGCGATGCACTACTAGTGTTTAAACTGGACTCTCTGGGACAGTAAATTGTAATAATAACAACATATGAATATGACATTTCTTTACAAATCATGATTTTCCTTTGACCCTAATAAATAATGCCCTTTACAGATTTCTAGGATCAGATCTCTAAAAAGCTACTGAATGAGTTGGTTGATGCTCAGGGGGCAGAGGAGATAGGAAAGCTCTTGAAATATTGATCTTCTCTAGAAGAGCTTCTTGGGGTGAAAAGGTAAGCGAAAAGGAAATACTTTGTTATCATGTTACCCTGTTAACTATAAAGTGAGCAGCCAAATTCTGCCTTACCTGTGTGATGACTAACGTACAGGGAAAATATGCCTTGTGGATTGTTGACAAAGATACTTTGTCCCCTTAAACCTGGAAAAGGTTCAGTATGATACAGACAAAATACCTGCTAATAATCTTGAGTGGGTTGGTGGGAGAAAACAGATTGCAAGTCACAGAACTAGATGTGGGGAGAGCTAGACTAAGATTCCTTACAGCTTCAAGATAGGTTGTCCTTTCTCTTCCTCACAGGCTGCCATAGATCCGCTTAATTACATCCGCCTCTTCTTTATCCAGGATGCCTTTGTCCACGTAAGCATCTGCTTGTTGATCAATGAAGTCTCGCAGTTTTGAAAGGTCATAATCTGGAACGCAAGAATGGATTTATGCTGCAAATCTTACCTGCCTCAAGTCCTCCCTGGAATCACAAAAGGCTGAAGCATTAGGCAGGTTTCTCAAAGCCTTTAAAGCATGTGCTGGAAAATGAGGTTAAACCTCTCATGCTGGAATACAAGACACGTAGGTGAGGAAGAGCAGTGCTAGGGCAAGCAGACCCTTTGCACTCCCTAGGGGAACATCCCTGGTTCCTTTTAAATGCAGGCTGAACCTCTGTATTTTATTTTGACCCTCGGACTCTGAAATGGACACAGCCAGTCTCCTCTCCATACCAGCAATACAATCTTCACAACTTACCTCCCTTGTTTTCCTGCGTGTTGTGTTTCTTTAGCCACTCTATGTTTTTCCGAATTGCTTCCAAATATGCCTCCATTTTCCCTTCAAGGAGAATTGAAAAAGAAAAATTGAAGTGCTTATAAGCAAAGCTGGGCATGTGGTGTCGTTTGAGAGCTTGCTTTTTTTTTTGTTTTTTTACAGCAAGGAGTTAGTTTTGTCTCTCACTGGTCTTAGTTTTAAGGAACAATCCTGCATTGTCAAATAGATGCTTAAACAAATGAACTGCAGGAGCAGACCAGAATCAGTTCCGTCCCTAGATTGAGACTTAAAAGTTTCCATGAACAACTGACTGAGTAAAATCCATTCTCTCTCCCTTCCAATGGCTTCATTTCAAATTGTGAGGTTCAACCATATGTGAGTGTGTCATTTATGGACGGAAGGAAAGTAGGAAGGCGACCAGCTTGCGGAAATGTCCATGGCTGCATGGTCCAAGAGATAAAATTATGTTTTAGATGGTTATTAATAATGTATCTCTTTTTCCTATTATGCATGGTGCTTCCAGTTCTAAACAAGAGTGAGTCATTTTGCCAGTAGGACAACCAGGATAAAATTAGTTCAGAGCTGCCTTAATCGGGGTCTCTGGCGGAATATAATAGTTTAATGGATTCTGAACTTGTAACTTTGCCAGGGCTTCACTGATCTAACATGCTCTGATTTGTCAAAAAAAAAGACAAGAGCCATTAGTCTGCTGGAAGACGCCGGCATTTTCTGTGGCTGTCTCATCCCATTGGAAGCTTGTTCATTTGAGAAATACAAGGCAACTGCTGGCTGGTTTCCTACCAATAATAAGAAGGCGAGCAGGGCCACCTGCTTACCTTTGGGCTCTTCGTTGTTCCCTGTGTTTTGTTCTTCGTCTTTGGTGGAATCCTTCACCGTTTCATATTCTTTCTCCATTTTGGCTGCCGCTGCTTTTGTACTGTCAGCTTCTTCGGTGCTTTTGTCTAGAGAAGTGGCGGGCAGAATAGCCTTTACTTCTGTGTCATCTAACGTGTAGAGTTTCAGAAACTATAACTGGCTGCCTCAGGGCCCAACTATGCCTTACAGATAACCCGTTGTTGGGAGAGGGGATTTCTTTAGAGCTGAAAGCATGTGATGGCCACTGTGGGAGCTTCTCTCCCTCCTGGAATGTGTGGTTAGTGGCAGATCCAGCAGGAGAGACAAAATTGGCCTCCGGGCCCACCAAAGTTGCCGACCCAGAGCCGGATATAATGCCACTGTTTTCTCACTCAGCTTCAGCCCTGCTAATGCATGACAAAGTCCTATACAGTTACACAGAAGAAGCCCCCCCAATACCACGGGGTCTAATTTACAGTAGCTATCGTTGGCTGATGCAATCAGAAATGGAGCAGTGGGTAGACTCCGGGTACCGTTTACTACAGATTCCACACAGACCGTACAGAATATAAACACCAGCTGGCACTGACTATTTGAGTAGCTTGTTAAAATGCTGTAATACTAAATGCATTTTCTTAAAAAGTAATTGCACCCCCCCAAAAAAACCCCAGTACAACAATGTGACAAGAATACCTGACAACTTGGCTTTGGTACTTGGCTGTTCCAGTTTCTTTCGTGTCTGTAGTGCTATCATTGCATCCAGGTTTTCTGCAAACCAGAAATGGGAAATGCCTTCTTGAGTGCCACCCATGAGAATTTTTTTGTGTTAATGGAAATGAATCTGCTGCATGATGTTGGCGAGATCATGCATTCAAGGAGGGAGAAAAATATCTTCCTGCAAAAGCTTTGATATTCTCTCATTGTTGTCTCTGCACAACCGTCCCAGGCAGGGAAGGGAGGCACAGTGTGTCAGAACTGTTTCAGAAGGGGTCAGGGGAAATGAGAAGGGTTTGGGTTATTTTCCCCCCTCAGAGCTTGGGAAAATGAATTTTTGAGATTTCACCTCTTGCAGTTCCCCAGCTGGTTCAGCATACAGTACTTAACAACAGTCCCTCTAACAATACCTCTCTGACAACCGTAGCTTGCTGTCCACCACTTGGTGAAGACCTGCATGATGGGCTAGTTGTTCAGGCAGTTAAAATATAGACAATGTCTTTTTTTCACTCTCCCAAACAGTAAAGACTGTAGTTCTTCAGATAATGAAAAAGCAAGAGCTCAAAGAGCAGAGAATTCAAGAGATCGTAGAAAGGACAAAGCTTTGAAAAGTTTCTGTTTTTTAACCAGAACTTTCAGAATTTCTCAAGCAGCCATATATCCTAGCTGGGAAATTCTGGGAGCTACAGTTCAAGAAATAAAAATACAGCTTTTTCCAGCTTTAAGAAAAGTCTTCTTCTCTGAAATAATTTATTTATATTCCTTTTCTTTCAGAGCCCTGAACTGAACATTTGGAGAAGACTTGAAATGCAGGTGCAGGTTGCATCAGAGCAAGCTAAGCACCTGGTACCCAGGCCACTAGTTTCTCCACCCTCTCCACATTAAAAAAAATCATCAGAACATTGTTTTGTTTGCGGGCAACACGGCCAAACATGGTAAGTACCAAACGGGATATTATAAACCATGCACATGATAATAAAAGTGGGGGATGCTCATGGTGGTGGGGGCACTGGAAGCCCCACTTGTGCAGGGTGTTGTTTTTCATAAGGCCCAGCCCTGAGGGAAGAAGGGTACCTCCTTCCGCCTTGCCCCCTCCCCCATCTCGCTGCATGACTTGTCATCACCTTTTCAAACTCCACCCATGTCCTCAAAGGCCAGAAACTTTAAATTAACAGATGAAGAGGAAATGGTTGCCAAAGGAATCTTAAGTGGGTTTTTACATGGCCCTTGAAAGAAGATGAGGTTTCCCAGAGGCTTTCCACTTGTCGTCCTCTGTCCTTTCACACGTAACCCTTTGGACTGTTTCTAAGAAAGCAGAATAAATTCTCAAGAGCTCAGCTGGAGTTCCTGCTCCCCTCTTAATCAAAGTTAAAATTTTAAAAAAGGAAATCTGCCATTTTTCACTCAAGGGACTCCGCGTACGTAGACAGCCACCAGCTGTGGTCTGGAGATGTGCGCACAGTGTTTGCTTTGAGTGATCCTACCGGGGTGAGTCATCCAATTGCATGGACAGTAGCTAAGCAACGGGGTGTCCTGGCTGGGGCTTTAACGGGATCTGATGTCACTACTGGGCCAGTTGCCTTGACAACAGAAGTTTTAAAACACGGTAAGAAGCTGAAGGCATTAAGAACAACCTTTCACCTTTAGAATTAGACCATTAGAAGCTGGTGGCTCCTGTACTGTTGGGATAGTGAATGCACTTTGGGTTTTAGTCAGAACTTTATTGGACATACAGGGTGTGGAACACTATCCCCATGGACACATTGGAGAATCTCTTTAACAGTCACACTAAAACCGAGAGCGAAGTTACTGGCCCCTCTGACCTCATAGCCATCAGCCTCCAATCATGGCACCTGTAGAGTTGGAAAGATCCCAAGACGGTTTGCCCCAACTCCCTGCCCTGTTCAAGAAATGCACCACTAAGGCATCCCTGGCAGGTGGCTCTCTGTTCTCTAGAAACAGCCATGGGCAGAGAGTCCACCACCGTCAGAGTCAGTTCTTCCTTTTGTCAAACAGCAGTTTATGGGGACAACTCAAACTCTTCCAAGATATGGACTGGAAGCACAATGTGGCAGCTAATTGTGAATTGGTTTGTGGATTGTATTACAACAAAAGTTGCATAGGACCATTAAGTTCTTAATGTATGGAAGTATGGAAGTGAGAGCTGGACCATAAAGAAGGTTGACCACCGAAGAATTCATGCTTTTGAATTGTGGTGCTGGAGGAAATTCTTGAGAGTACCCTAGACTGCAAGGAGAACAAAAAGATCCATTCTAAAGGAAATCAACCCTGAGTGCTCACTGGAAGGACAGATCCTGAAACTGAGGTGCCAATTCTTTGGCCATCTCATGAGAAGAGAAGACTTCTTGGAAAAGACCTTGATGTTAGGAAAGTGCGAAGGCAAGAGGAGAAGGGGACGACAGAGGATGAGATGGTTGGACAGGGTCACTGAAGCGACCAACATGAATTTGACCCAACTCCGGGAGGCTGGGGAAGACGGGAGGGGCTGGCGTGCTCTGGTCTCATGGGGTCACAAAGAGTTAAACACGACTAAACAACAACAACATTAAGTTCTTCAGAGAAGAAGTAAGTGGGTGCATTGTCACATGCCTTCATGATGCTGCTGTTTGGAGAGAACACATGTCCCTTAAGACCTCTCCATCTGCCACCCCTCATGAGTCGATGGGACTTGCCCAACTTGACAAAGAAAAGCAAAACATGTGGGAAGCGGAGACATATGGCAGCATCTGTATGTGTCCATTTTCAATCAAAACAAGACCAGGGAATGGGATTGCTGAGTCATGAGCAAAGGAGGAAGGTGTGATCCTGGTGACTAAGGAAGCCATCATGACAGCAAATGGCTCTGAAAAGTAGAGGGAGCTGAGACTGAGATGGCTGCAGCCCAGAAGTGAAGGAGGACCATGGTTAACTTAAAAGTTTCCGTTGCTTGTTAACGGTCAACAGTACCACCTCGTCCCTGCTCTCAGGAGAACTGAGAAGTCGTCCTTGGCCACAACTGGAATGGAACCACTTTGCCCATTCACTCAGGTTTTGGAACAGGGGCAGAGCCTTGCAATATCACAGAAGCAGGACAGGCAAGGTTTAGGAGGTAAAGCAAGGACAAAACCCATATGAAGACCAGTGACCCCCTGCACCAACCGGGAGTGGGGCTGATATGATGGCCCAGGCCTGTAAGCCATCAGGCCATCAACTCCAACTTTCACCCCTGCTGTGCTGCTCACTCTGGGATCCCTCTCCCTCCCTGGAGGGAGACCTGGGTAAGCACAGCGATTGTCTGTGACACCTGCCATTGCCCTCAGAGTGGGGAATCCTGCTTCTGTGCCACTACATGGCTTCTAAGAGCCTTGTGGCGCCGGGGTTCAACTGCAGCCAGAACTGTGCTCACCACCTGGGGTTCAATCTCAGGTAGCCAGCTCAAGGTTGACTCGGCCTTCCATCCTTCCAAGGCTGGTAAACTGAGTACCCAGCCTGCTGGGGGAGAGGGCAATGAGTAGCCTGCATAATTAACTTGTAAACTGCCCAGAGAGTGCTTGAAGCGCTATGGGGTGGTATATAAGCAACACGCTTTGCTTTTGCTTTTTGCTTCTAATGAGGAACTTCCAGGCTTCGTGGTGCCATTGAGATACAGCTCAGTCTCCCCACCTACACCCCCTTGTAATTCATGACTGCAGTGGAGGGCTTTCCAGCTGCCATGTAGAGCACCTGTCTTGCAGCCAAGCCAACTGGATCCTTTCTTTCATGTTTTCCCTCTGGTCCCCAAAGAGGGAGAGGCTTTTAATAGTATCATTGACTGAAGGACGCTGCAAGACCATTCCTCTGCCCCAGCAGCAAAATCCTGCAAGGTTGCCATCGTGCTGGGCTTTCAAATCCCAGGCCAGCTGCTGCCAAGATGAGCAGTTTCCTGTCTCTGCAGAATGTCAAGCCAAGAGCTCCAGAAGCCTCTGTAACTTGACAGAGTAAATGATTTATAGCCTGGAATGCATAATTCAGGCTGTAGCCTCAGCCCTAAAAGCAGCCAGGCAGAGGGAGTTTAAAGGCTGATCTTTGGAAAACCAGCCACTCTTTGGCAACCAGGTTGATATCCATGGCTCCAGGCAAGTTCAGATCAAAGATTTCTTGAAGCATTATCTGGAGTGGCAGAAAGCGAAAGCCGTGATTTGACTGGTGACACAAAAATCTGTGCTCAGGGGTTGGTCGCACTGATCTCAGTGTGACCAGGTTATGGATTTATACTGTACACTATACAGAATTATACCTTTAATGTCCTCTTCTGGAAAAAGCAAAAGCATTGACAATCATGCCCACACACACAATGACCACCTTTGAATCGCAGGTCCCATTTTTGCCGCCCGCCCCCCCCCCAAATTAGCCATAAAAATAACATTCTCCTTATTGCAGCATACAGCCTTGTTTCTGTGACAACAACAGTCGGCTCCCCTCCCCCTGCACCGTTGACACCCACACGCCCTTTGTTGTGGCAAAGAGGAAATTCGAGTACATCAACCTCTGTAAAATCAGCAGCATTTAAAACCACAACTGAAGGGAAAAGCAAGCCAGTCACATTGGCAGGAATAATCGCAGCGGCCTGAGCAGCCAAACATCCTTCTGAAGAGAAAGAGTTTCTGCAGCCATTCTGGATCTCTGCGGGGAAGCTGGCCAGGTGGACCTCCCCCTCCAGAGAGTTCCCTGCGGGTGGTGCCATCATGCAGAGCAGATCCCTCAAGGAACCTCATAAAAGGATTTCAGGTGGAACACAAGGTCCCCTGTGTATATTTGTAATTAGTCCCAGATATAAATAGAAATATAGGGGTGGGGTGGGAGTCCACATTCACGCTATTTCTCTCACTTTGAAATAACGGGTCATACAAAGTCACAATTTTGACACGAGCGAGCCTTCACACTGAGGAGAGGACAATGTGATCACCCAGCAGTCATTCCACCAGAGAAACAAAATACATTTATACAAGGTTCTCTCCCTTACTTACCGAGGTACGACACGCCTTCTTCTGGGGTGATAGTGCCGTATTTCACCATCATCTTCACAAAGTCAATGAGGGTCTTCATGATTGTAATCAGCGTTTCCTTCTCTTTAGCTTCTTTCTCTGCATTGAGGAACAGGGCACCCCTATAATGATCGCATGGACTCCAGGAAGCTGATAACATGCATAGCCTTTGGAAACTTCCCTTTGGGGTGAACTTTCCTAGAATCCCCCACCTAGTGCGTTCCCTATGCTGGATAGGGGATTGTATCTGCAATCGCAGCACAAAATTCACATCCTGCAGTCTTTGACAGCTTTGCAGCAGGCCATCTGCTTACGAGAAGATGCCTAAAGGACAGGTTGCAAAGGCACAGCAGAAAGTGCTGCTCAGCCCTGGCACAGGGTCCGGCATAGTGGGGAAGGAGCTGCCCCAGCAGTTTGCTTAAAAAAAGAGGGGGCGACCTTGCTTGCACCAGGAGGGGTGCAATGATGGGATTCCCCTTCCATATCCTGGCTTGGTTCAGGATGAGAGGGACTCAGAGGAAAAGAACTAGCTCATTAATGCCGCAGAGATGGCTGCGAAATCTTGTTATGAGCTCAGTGGAATGTACTTCTGAATACAATTTTTGCTTTCTCTTGCATTGTAACACCCACAGTCTGTAACCACAGTTGTAGCCGCGTGATCCTAACCCAAAAGATCTGCACTAAGATGTGCCAGGAGGGCGATCTGCTGGCAGAAGTGCTTGGAGACTCACCAGAATTAAGGCTTTTCAGCAATTCATAGAAGTTCGGGAAATACTGGAGATCCTCAAAAGTATCCTCGGGAGGCAGCTCATTTCTTCTTTCCAAGATGTTGGAGGAAGGCCACGTATGACCCAGAGTATCATCTTGCTCTGGGTATGTTGGTGCCTTAAGAGAGGTCATGTGAAGGATGTTAATAGGGGCACCAGAATGGAGTGAATGCCTTTTCCCCACCCTTGGAGCAAAGATGGGAAAAGAGCCTTACTGTTTCTCCCACCATTTTCTCTTTGGCGTTCACATCTGTTTGGCTGGGACGGTAAGCAAGTTCTTCTGGCTCCTTTTCCCGATCCTTTGCTTCATTGGCAATTAGCTGCTGCAACACTTCAGCAACCTCATCCTCCAGCGTGTAGGCTTGGCTTTCTGTGATCTGGGTGAACGAAGGAGAAGAGATTACCATCGTGGCACCTTAAAAACTATCTGCCACATTTCAGTATGAGCTAACTTGGAATATCTGCTCTTCTGTTCATCACCAAAGCGTATAGTTGTGTCAAACTGGGCACAGGTGAAGGTTTGTCATGTACTGTGCAACAATACAATTTCCAGAAGATGGTAACTATCATTTGATTCAACAGCGCAGAAGTACAAGCTGGTGTTGGAAATGCAGGCATTTGCTTGCCATCTATGTGGATAAAATCCTTCAGTTACATCTTTCAACAGTGATCAGAAAATATGCAGATGACGATTTAGACTAACTTCTCCCCTGAAATTAATCTGGGTATATGGAGGTCAATAATGCATTTCCATTATTTCTTTTGCCTGCAGGGGAGACCTTTCGCTCGAATGCTGCTAGTCACTTTGTGATTCTCCAAAGCCTTGTGGGAAACAGCGCCTTAATTGAGATGGTTTCTTACAGGCATGCCGTTTTTTCCCCCTTCCCATTCCTCCTGGGTTTATTTTCCCATCAGAAAGTCATCTGAGCTGATGGCATCTCACACAGCATGGGCAAGCTACAAATAGCAGGTTTAACTGTCGGGTGAAATGATGTGAGCTGAAACCAGCACTCAATTCGCAAGCTCTGATTCAAAAGAGCATCCATTTGTTTTAGGATCAAAATGTTCATTCATTCAGTGCTATTAAAAGAGAGCGAGCGAGGGAGCGAGGGAGCGAGGGAGAAGAGTAACTGAGCCAAAAAGAAAGGCCAAAGGGACAGCAGGCTGGAAGTGTAGAGAAAACGATGCCTCAGACTTACCAGTCCCAGATTTAGAAGCTTGGAAACAATTTTGTCAAATACCCCCCTGTCGTTTTCCTCATATATTCTTGTGGCAATCTTCTGGACAATGTCTTCAGCAGTCAGTGGGGTTCCATCAAGCTGATGAAGTCCATCTGGGTCATCTGGAAGAATCAGAGCTGTAACAATATTGTGTTCTATCCTTTTGCATGTCTTGCTTGGAAGCAGATGGAGTCGATGGCCCTGGGGGACCCTTCCAGTACCAATACCCTTCTGTGATTCTGTGCGCCTGCACCTTTCCTGTGGGCTAAAACAGCAAAGTGTGTCTTGCAGAACCGTGAATTAGAACTCCCATACCCTGAACTCCTTGCCATGCTGTTAAGAGCTGATGGGAATTGGAGTCCAAGAACATCCAGAGAGGCCAAACCTGGAGAGTACAGCATTAGGGAGAGCCTGAGTCTGGAGTTCGGCCTCCTTCAGCCCCATTAGAAAGATTGCAAGAAACAGAGCTAGGGAGGGGCCTCTGTGGTCAGACCGAGAGAGTTACTTCTAAAAGTATTTTTAGTTCTTGTTACTCATTTCAGTGCTGGCAAATTAGCGCCATTAGAATTTTGGATAAAATAACTAATTACTTTATTTGTTCCATTGCTTGTTACTTTTGGCTACTTTCTGTTACCTTTTCTTGAACATAAAGGCAAATGTCACAAAAGAAACCTTTTAAAAAATAATAAAGAAACATTACTTCTTTCGCCCATAAAGTAATCCTGTTCCTGTTCCTTATTGTAGATTTTGAAATGCAACTTCATTACCCTCTCATTACACCAAAATGTAACTACTGTACTCGGAAATCACAGCATTACTTGTAAATTGTTCCTTCAGAGCTCCGCACAGCCTACGCAGGAACTGCAGCTAGGTTGAGCAGGCGGACCGAGGAGATGAACGCAGCTTCATATAGACTACCTCTATGTATATTGGGTTGCTTGCATCTCCCATGCCACCAGTCTCTTGCCTTCTTCTTTTTTTTTTTAACAAAATGCTAAAATAGCCTCACTCTATTGAGACAACAGAGTGTCGGATGCAGGCTCTGCCAGGAAAGGGCCTATAGGAGTGTGTTTGTGAGATACGGACGCCTTTGGAGAAGGCTGTTTCTGCCATCCCTGGTTCTCAAATAGCATATGGTGATGACGGGGCCTTGGGCATACATCCAGGAACAACAACAGGCTGGGATCTGGCAGCGACAAAGGGTTTTTTCCTGCACCAAACTGAGCTTTGTAATCTGGCTCAGATGCTGCTGTGGAAAGACACTGCGGCTCCCAGCTGAGATCATCCTTCCCCAACCTAGCATGGCTTACAGGTTGTCAGAACTATAACTCAAAACATGCTGTATCGTCTGGGAACGGTCAAGACCTGGAGAGAGTGCCCTTCCTGGCTCCTTTTCTAGGGTGCGCCATCCCTCCCTCCTCTTGCTGTTTTCTGCTGCTTCCAACCGGACCAGGATTTTCTAGCCACTGGGCTACTTGAAGCCCGCTCCCACCCCAGGGACCCTTCCTCTAGAGTTCAGTTTCAAGCTGCGTACTTTGCCTAGGAATGCCTACCTCAGCCATCCCCGGTTCTGTGCACCAATGGAGCCAGAACAGGGCTCCCAAATGATAGGTACTCCTTTTGCTCTTAGCAGAAATGAGGAATCTGGTTAAGACGATGCCTGGCATTCAGATACTCTGTTTGGCTCAACTCTCTGTAAGCAGCATACACCCCAAGCATCATCCTGATGTATGAAAGCTGGCAACATACCTTGATATTTATAGTCTAGACCACTTTTAGTGGAGTCATAATCATCCACCAGCCTGCGACTCTTGGTGGAATCTGCGTCATCCAGGGCAATCTGCTGGTCATACAGAGAGCTTCGGATCGAGGCCCTTTCTTTTTCCTGTCGCTCTTTTTCCACAGCTGATTTGAGCAAGTTCAAGTCATCCACATACGAATAATTTCGGAATTCTGGCTTATTTTCTGGAAGATTTGCAACATAGGTACATCACAAGCCATCTCGTCCTTCTAGGCATCAGTAATATCGGTTGACAATTAGGTTTTTTTTAAGCAGGTAAAACAAGATTTACCTGTAGGTACTGATTTTCTCATTTTATCTGCCTCCGCTTCTGCAATCTGTTTTTGAGAGAAAAGATTGAACGTTGAGACCACTTAAATGAATTGGGCGCATTGCTCCCCAGCCCAGCCGGCTTTTGACCTTTTCTGTGTTCTGTTTATATTGGAGCGGACCAGGTCTAGAGTAGACCCTTTGCAGTGCCCATCTATGCTTGGTAGCATCAGCTCTTTCTGGGTTTCCAGTTGGGGGGGTTCCCCTCCCCATATAGTGATGCTGGAGAGCAGTCCGGGAAGCTTTTACATGCACATGGTGGCTCTGCCAGTGAACTACTATGTCCTGTGATCCTTGCTGAATTATCTTTCTGACCTTTTTATATGTTCTTAAAAATGTTATCCCAAGATAGTAAAGAACGCAGTCCTCTTTGATTTGTGGCAGATGTATCACTGCCAGTGCACCCCTTCATAGATTTTTACATGTGAACTAACTTGTAATTCAGTCCCCTGGGCTTTCCACCAAGGAATTTTATTCTGCTTTTCCTTCTGGTGGACGTTTAACTTTTCAGAATATTGTATTTTGTGGCACTGTTGTTGCATTTTGAATCGGTGTGCTGCCATTCATTGAAGAGTTTCCAGTACAAGTCCAAAACAGGTACACCGAAAATGACCTTGTGCCTTTGGTTCTCAGTTGGGTTTTTATTGCATCCCTCTTCTGAGACACTCACAGTCATCATCAACATGCTCTGATTTTATCCTCACAACTCTGTGAAGAAGGATAGAAGCCCAGCTGGTCCAAGGTCACCCAAAGTGTGTCATAGCAGATGGAGAGGGCAGGAGAAACAGCTGCAGGTTGGCATCCCAAAAATATTTAGAAATCACTGAAACTGTAATTCGAGCAGCAAAAGTGATCGTGTTTGACCAAACACTCAAGCCAAAGCTTGGAAAAGTTACTTGCCCTACAGCTCCCACAATCCCCCAGTCCTTTCCTTCTGGCTGGAGAATTCTGCAAATTTCGTAGCCCACATTTTGGTTTCCCAAGCTTGAATTACACAAGTGGAAAGTGCTTCCCTTTTCATCTTTTAACAGGACATGGAACTCGGTTCTAAGAGACTGACTGAGGGAAGCTACACTATGCTAAATTTCTGAAAAACCTACCCATTTGGGCAGAGGAACCTGTAGCCCTGTCGATACTGATCCAAGATTATCCCGCCATCCTTTTATCCCAAGCACGTTGTCCAGGGCCCATAACACCCAGAGTATCCCGAGCTTCGTGGAGTAGTGTGTGTGTGTGTGGGGGGGGGCATCTGCTCTGCCTTAAGAGGGTCCCTGTTCCCATCTCTGGAACTTCCAGTTTAAAAATGCCAGCTAGCAGGGGAGTGAAAGATCTTAAAGAGCTGCTTTGAGTGAGAGGGCAGAACGGTGGGCTAGACAGATAAATATGATGTGGTGAGAAGGGGTTTCGCCTGCACCTGTCCCTTAGAGGGCATAGGATGATGGCTCTTTCATTTTCTCAGGCCTTTGCTTTATGAAGGACTTTAGGATGCTGTGCTATTTCTGCTTTTGTGGCTCTTGGTTGGACTTCTTAGTGGCTGGGTTCTGAATAGCTGCTGGGTGATATTTTTTTTAATCAGTCGTTGTACATTGGTATTTTAAATTAATGATCTGTTCTGTTGCTGCAGTTTTTAATTGTAAGATGCCTTGAACAAAAAGCTGTAGAAAGATAAATATCATGTGTGTATTTTTTGTGTGTGCATGTGTAAACACACACAAAAAAAAATAAAAAGAAAGGCGACCAGGTGTACCTGATCAGTATGGTGGGAAATTGGGCACTTAGAATATACTCACAGATACTTTTATCTATTACTTCATAGCTATTTCTTGGAAGACAGGAGGTGATACCCCATGGGGAATGATAAGGTAAGCCTATGTGGTAACAGTTGTGTGATAACATCCCCAAATTCCATATCCTTTCCTTACACTCCACCTGCGCGCAGAGCTTCCCATTGGAAAGAGGATAAAGCCAAGACTTACACTCTTGTACTCCAGGTGCTTTAAAGCTTGTGAGAGATCATGAACCCGAGTAAATGATAAGGAATGGAAGGGTTTCCCCACCACAGGTTTGCGTCTCATCATTTGTATGTCACAGAGAACCCCAAGGAGCGGGAAGAACCCAGGGAACGTGTGCAACTAGCTCAGCAATCTTCTTTTTGAGCGCTAGCTAACCTTCAAGCCCTTTGAGAATCTTAGAACAGACTGGAGACAAAAGCTTGGGTCCAGTCTTAGCCATCCTTACAGCGTCCCTGTTGAAATCAGTGGTGCTGACATTACTCCTGACCAGCTCAAGTCTCATCCGTTTCTGTTGGTCTGCTCTTACGTAGGGTTTTCTGAGCTTCTAGTAAATGATTTTTCTTGGATGCATGCATCTGAGCTTTGTGCGTCTCATGAAATATGACTCTTGGCTGCTAAAAGCTCATGTCATAGTAAGGCTGCTATTGTGGGCACACTTCTTATACACCTTATTGAACATCATGAGGTTGATGTTCAAGAAAATACATATATGTTCAGTTAGAATAATTGCTGGTTTTTTTGGATAGATAAACAGGACTTTTAAAACATAGGATAGCCACTATCTTCAAATCATTTGGCCTTTCCTGCCACTTTCTACTAATCTGCCCACTGTAACAAAAGAGTTGAAGTATCTGTGAAGATATGCATTTCACTTACCTGTTCTTCTAGTGGTCGCTCCACGCTTAATTCCCTGTTGTGTATTACTTTATCTGGAAAAGGGAGAGATACATATGCATACATTCATGGTAATGAAGTCTCTCTCTCTCTCAATCTGTTTTACACACACACACACACACACACACACACACACACACACACACGAGGAATTCCTTCTATTTTAATCTCACATGAGGAATTCCTTCTCATTTAACCTCACACATCCACTTAACGATAAGCAAATCTTAGTATAAAAGGTCTCTCTATTTAAACCTTCCATATGCTTGAAGATACCTAAACAAAGCCACAAAGGAGAATTTAGTTTGGCTGGTTCTGTCCTTACTTTAAAAACTAGCCTTCAATATCATTTCCTCCCTGCTGAGCCATTGTTTTCCCCACTAGAAAGCCAGCAGATACGTTTGAAAAACCGCATCCAAGAGCAGGACCAAAATAGCAGGAGCCTGATCGGATTTGAGCCCTCAAGAGATTAAACGATCTTCTGACGTTCAGCCCAACTTGTGCAAAGAGAAGCAGACAGAATCGCTGCAACTACAGGTGCAGCCGGCCCAGAGATCTACGGCGTGTGTGTGTGTGTGTGTGTGTGTGTGTGTGTGTGTGTGTGTGTGTGTGTGTGTGTGTGTGTGTGTGTGTGTGTGTGTGTGTGTGTGTGTGTGTGTGTGTGAGAGAGAGAGAGAGAGAGAGAGAGAGAGAGAGAGAGAGAGAGAGAGAGAGAGAAGGAACCCAACGGAGCGGAACAGAAAGCAAAGATGGGCTTTCTCCGGTGGTCCCGAAAAGAAGGGACCCGACTTGGCAGGCTCCCCAGTCTGGACAGGTGGCTTAAGCGGCAGCGGCGAGACCTTGGGTCTCCTGGCAGAAAGGGGTGTAACAATAAGGTGAAGAGGCCGGCTTGCTTTCTGTGATGAGGAGCGTCGGGCTTCCCAGGAGCCTCCCTCCTGCCCTCCCTCCCTCCCTGCGGGGCCTGGGCGAAGGGCGGTGGGGACCCCCGAGCCTGGCGGGGGAAGCGGTGGCCCGGCGGCATCCGCGCCGCCCGGCCGGGCAAGTGTTCCCAATGGCCGGCGAGCGGGCGGGCGCGGCACGTACCTCCTCGGGCCCCTTCGGGCTTGGGGAAGCCCTGCGCCTGGCCCAGGAGCAGCAAGGCCAGCCCGGCCGGGGCCAGCAGGGCCAGCGGGAGCCGACGCATCGTCTTCGGCCGCGGTCTGCCGGGAGAAGCGCTAGGGCGGAGACCCGCCTGGCCGGCCGGCGAGCTAGCTGCCCGGGCGGCACCCGGAGAGAGGCGGCGGGAGTTGCCGGAGGCGCCGCGCCCTCCTGCCAAGGACGCCTGCCGCCGCGCCGGGAACTGTCCACCGCCCCTGGTGCTGAAAGCGCTTCTGCTGGAGTCCCGCAGCTCCCGGAGCCGGCGGGCGGCGGGCTGGGGACCAAGGCGGGCGAGAGGGAGAGGGAGAGAGGCAGCCTTCCCGGGTCCTTTTCCTCTTCTGCCCCTTTCCCTTGGTCGGGGAGGCGCGGCTTCCTCCGGACGGGGGTGGAAGGAGAAGGGAGGCGAGGAGGCGGCCGCCCGAGCGTGCAAGCAAGCAAGCAAGCAAGGGGGGCTGCAGATGTGCGAGCGCGCGCGCGCCAGCCACCCTCCCCTCCCCTCCCCTCGCGCGCTCCCGCGCTCCGGGGCCCAGCCTGGCCTGGCGGATGGAGCGGCTTTTCCAGGTCAGACGAGGATGACGGGTTCCTGCCCCTCCGCAGAGGGAATCCCCACCGACGGAAAGCCCCCCCCCGCCTTTTTGCCAGCAGAGGAAGGGGCGACACAGGGCTTGATCTCTTCCCCCTCCTCTCTTACACACACATAGACGATAGTCGCCCGCCCTGTGCTGTGCAAAGGTGCCCATGTATGCTCTGCGGTCGCTCTGCTTGAGGATGATGATGGAGGGGCCCTTGGGAACACTGCGTTGACTCCCCCCTCCCGCCCAGGCCTGCCCCAAACAAAGGGGCAGGCATCTCTGGCGGGAAAAGAAATCCTTCTCAACCCAATCACTAGTGACTCTTTTTAGAAACCATCACTGAACGCAAGAACATTTAGAAAAGAGAGAGAGAAGATTAAGGCAATACACTTAAGCTGAGAGTATGCATCCAGAATAAAGAAATTTAGAGGGCAGATCAACTCCACCTTTTTTTCCTTGTTTATTATTTATGCATTTAAAATATTTAGACCTTGCCTTTCTCCTGAAAAGAACCCAAGGCAACTTCCAGTATTAAAAGCAGTATTAAAAGCTAAAAAATTAAATAAACAGAATTAAGAAGTTCACTCAAAATACAGAACCACTGAACACCTTTGGTCTACCTTAACTTCTACCCCAAGCAAGCAGATACTGTACTGCAGTTTAACCTGTGCCCCCCCCACCTCACTCCTTATCATAGAATATGAGCTTCCTTTGTGCTACTGAATTGCTGAAAAGAATAACAGGCTTGGATGATGTCAGGACTGTACAGTACCTCGAAATGCCAGATTTGCTCTGGATGTTCTGCAGGCAGGCATCCTGTGTGTTAAGAAGCCTGAGGTGTGACAGAAAGCATGTAAAAGAAAAATGGGTTGTTGTTTTTTGTGCGATACGTTTCATGTTGCCCTACCTTTGAAGATTTTACTGCTTGGTTTTTTTCCCCTGAGCACTCTGATAAGTTTTTGAGGAACTGTAAGGGTTCTCAAGAAGCATGTAAATAGGGCCCTCTCTGGCTGCCCTTCTTGTTTAAGAAAGTTGTGTTCTGGCACCACCTTCTGGCTTCCCAGGATGTGTTTCTATTTTATAATAATAATAATAACAATAAAATATGCACAAACGTCTGCATATTTCTGATTGGTCTTACTAAAAGTGTTGCCTTCCCATGGGTCCTGAAACTAGATCAGCAAACAGTGCTTTTTAAAAAGTATTAACCACACACCTCAGTGCTTTTAGTACTATATTTGCAAGTCTTGAACCAACCCTAAAAGAAATCAAAGTCCATTCCTTTATGACTGACGAGGAGGCCCGGCTCTCACAGGGATGCAGATTCATAGAGTCAAAGAACTATCATGTCTTGGATCTCAAGGGTCATCTCGTCCAGCCTCCGGCCCATGCAGGATGTTTTAGTGATCAGCTGCACGCCTGCCTGATTGATTAGTCATTCAAAACGGGTTAGCCAAGGATTTAAATACATGAAAAAACAACTGATTATGTTAGCAACAAAATGATTCCCCATCA
The DNA here is from genome assembly GCF_051106095.1 of Pogona vitticeps. Classification (NCBI taxonomy): domain Eukaryota; kingdom Metazoa; phylum Chordata; class Lepidosauria; order Squamata; family Agamidae; genus Pogona; species Pogona vitticeps. Next base: position 25,573,564 of record NC_135794.1, on the reverse strand, counting down.
GACTGAATTCCACTATTGAAAGCATGAGGCAATGAGCCGGGCATTTCTTTTTGATGCCACTGTGACCCAGTTTATCTTTGGTACTTAGAACAAATTACTGGTTCAGTATTAACTACATGTAACTCTTCTGCCTCAGATGACATTAATTTTTCTTGCATACTTGATTTTCATATTTTCCAACAATTTCTAGAGGAAGCTGGCTTGTTTCCAGTGTGTTGGGTTATCACGGGATAGAATATGTTTTGGGTTTCATTGCAAGCTATTTTGAAAATTGTTTAAGCAGGGTATAATTAAGTGAAACATGATGTTGAACAGCAGTGCCCCAACCAGTTAATGGCTAGCCAGTGTGGTGTAGTAGTGCTTATGCATACTTTTGAAGGTTGATTTACTATTTGTATAAACAGGGTTTATAAAATACTGCCCTATACAATAATAATGGGTTGTTTTTCATTCTATATTTATTGTCCCTTTAGCTTTACTTGTATTTTAATGACTGTGAAGGCCTTAAGTCCCTTTGTGGGAGAAAAATGGCACTGAAATAAAACAAAACAAAACATGAGTTGCTCTGGGGCTGGGGACAGTCAGGTGTCAAGCGTGCGCCCGGGGGGGGGGGGGTCGTCCAGCGTCCCAAATTCCTGGTTCATCCTCACCCACCTCGCAGGGTTGTTCTGAGTCACCCAACGAGGAGGAAAGCCAGCCTCCCCCCCCCTTTTCCTTCACCAGGGAAGGGGAGAATAAAAGGAACGGGAGGCCAACGGAGGGGGGGGGGAAGAGGGGAAAGGCCAGCTGAAAATTGACCAGACCAGATCCAACCCACACACATACACGCACGATCCCGCATCCTTTTCGCAACCGGCCCGATGAGTGATGTGTAAAAAGAGAAGCTTTATTGTGACCCAAGAGCCTTATGAGCGGGGCTCCCGCCCTCCCGCTTCCTCCCCGGGCGCTCCCCCTACTCGAGGCCGAGGCTTCTCCAGCGCGCCTAGGCCTTCCCGCCCCGGCGGAGCCCGCGGAAGGCAGAAAGCAGAAGCCGCCCAAGCGCGAGGGAGGCCGGCCTGGCGCCGCCCGGAAGTGAGCCCGGAGGAAGCGGCGGCAGCGGCGGCCGGAGACGGGGACGGGAGCCGGCTAGGCAGGGCAGGGCAGGGCCGGGTCTCGCTCGGGCCTCGGGCCATGGAGGGGCGGCGGAGGCGGAGGCCACGACAGCGGCAGCGGGTCCCCCCCCGACGGGCGCCCGCGGGCCCGGCATGAGCGACGTGGTGGAGCGGACGCTGAGCGCCCTGCCGGGCCTGCTCGGGCAGCCGGAGCCCCTTCGCGGCGGCGGCGGCGGGCGGAGCTCGGCCCCTTCGCGGCTGGGGGGCCTCATCCGCAGCATCACCGCCCTCGCCTCCAAGCAGGTAACGGGGCCTTGGAGGGAGCCTCTGAGCACGCACAGAGTGTGTCCTCTGCCCCCCCCCCCCCGCGCGCGCCCGGCCCAACCGGGCAGACCTCCGGGGGCCACCAGGCTCTTCTCTCGCCCACCACCCGGCCTTGGCACTTCTAACATTGGCATGGGTTGCAGTGAAAAGAGATTTACGTCTGGTCAAAAGTTTAGTCTCGCTGAGGTCATGGGGAATTTCTGTACTGTCAAATTGCAGCCTTAGGTATGAGTTAAAAGTCAATTTCCACTGAAGGCAGTAAGACTTCAGAGGTCTGAACTATGGTATGACCAACTCAGGTGTGCAATAATGTTTTTCTGTTAAAAACATTAAATTGTTATTGTTATATGTATGGTTTACAGGCTTGAAGTCTGCATCTTATACAGGATGAAAAATGTTCCTGTGTGATTTCATAGCAATGCTGTGTACTGTAATTGGGGTGTAGCTTAAAAGACTTAAAAGAGAGACATTTAACTAGGAATAATTTTTGGCTGATTTTTCTTTTGTTAGGAGGAAGAAAAATTAATTCAACAGGAATTAAATAGTCTAAAAGTGACAGTCTCTTCACCTACCACATCTCTGGTAAGTTGCAAGTTAAAATATTTATTTATTTTATTTAACATATTTTTACCCCACCTTTCTCCTTGAAAAGGATCCAAGGCAGCTGTCAACAATGAAAGGCAATACATTTAAAGATGAAAACAATGAACATGCCATGGTGGCTAATGTCATTAAAAGACAATATTTAAACCCACATGCAATGAATAAGGAGGCATCTTACATCAATTAACAGGCAGTATTAAGGCAAAGATAAATATGTATACAAAAGTTTTTAAAATGTCACTCTGAGAAATGGAGAGCACAAAAATGGAAAACACAAGTACGTAGCACTAAAATTCCAGTCAAAGCAGTAACAATCTGTCTAAACAAAACCACACACAGGTAGCTGGTTACTGAGGGAAGGCTTGCCTGAACGTGATGCGAAGTTAAATGACTTGTGAAGTAGAGAGTAAATGCATTCACGGTGGACAGATCTCTTGCCACAAAATTAAACTTTGATGTTATGAAGAAGTACCTCCGAGAAGTGAGTGCTGCGCCTTCCTACCCTGGTTGTGGCTGGTTGCTGAATTTTAGAGTGAGTTGAAGAAGCTGAAAGTGAAAATGTGAAATGGAATTGTGAGGATGGAAGGGATGGCAAGGGCCACGTGGCCCAAACCTCCTCCCATTGGATGAAGCCAAGGAAGCAGGAAGGCCACTCAAAATAGGGTCAGTAACCCCCACAGGAAACAAACAGTAAGAGAACAAAGTAAAGGTAAAGGTAAAAAAGGTAAAGGTTCCCCTTGACAATTTTTGTCCAGTCGTGTTCGACTTTAGGGGGCGGTGCTCATCCCCGTTTCCAAGCCATAGAGCCAGCGTTTTGTCCGAAGACAATCTTCCGTGGTCACGTGGCCAGTGTGACTTAGACACGGAACACTGTTACTGTCCCACCGACGTGGTCCATATTGACCTACTTGCATTTGCATGCTTTCGAACCACTAGGTTGGCGGGAGCTGGGACAAGCGACAGGAGTTCACTCCATCACGTGGATTCGATCTTACGACTGCTTGGTCTTCTGACCCTGCAGCACAGGCTTCTGCGGTTTAGCCCACAGCACCACCACGTCCCGTAAACCTTTGGTATATTTGTTGAAACCGTCAAGTGGGCTCGAGATAAATTAATAAAAACTAGAACAACTGACCTTGACGTGAACCCTTTTCATTGTATATTTATTACATTTCTAGCCTGCTTTTGCACTGCAGAAAACTGCCCACAGTGGCTTACAATTGTTGTAAAGCAGGTTGTAAGTGAAATCAAAAACAAATTCAAACACAAAACTGTTCAAATGTGCTGATCTATGAACACGATAATTAAAACTGCCGTGAGAGATACGTATTATGGTTGCAATAACTTACTTTGATTGGCTGTTGGCCTTCCAGAGGACGCAGGTGTGGATGGCAGGCATGGGGATTCCCCCCCCCCCACCAGTCCAGCTCTTGTAAGGTTTCGTTCTTTGCCTTTTTCAGAGGCTGATGAAGGAATGTATGGTGCGGCTGATCTACTGTGAGATGCTGGGTTATGAGGCCTCTTTCGGGTACATCCATGCCATCAAGCTGGCGCAACAGGGAAACCTTTTTGAGAAAAGAGTGGGTAGGTATTTTCTAGAGTACAGAGCTCATGAAAGCCCAAAGAGGGTTTGGGTTGTCTTAAGAGCCCAGGACTATCTTGGAAAAGCCAATTAATGCCATGGCTGCTTAGATGCTCCCAAGAAGATCTCAAGAAGACCATCTGGTCTTAACCCCACCTGGAGCAGATTCATGAAAATCAGTAAGAAGTCCACATGGTTTCACTGGAACTTTTCTAGTCAGAACAAAATATCATTTTAGCCTCAGGAATTTAAAATTGGAATATAGCTGTTTTTCCCTCTCCCCCCCCCCATTTTTTATATTTTAGGGTATTTGGCAGTTTCCCTGTTTCTTCATGAAAACCATGAGCTGTTGCTTCTACTTGTGAACACTGTTGTGAAGGTACAGTTTTTGTGGGAAGTTTGGAGGTAAACACACTAACGGCAGGCATGGGTTGCCCTTTGTATTTATTAAAGTGTAGATCAAAACTTTAAGTATCCATTTATTAATAAAACAACATTTATCAGTTAGAAGAATCTTAACAAAAGCATCAGAACATGAATCTGGAGAATGGTAGGGTTGCAGCTGATTTTGGTCCTCCTTTTCTGGAGGAGGGACTTTTCAGAGGTTGAAAAGTCGTTTCCTCAAAGTCACAGAGGCTCTCTGGCCCATCATCCTGTTGTGATGTGAGGGGAGGGGCTGTTGTTCCTTGATTAAAATAGGTGCCCCTTACTCCTTTTTTGTTCTGGATCCAAGGCCTGTATGTGTGACCTCTCTGTTGTTAGCCGCTCAGCGTGGTATAAATATACCAGATGGGCGGGATATAAATCAAATAAATAAATAAATAAGTAAATCTGTAGGTCATTTCCTCCGCCATGGCTCTGTGTAGCCTTCCCCACTTTGGTTCCTCCAGAAATGTTGGCCCCTAACTCCCACTACCATCGGCAGTGATCAGGGATGATGGGAGGTGTAGGCCAAGAGATCGCTCTGGGGCCAAAGGCAGCCCTCCTAGGCTGCCGCCTCCTTACCCGTATGAGACCGTTGCCCATTGGTTTCCAAACTTTTGTTCCTGCCTTCCTCTTCTAAGAGTCTGAAATGCCTTTCGTAAGGTTCAGCTAGAGGGTGCCTCTCTTTCCTTTTTTAATCTCCATAAATTCCTTGTGTAGATCATTAATTAAGCCTGACAGAAATGTAAGTTCCTTCTTAGCAATCCTAGTGCAGAGAGAAGTCTTGAGAAGTGACATTGGGAAGCTAAAAGGGAGAGGGGAAAAAGCATGTTAACAAAATGCCACTCTGACTTTATTTGCTTCCAGCTCTGTCTATTGAAGTTTTCTGTTTTATGCTTTGATAGTAGAAAGAAGCCAGCCATGCAGAAGTATTTTATCAAAAAGTGATACCTAACCTGGTTTTACCTGACAGAGGCGAAAATGTGAATATTTCGAAGCGTATGAGTAATACCGGTGAAAGAGGGTTAACTTCTTGAGGGAGAAAATAACGAGCCTTGTTTTCATGCCTGGGGCAGGATCTGCAGAGCACCAACCTGATGGAAGTCTGCATGGCTCTTACGGTAGCAAGCCAGATCTTTCCACGGGAAATGATTCCAGCTGTCCTTCCGCTAGTAGAAGACAAACTTCAGCACCCCAAGTATGTCTTTGCTTATTCAATGCTAGAAAAATGGGAGTTTCAAGAGCTGTTATAAACTTGGTGGTCAAGATGCATCTGGATATAACAACAGTTGTAGCTGGTCTTAGTTGGTGATGGGCTACGTTGTCTCTTTCTAGGGAAATTATTAGAAGAAAAGCCGTTCAAGCATTGTACAAATTCTACCTTATTGCTCCTAACCAAGTTCAGCACATCCACGATAAGTTCCGCAAGGCGCTGTGCGACCGGGATGTGGGCGTTATGGCTGCATCGTTACATATTTATCTCCAGATGGTGAAGGTGAGATACTTAAAAATCAGGATGACTCTGTGAAACTGGGCTTGTGCATTATAAGGGCTGCGAAGACTCCTTGCAGAGCGACTCATTCTTGATGAGACCTGTTGCTTCAGGGCTCCAAGAAGACATCCTGCTGGGAAAAAAAATCGCTCACCTATGTAGAACGTCTTGCCTCTTCTTGGTGTAAGAAAGAGACAAGCCATGCCTTTCTCTCTGATTTCTGCAATTTGTGCAAATCGCCTTTGCACAAAACTAGGGTTTGTTTGTTTTTCTCTTTGTGACTCAAAGCCTGCAGACACAAAGAGAGCAGCACTGACTGATGGGTGAAACAGAGGCAAAACCCCCGCCTGAGGCTTCTGACGCCTAAAAGCCCTTGCAAGAAGGCGAAAACTATTGTGGGTTTGCAGTTTGTGCTAACCTTGTTCTCCCTAAGGAGAGAAAGCTCTCCAAGACAAGTGGAAGATCTCTCTCTCTCTGCTTGGAGAAGAAGGAGGAACAAAATGGTTTCTCATTGTTGTCAACAAGAATTCTTGTGAACAAATGAGGACTCAGGTTTCTTGCACAAAATGAAGTTCGAACACTGTGTGTTAGCATGTGTGATTCCTTCTTTAATTTCAGACAGAATTTCATGTCATTCCAAGGTGCTGGCCCATGTATTGAGAGTCCTTTTCTTATTTAGTGTTTCATTGTGCCAGCCGTATTTAACTGGGGGATTGAAAATTGAGGAGAACAGTTTCACACTTAAATGAATAAATAGCACGCAGATGACACTTTTAACATCGATACCTTGTGTTTTTCTCCAGTCCTGTGTCGTGAAATGTCTTAATGGTATGTTTTGCTTTTTGTCTAGGAAAACTCCTCCGGTTACAAGGATTTGACAGGCAGCTTTGTCGCTATTCTCAAGCAAGTGGTGGGAGGAAAACTCCCCGTCGATTTCAACTATCACAGTGTTCCGGCGCCTTGGTTACAAATCCAGCTTTTAAGAATATTGGGGCTGCTAGGAAAAGATGATCCAAAGTAAGCATTCCAGTCTTTGCTTGAACTCCGCAGAATTTCTGCAACGTCGTTTTTTCGTTAACAAACTTTGACGGAAAGGGAACAAACAGGAGGGTAGCTGTAAGGCAAGCTTGCTGGCTTGTCTTCAGCACTCAGTGTGGTCCGACTCGTCCTGCTGTTGCTTTGTTTGAACTTGTTTAATTTCTCAGAAGCAGGACATAGGAGAAAGAGATAAAAAGAGCATCCGGGCTGTTTTCTGGTATTCAGTTCTAGTTAAGGAGTGCAACTCCCATGGACTGACTGACGAGAGCTTTTTGGTAACAGGTTGCTCCGAAAAGGTCTGGGGGGGGGTGAGAGGCTTGTTCCCCTCACCATCCACCCAACCCTTGGCCAACACAAACACTGGAAGCTCTCTTCTGAATGGGCATACCATCGGTTTTAGTCTTTTTAAGGTGGATGGTTTCTATGATGACAAACTAAGGAATATTGTCGATAGCACTGACCTTGCTGGCTGCTGGTAATTCTTAGTAGGACTGCCTAACATAGAGAACGGCAGCAGCGATGGGAAGACAGGGCCAGTGGGATGTTGGGCTGCCTGAAACCACATGCACGATTCGGGTCTAGAAGGCAAAATCTTTCTCTTTTTCTCCTGAGTATTCTCAAACATTTTTATCACTTTGCAACAGGGCCAGTGAATTAATGTACGATGTTTTGGATGAGTCGTTAAGGAGAGCAGAGATCAACCACAACGTTACATATGGTAATAAAGATAAGACAAACGGATGTCTTAAAAATGCAAACTATCGAACCCTAACCCTTACCCACCGCGCATCGTTTTCACATTTGATAGCTTTATGGTTGACTTTAGTACTGAATTTCAAGAATGAGTTCTAGGCGTCATCCAAGTTTATTTATCTACAAAGTCTGCATGTCATCTGTAACAGGAACTTGCATTTGAAATGCCATCTACACTGTTCTCTTTCTCTCCCTGCAGCCATCTTGTTTGAATGTGTCCAGACAATTTATACCATTTACCCCAAAGCTGATTTACTTGAGAAGGCGGCCAAATGCGTGGGGAAATTTGTCTTGTCACCTAAAATTAATTTGAAATATTTAGGTAAGTCATTGTCACAATGCGGAATGTTGGCTGCCGAACGCCGTCGTTTTTGGCTTGTGAATGCCGAAATGACTCTTTTCCCACCCCCTCTAGGATTAAAAGCCCTAACGTCTGTGGTCCAGCAGGATCCGACCCTCGCCCTGCAGCATCAGATGACGATAATCGAATGCCTGCATCATCCCGACCCCATTGTTAAAAGAGAGGTAAGTTGTGTTGAGAGGGAGGTAAGTCCATATAACTGGTATTGTGTATTTAGAGAAGGCTCTTGTGATGCCTCCAGCCTTGCAACAATTCTAACCCTTTTCGATTTTGCCGCTTTTCGCCCAGTGGGCAGTTCATCCTTGTTTCCCTTTGTCTTCTGCTTCAGACATTGGAGCTTCTGTATAGAATCACTAATGGACAGAACGTCACCGTCATTGTTCAGAAGATGCTCGACTATCTCACTGAAAGCCGGGAAGAATACACCATCATCAACGTCGTTGGCAAAATAGCAGAATTAGCTGAAAAATATCCTTGCTGGAAGTTGAGTCATGGCAACTGGACTTCTTTCTTATTAGGCTGAAACGTTTCGCTCCCCATCCAAGTAGTTTCTTTAGTCTGAGGAGAGTTGGTAGGGGATCCTCCACCTTGGTTTCACTTCCCCCTGGTCTTGCTGGGGTGTTTGCAGAAGGGTATTACAGAGGGTGTTGGCTGCCATTACACACAACAAATAGTGTATGTGTTAGGCTGGAAGAATACACTGTGGACAATTTCAGTATTGATCTGGGAAAGTTGTGGCATGTTCCAGGTTTACTGAATTTCTGGTGCTGGTCTGAAAAAAAGTTATATCTGCATCGGTCCAAACAGAGATGTTTCTGCAGTGGACCATTTAGCCTGTAATCTGACTTAAGGGAAGAAGTTTCTTCTGTTTTTCTTAAAAGTTCTAATATTCCGTTCTCTTATAGGAAAAGAGAAAAGACTCTGGCAACCTCTTATGCTAAGGGCACGTTTTTGATTTGGCTGTTGCTTTTTCTGATGTCCCAGCAAAATTTGTCATGTCAGGATAACTGCATTTTGCTGACCCTTATGCCTTGCACTATAGAAGCTCTTTGATTGCCCCTGGCAGTGTCTAGTTCCAAGGAATATCAGACATTTTCCGTGGGGGGCTGGGGGGGAACTGCTGTGGAGAAAGTGCCTGAAGATTAGCCTTCACGTTTCAAAGCACCTGGAGATCAGAGGGCGAGGAACCGTCGGTCTTCCAGGTAGCTTGACTTACAGCTCCCATCCCCTCCAGCCAGCGTGGATCATGGTGGGGGATTCTGCGGGATGTAGCCCAGAACACCTGGAGCACCAAAGCCTTCTCCTCCCGGTGGTAGATGCTGCGAGCTGTACCTGGTGGAAGGGGAGGGGGAGAGTGCACCAGGTTTTAATTGTGCTCACACCACAATCAAACTGCATTGGGACGAAAAGCTCCTTGTCAGCTCTGAGACATCTTTGAACTCACCTTTGGTGAAAATTGAAACCAACAGAAATTGCAGGAGTCTGCAAGGTTGTGCTTGTTGTCCCCAGCTTTATTTCTTTTGCCTCATTTTAATAATCACTTCCCTGATTAGTCTGTTAACTTCTTGAGTGTTGGAATAGATGGCTTTGAACTTGCAGTTCAAAGGGGGGGGGCAGCTTATACTGTGTTGTTTTTTCTCCCCCCTCCACCATGCATTTTTCTTTTAACGTTCTCTGCACATATGCTCCTGACAACGAATGGTTCATCCAGACCATGAATGCCGTATTTTCCATAGGAGGAGATAAAATGCACCCTGACGTCCCAAATAGTTTCTTACGCCTTCTTGCTGAGGGTGAGCAAAAGACACATACACTTAATCTACTGGGGCCGTTTCGTGGTTTTTAGCAGATAACGGCACACCAAAACATCAGACGGTGAACGACAAAAAATGGCTGTTCTTTTCTTCCCAGGTTTCGACGATGCGAAGGAAGACAGCCAGCTCCGACTTCATGCTGTCCAGTCTTACCTTGTGTTGCTGGAGGACGAAAAGGCGGTGTATCCCCAGAGGTTTCTTCAGGTGATGAGTTGGGTAAGAAAGACAAGGGAGAAGGCGGCCTTTGTCCAGCACAGGCAGGGGCTCCGTTACAACCCAGGGGGACTGAATGCTGGACGTGGCCGTTTTTTAAGGGGAGCAAATCAGCTGGAAGCCCTGGGAGGTCCTGTGCATTGAGTCACCCGGCCCGTTAAGGCTTTCCTATTGGTTTCGTTTAGCCTGCTTGCTTTATCTCTATTTTTACTCCCAGCATGGGACCCAGGTTGGTGGCTCCCTCTCTGAAATAAAAACAGGTCCTGCTGAAAACCGAACAAATTACCCTATGAAAAGCAAAGGTTGGATTAACGGGAAGTTTAAAAACCATTTGACAGCCCAACAAGAAAACAAACAGATGGCTCTTCTAAGCTTTTTTTAATTCTGAGGCTTAGGTCACTCTCCGTTCTTCTCCTTTTCCTGTGATGTTTTCCCCCTTGCGGAAATGCCGCCATGTTTGATTTTCAGCCGGCCCTTTTCGAAGTCTTTCGGGATGGCCGAGTGTTCTCCTGTGTTCCCTGACAGGTGATAGGCGAGTACAGTTACCTCATGAAGAACACCGACCCAGAGGCCCTCTTGGCCAGCTTGCGTCGGATCCTGAGGAGCAACGCCACCCCGGAGACGAAGGCCTGGGTGATGGCGGCAGCCACCAAAATCGCTTCTCGCGCCCCACACTTGAAGACTGTTGAGGCGCTTGCCCTGGAGTTCACGGCCTCCCTGGACACGGGCGTGAGACAGGCTGCGTTTGAGCTGAAGCACCTCTGCGAGGACCCAGAGCTGATGAAGACCTTGTTCCCGGTGGACGCCAGCGGCGAGGACCTCGTGGTGAGTGGACGCGGCCCCTGCTTGCCCTCGGGAGCCGGCTGTCCCTTCAGAACGTGCTCCAGAAAGGAGGGCGGCGTTTAAGCCTGGGGTGCTGGGCAAAGGGCAGCCCTGGGCACCCCACCGTGGGCCCCGGGACTTTTCATGTGTGTGTGTGTGTGTGTATCCCTGTCCCCCCTCCCCCGTCCCCCCCACCAAACCCAGAAATGGCCAAAGTGGCCCCCATGCGCTCTCGAGCTTGTACCTCTGGAAATGGAAGCTCTCGAGAAGGATTACCGGTTCTAACGCATGGCAGATCCGTGACCACCCCGGGCTGTGGGTGGGCTGCCCGCCTTCTCCTGCCACCCCGGCCGAGTAGGAGAGGGGGACACATTGATCCAGCCTTGCCATTTTGGGGCAGGGAAGGAGCGGGGGAAAGGATGTCTGTTCCGTCCTTGTGCAGAGAGCCCTCCCGGACCCCGACCCCAACCCTCTGGGCTGAAAAGGGAGGGTGGTTGCCTCCACCCACGCAGGCATGCGGGCTCCCGGCTGACTTGGCTCCGTTCCCCCACCCGCCGCTGAGGAGAGTTTCTTTGGGAGAATGGCCTTTCCTGGCCAGGGTTCTCATCCAACCACCTGCTTGTTGACCTGTCCCTCTCGGTTCCATGTAGGTGGATGCCTCCTTATCTTTCCTAGATGGGTTTGTAGCCGAAGGCCTGGCCCGGGGTGCCGCGCCGTACAAGCCGCCTCATCAAAGGCAAGAGGAGAAGCTGTCTCAGGGGAAAGGTAGGGTCACGGCGGGCGTCTCTTGGCAACCTGCAGGAAGAGCCCCCCCCTTAAGGCAGCTGTTCTCCAGGTGCTGCTTGTGCCCTGGAGAAGATGCAGTGCCGTTGGGCGGGCGGTGGTGAAATTATCACATCTTGATAATTTGTTTTTTGAGAATGTATTAAAATTGTATTACTATTATTTTATTATTTTACACCTTTTCTGTTTGTTTGCATATGTACTTGTATGAGACGCCAAACACTATTTTATGATTGGTTTAATTTATGTTCTTGCCTGTAGCCTGATCGGCTACAAAGCAATAAAGTATTTGTATTCATTCAATATGTATGGTTGTGAGATAAAGATGCCTTTGATAATGGTGATGAAGATGAAGATCTTGCTGTTAATAGGTCTACATTAGCAAGTATTGTAGTCTGACTTTGCTTTCGTGGACCTTTTCCTAGAATTGATTGAGTCCAAATTAAACATGTGTTGTAGTTCTAAAAACAAGACAACCCCAATTATTATTGGTACCTGGTGTCAGGTGTAAAATATTCGTTTTGGAAAGGGGTTCGTTGCCAGCCTCTCCCGTCATCGGCCGTGTTACTGCCGTGAAGTCTGGCCCTCGGTTCCCACGTGTGCTGTGCTTTCTTTGCAGCTTTGAACTTTGAGCCTTACGGGCTCCCCCTCTCACGGAGCTTCTCCGCATCTGGTGCGACCGGCCGGCAGTCTCCAACCGGACTGTCTCTGGGGTCTGATATTTCCGGGAACAGTCCTGAGGCCGGACAAAAGGAGTGAGTGTGCACCCCATCAGTAAATCCCTTGTAGGCAGCTTGCTTGCTTGCTTGCTTGTGTGTTTTTAATTGACGCCTCCTCTTTTGCTGTCAGTAATAAACAAATGCAAAAGGGCCGTGAAGCAAAACACAAACAAAATGGAAGAACAAGTGATCTCTTCCTAATTTGCTCAGGAGATGCTGGGGCCGCAGAATGGGTTATTTCCTTTCCCCGCCCGGGCATTTCTCTAGCCCACCACGGTGGGAGGTTTTTGCCCCATTGAGCAGAAAATCCAGGGCCCTGAGTGGCCACATTGGTGGGGCTTGTCCTGGCAAACAGGCACAAAAGTGACTAAGCACTTTTTAAAACAAAAATCCAATCAAAGGTGTGCCTCCTGTAATTCTCTGCTGGTGTTGAATGTGGGGACTCTTGGTTCTCCAGAGCTGGCACAGAAATGCAGGCCAGTGGCTCCTCAGGAGCCTCGTTCAAAGGGGCCTTTTGCTGACCTGGTTTAGCAGAGAAGGGACTGGGGGTGGGGGAGGGAGTGAAGGGGCAGCCTTCCCCCCCCCCCCCGTGGCCACCCCACAGTGGATTCTTTGTCCACTGTGGCTTCCGAGTGAGCGGCTTTACTCCAAAGTGGGTGCAACAGATTTGCCTTTGCTAAGAGTCAGCTGGCTCTTCGGACATGCTTTGGCCGACTTCCCTGAGTGGCTTCGCGGACTGTTTCAGGACCAACGGCTTGAGGCTTGACGGAGTGAAGCAGCTGTGGGGGAAAGAAGGTTACCTCCCCAAAAAGGGAAGCCCAGTTGAAAAAGAAGACAGCATCCAGCCTGTCCCGCAGAGCAGCAGCCCATTGGCGGAACCTCCGGTCGGTCACTTTCCGTCACAGGCTGGTCAAGAAGCTTCAAGCCTCTCGGAGGAAGAAAAAGAGAAGCAGCAGCTGGCGTCCACCCTCTTTGTGGGCCTGGGCTCGCAGGGCAGCGTAAATCTGGTACGAGAACTCTTTTGCTGAAGTGTTTATATAGACGCTGCCACCGTTTCTCTAATGGTCGGCATGCGCTTCTGCCCTTGGGTTCTGAGTGGTTTTGTCCAGCGGCGCACCTTCGTGGGACACCTCCTGCCGGAGGTCCCTGCAGCTCCTTTGCTGAACCTGGTGGTGATTTTGTTCCCTTGAAATCTGTCCCTCGCCCTGCACGGCCACCTCTCACCCCACCCCAAAGGCTTTCAAAAAGGGGAATTTTAAAGACAGGTTGCAGTGAGGGAGTGCTCCAACACGGGAGGCCTTCAAGAGGAATTCTGTTGCCTGGCAGATCTGCTTGGATTTCTGTTCTTGCACGGTTGGACTTGATAGCCTCGGGGGCTCCTTCCAGCTCCATGATTCCAGGATCGTGTGAGCTCAGCTGTTTTTAAGAGGAAAGGGTCTGGTCTTTTGGAGCCTGATTAAAGACACACTGCATGTTGGCTCAACATGCAGTGGAACTCTGGAAGTGGCCTGGAATCCCGTAGCTTTTGGGTCCAGGCTTTTTCCTGCCTGGTTTGGGAATCTCTGCCTTCATGGAAGATGAGCATTAACAAGTGTGCACCTTTATTCTTGGCTTTGGCTCCTTACTTTTCTTCATATAAGTGGAGGCTATACTGTCAAGTTAGCCCGTTCTTGGTTCTGACCTGCGAAAAGCATTGAGCCTCGGTTCCAAGCCCATGTAATTCAGAACGGGAGCATTTCATAATTAACCGAGGAAGCTAGGAACTTTAAAATGGAGCAGGGTGACTGGGAGAGAGAGGGAGAGGGACAGTCAGACGGAGAACGGAGGAGAGGAGGTGGGTGTGTCATAAAAACAAAAAGTGGTTTTCCTTTTACTGGTTTCTCAAAAGACTGCAGTTTAGTCTGCCTCGTTCCGTTTTTAAAACGATGGTGTTGTGTTTTACCCTTCTTGTTTTTGGTGGTTGCGTATTTAAGATGGGCAAAGGAGACCCTTCCACTCAGAAGTTCACGAGGAGATCAAAGATCCACGAAGGCAAAACCAGCGAGGAATCGTCCGGTAGAGAAAGCCCGGCGAGCCCTCCGGCCACCTGCCACGACCCCTTCCATGGGAAGCAGGAGCTCCGGCAAAGCCACGGACGTGGAAGGAAAGCTTCCCTGGGCTTTCCCGAAGCTTCGGAATCGAAAGCGGTGCTGGACCGCTCTCACTCTCTGCCAGAAGCGGGACCGAACGAGAGGCTTCTGAGCCACAAACTCTCGCCCTGCGCTTTGTTTGCTGACGGCGAGATGGACTTTTCCCCTCGCCCGCCAGGCGCTCAGGCGGCCGCCCGCAGGCTGCCCTCCTTGAGGCCTTCCTTAGCTGAAGAGGCGGCCAAGCATCCCCATTCAGAGATCGTAGAACTCTGTGGCAACGAAACGCTGGTTTTATACTTTTGTAAGGTCTGGAAAGAGGACGGCCTCCTGGTTTTTTTATTTCTTGTCAACCAGAGCACTTCCTTACTTAAAGAGGTGACATTGGAATTTGAGCATGCAGACCGTCTGAAGGTGAGGAGAGGCGTTGGGTGGGCGGTTTTCGCTTCGCCCTTTATTAAAGGTTCATTGCTGGTGAAACAAAACCGTGTGAAAACCATTTTGGCTTTCCCCTCTCCCCCCCCCCTTTCCTTTGCAGATCTCTGAGCGTCATGGCTGCCGTTTTGATACAATAGAAGCTCAAAGCATAGGAACTTTCCAGACGGATGTGGAGATAAAGGAGCTGTCCTCCTCAGCAGCAATCTCTGGTTCCGTCCATTGCGACCTAGCGCTGAACGTACCCCTCCAGTTTTCTGTAACTTTAGACCTCTTGGATTTTATCAGGTAGCTGTATAGAAGAGCTGGCGTTGTAAGTCATTACAAAGACCACTCAGACAAACTACATTGGTCTAAAAATTGGATTCGGCTAAATCCAATTTTTAGGCTAGATCCATTGAATCAGTCGGACTTTGATAAGTCAGTGTCTCTGTAAGTCTCATTGGTTCAGTGGCATAAATTGAATTCTTGGTGCCAAGCAGAGTGCTGTCGTTTTGTTGTTAAGTCGTGTCTGACTCTTCGTGACCCCACAGACCAGAGCACCCCAGGCCCTCCTGTCTTCCACTGCCTCCCGGAGTTGGGTCAAATTTGTGTTGGTTGCTTCAATGACACTGTCCAGCCATCTCGTCCTCTGTCCTCCCCTTCTCCTCTTGCCGTCACACTTTCCCAACATCGGGGTCTTTTCCAGGGAGTCTTCTTTTCTCATGAGATGACCAAAGTACTGGAGCCTCAGCTTCAGGATCTGAGCACTGGCGATAGTAATCAAGCCAGCTTTACCACACCACACGCTCACAGTCTCTCTCCTCCCTTTCCAAGTTTCCTATGCTCTAAATATTTAGGGTGCCTCTTTGATAAAGAGGACCTGCCCTCTTCCATTCTTACCGACTTCCCTTCCCTTGCTTGGCTGGCATCCTCTGTGTCATATTTGCACAACTTTTAACGAACAACCACCCACCCCCCAATTTCCATTTTTTAAAAAAAATGTTTTTGTTTAGCTTGACCCTTTGAGTGTCTTGGATGCTGGGAAAGTTTTCAGCGACGGGTCAAAGGGCTGTTTGCCCAGACTTAAACCCTGTTTTCTTTCCTTTCTCTTGTGTCATCCTTTGCAGACCCATGAAATTGACCACTGAGGAATTTGGAAAGCTGTGGCTCGCTCTTTCGAACGACGTGAAGCAAAATCTAAAGATGGCACCATCTCAGGGTTCTCTGTCGGCTGTTCTTAACACCTTGCAGCAAAAGCTGAAGCTACACGTGGTTGACATCATAGGTGAGAAGACAGGCTTCCTTTTCTCTGCTCCAAAAATGTAGCTTGAAACATTCTTAAAAGGAGGAGGACGTGCCTCTGAGAGAAATTCTGAACCTAAGCGCCCCCCCCCGCTTCTCAAAGCCGCCCAAACTGAATGACTTCCTGCCAAAGCTTTCGTACTCGTACTTCAGAGATGTGGAGGCCCAGACAGGCTGTCTGAAAATTGATCATGTTTTCCCACTGTCTCTCAATATCAGAAAAACGGCAGGCAGATTTCTGCTGGGTTATTTTTAGCTTTCCACCAGGGAATAACTTCATGAGAGAGCTCTCTCTCTCTCTCCCATTTAGTCTTCGTTGTGGGGCTTTGAGGGAGGGAGGTGAGAGAAGCGCAACAGCCCGGTTGGGAAAAGGTTTGGTTCTTAACACACTTTGGAGGCAGGCAACTGCTTTACCCAGGGAACGTGTGAATGAGTGAGTGTTGTCCTTCCTTCTGTGAGGAAGGCCTGCTGGCCATGCAAGGCTGAGGGAGGAATCGCCCCTTTCCAGAAAGAGCCCCTCACGGTTGGCATCTTGAAATCTTTCAGACTTGTGACGAGTGTCTTTCCCTTCTTTAGGTAACGAGGGCATCGCCGCCTGCCGGCTGCTTCCCTCCATCCCTTGCTTGCTGCACTGCCGGATCCACGCCGGGATGGTGGCGCTGTGGCTCCGCTCGCCCTGCCCGGCCCTCCCGGACTGCTTGCTTTACCAGTGTCAGAAAGCGATGGAAGAATCGTGAGCGTCACCCTGCCTCCCTGTTGCTGCCCTTCCCGACAGAGGATGTGTGTGACTCCCCCCCCTTCCACAAAGAGTTCGCCAAAGCCAGCGCTTGTCCAGTCAGCCAAGTGTGGGGTGGCCCAAACAGGCACGGAGGGAGGGTCTCTGTGTGTGCGTGTCGTGGTTGTTTTGAGGTGCCTGCTCTGTCACACACAGACCCACAGCTCAGGGTCAGGGAGCCCCGGGCAAGGGACGGCTCAGGGTCCGAACGGTCAGCGAGGCACCTTGGGGAAGGCGTGATGTTTTCTGTTTATGTCCCCGTGCAAGGGACAGCCTGTTTATTCATAGGAACAGCTACGACTTGGAGGACTTCACAGGCTCCGCTGGGGGCTTCAGGACGCCTCTCCGGCAGGGCCTCCTTTGCTTTGGGAACTTTTCTTGTGGTGCCTGACGCTCCAGGGCTGCTCGCTGGTCACCCAGGCGTTGGGTCATAGGAGAGCCGCGGCTCCTGCCTTCTCCGCTCCCGATTGCGTAGGCACAGAAGGAGGTACAGGGCTCTGCGTACATTGGTGACTCTGTAAGACACCCCTGGCGGCTGCCACAGTTCGCCACACATCCCCGGTGGGTGAGTTCAGCAATTGTGCGCCTCTCTTGGGTTTTCTTGGCTACTTGGTCAGAAGGCGGCTTTCCAGGGGTGCTGCCATCCTCAGAGTGCTTAAGCCTTTGAGCTGTCTGTGCTTAAAAGCACCAAGCCTGCCCTTCCAGACATTTTTTCCCCCACCTTTGCATGAATGCCTAGTGGTTTTTCTCACCCCTCACCCCCTCCGGCATCAGGAGTTCTTAATTGCACTGACTGTTGGTGATAAAAGCAGGGCCTGGGGGGATTCAAGCAGCCTCTAGACAGGCCCTGGTCCTTTTGCATTATAATAAAGCTGGACTGGGAAGAGCCGCCAGGCTGGCTGGCTTCACCTGGTTGAGGTCCTTCGGGGCTTGTCTTTTTGGGCTGTGTGGCAGGGCCGCCTTTAGTTTTGCAAATCCCCTTGGCTCCCTGGTGGATCTGGCTCCCCTTGGGCCTCAAGGCATCCCTCCCACCCCACCCCACCCCAGTACCAAGGTGATTGTTTGCAGATTGCCTTCCCTTACAGGGTATCCAAAGCCACAGACGCTGCTGTTCCTTTTGGGTTACCATAGTGAAGCCTTCATACCTCTGTGGTCGTCCACTGGCCCTGTGGCCTTGGCTGGAGGCCACGGGCTCCACTCGCCTGACCTCTCCGCTGACCACCGCTGTGTCCTGAAAAAAAATGGCTTTAGGCTCCCCCTCTGCCCCCCCGTTGTGGTGGAATTTCCCCCCTTCCCTTCTTGTACTCTTTTCTGCTGTTCAGAAAATGAGAGAAATAAGACCTTCCAAGGGTCATGATATGATGCAGTGGGGCGTCTTTGTCTGTCTGTCTGTCTGTCTGTGTTCCTTATTATATAAAAAGTCCAAAGGGCATCAAAGTGAGCAGCATCAAGTCCCAAAGCTTTCTGGACTCTTTTTAAGTTCTTTAAACAGAGGAAAAGAGACATTTCGCTACCTTGGGCGCGAGGCCTTTTCTATGGCTTTGTCGGAATGGAGACTGGTTGCAAAGCTCAGCCACAGGCTTCAGAGATACACTGGATCAGGAATATATTATAACCGTAGAGTCTTGTGGGATTCTCTGTCAGGGAGGGAATTGCAGGGATTTGGGTGAGATTGGGGGTGGGGGTGGAGAAGAGAATTAGGAAAATCATCCTGGCTAGCTGTTAAAGGTTCAGGAATTGCAGTTGAGCTGAAGTGCCAGGATAGAGGCTTCAGCCATTAAAGAATTGGCTGGTTGTAAGGTAGAGGTTACATTTCGTGGCATCGTAGGCAAAAAGCAGTCAATTGGAGCCAAGGCACCTACCGAGTAGAGAAAGATGGGTACTTCTTGTACCCACCTTGAAAGGATGGAAGGCTGAGTCACCCTCAAGCCAGCTGCCTGAATCTGCTGGGATCAAACTCAGGCCATGAGCAAAGTCTTCACTGCAGTACTGCAGGTTAGCCACTGAGCCACGAGAAACAGACATGTGATCTATGTTTAGAATCCAGAAAGAAGGAAGGGCAACATCTTTATTGAGACAGCAAAATATCACAAGTGGGCTGAGGTTGCTTTGCTGAACGAGTCACAGGCCTGTTCAGCTCTTGAATGGCAGAGCTGGTTGTGTAGCTGGCTGACCATGGCATTAAACTGGTCAGTTTTAACAAACCGTGCATACTAGGAACCATCTGTAACGAGGAACAAAAGCTGTCTAATTAAGTTACATGAGCATTTGTATCAAGTTACGATCAGCAGGCATAAGGATGTCTTGTTAAAGTTTCCTTTCTGCCTTGTAACATTTTGTGAATGTTTTTGATCTGCCAAAAAGCGGCGTTCTGAGGTCGAGAAGACCAAGTAGCGCGTTGATGCTTCTCTTCTTGCATCTTATCCATCCGGGGGGGGGGGGGGGGCTGATGGAGCCCTTGTCCTGGGAGTGGGGGTTGGGGTTGGGGTTATTAGGGGAGGCACTATCTAAGAAGGATGGGTCCCCATGGACTTCTTTCTGTATATGCAGCTGAGGGTGGATACAAACCCTCTAAACACCTCCGCGGTATGTTTGCTCGCCCTGCTAATGAAATGCCTTTACAACCCAGCAACTTGTGTGTCTGTCTCTGTGTGTGTCAATGAGAAATTTGCACTGAGCCTGCCGGTCACACACCCTGTTTCCTCGTTGAGATCCAGCCGGACACCATATTGTTGTCTATTTGCGCCTTTGTTTCTGCACGCTCCGGTCTTCTCTGCTGCAAAAGCAACCCTCAGCCAGTTTAAAAACTAGTGTTTAAACAAGTGTGACGGTTCTCTCTGCCTCCCTCCTCTTGGATTTGGCCTCCCCAAATGTTCTTTGTCCTTCTGTGCCTTTGCCCACGGGCCGGCCGCCCGAAGAGAAAGCCAAGGGCTCGTTCTTTTTTCATACACAAAGGCATGTGGACACGGGAAGTCTGCCCATGGGAATGCCGCAGACGTGCAGGTTTCTGTTGGAGAGGGATGATGGGCATTGTAGTTCTCTGTAGCATCTGGAGGGCCAGTCGTTGTGCCCCCTCCCCCACTCGTCTAGAGGGTGACAGAGAGACCCCGAAGGTCCTCCGGTCCCGGCAGGTTCACCTCGTGAGGATGGTGCTTTCCCTTGAACACAAACAACTGAGCTTTGGCCTCTAATCTTATTGTAACTCTGTTTTTTTTAAAAAATAAATAGGGATGGGCAGTTCATGGAAGTACTGACGAGAACTAATAAAATTCCAGAGGACAAGATGCTGCCGAAACACAGATCCTTTAATGCATAATTTATGGTAACACAGCACACTTGGCGTCTGACTCAAACGCACCCGATAGGTTGGAAACGATTGGCTTTGTATGTGAATCCACCGATATAAAAGTAAACATGGAATATACAGCATATACTGGCATGAGAAATGCATGTTACTTCCCCCTCCACTTTTTAAGGCTCTTATTAATATAAAGGGCAAGACACTTCACTCTTTTGCTGGAAAAAAATAATAATAACAGGGGCTTGGAGAGGGACGTGTGCCAGAGCCAGGCAGCCTCCTCTCCCTTTCTTGGACTCCCCTGCTTTCTTCAGCAGCTGAGCCAGTCTCGGCCCCCTTCACTGGCTTGACCAAAAGCCACGTCCGGGCTAGGCTGGGCTGAGAAGCAGGTAAGGATGGGCCATCATCATGCTAAAACCCTGCTTTAGCAGCACAGGAACAAGGTAGGGGACTGAGCGCACCTCTTGGTCCCTTAGTGGGGTCTATGTTTGGAAGTTATCACGGGGGGGGGAGGGGGGGTTGTCTTGCTGTAGCATCCCAAACAGATCCTTGATTTTTCTTTCCAAAGGGGCAGCAAGCCTCCTTAAGACCGAGGGGTGTGTGTGTGTATTCATTCCCAGAGAAATTCCTCAGGACCCACATTTCAGGCAGGGAGAAGGAAAGCTAAAAAGGCTAGGCCCCAAAACCAGCCGAGTTGCTGATGGCTGTGGCAGCAAAATGCAACTGGGTTTTGGTGTTGGCTTGGAGGGCTGGGCTTAGGCAGCTGCCCCACCGGTTGAGCTCAAGGGCCAGAGGGGTGTTTGGCGAACGGTCTCTTGGCTGGCGGCTTGGTAAATAAAGCCAGAAAGCTCAAGTGACCTCAGTGGAAAATGCCAAGCCTCTGCTCAGTAACTTGCGGGAAGGTATCCGACCCTTCGGAATTGGGGGTGCGGGGGCAAGAGGTGGGGGGCGATTTGCAGCTTACAAAGCGACTGGGAAGACGACAGAGCCACCAAAGGCAGCCTGCTGGGTTGGGCCAGGCCCCCACCGTCCTCCCTCCTCTTAACGGTTGAGCCACGGCTCTTGAAGTAAGCCCAGATGGGCCTCCTCTTCCATCTATTATCTTCTCCTGCATCGACTTAAGGGAGGCTATTTGGAGAGGGTAGTTGGGGGTCTGCCCAGCAGTCCCCCCAGCAGGGAACAAAAGTGGCCTCCGTGCAGAGTGCTTCCCCCTGGCTGGCTCCAAGCACTCGGGACCTCTAAATCCATGTGCCCTCCCGCCATCTTCTGCCACCAAGTTGCCATAAATAGTCCATCTGGATCCTTATTTGGAAAACGGAACACCTTGAAGGAAGCTCTTTCTCCTTTGTTGTGCTTTGCCCTTGATGTGGCGATATGAGAGAGAGAGAGAGAGAGACATACGCACACACACCCCTTGATCAAACCTTGGGAGGCTGCTTTCCACCTTCTACTCCTGCGGTGGACATGGGGGTCTTTTGACTTAGCGTGGATTTCTAGCCTTCCTATGGCCACATCCGCTCCCAGCCAGAACACACCCTCACGTGGAGATCATGGCGTGTAGCATGTGTGCGTGGGGGGGGGGTCTCCCTTTCGTGAACGGCCTGCCCTGCACGCTAAAAGGTTCGCTGTCTTTTTCGGGTACCGCCGTGAAGCGTTTTGTTTTCTTTAGGGGCAGCAAGCGGTGGGGGATCCGGAGGTTCTGTTGCACATCCGGGAAGCCGGCTCTCCGGCCCGGGTCCCAACCTTCTCCTTGCGTCTCCCGGCGACGACGCCCTTCGGGCTCCGAGGCAAGTTTCAGAGGACTTTCTCGTCAAGGAGTTTGTTGATGCCGTCACAGATTTTTTTGAGGTGAGGCCGGCATTCGCTGTCGAGGCCATACAGGGTGGTGAGGAATTCCAGATCGGCAAAATGGTTGAAGACGTGGTTGATCCGGGCGTGAGACCTGGCCGTCAGGTGCCGTTCTACCAGTTCGTGGACCAGCTCTTTGCACTCGTGGAGCAGTTCTGACAGAACTTGCTTGTCGAAGGTGTATTCCACCTCGTAAAAGCTGACGATGGTCATGGCGGCTTGGTTGAGCTTCTTGCGGAACTTCTCGACGATCTCCAGTTCCTCCGCGTTGAACTGGTTGTTCCGGTACAGGATCCCGATCTTGACCGCGATTTTGATCAAGTCCTTCATGATCTTGTGGGCTTCTTTCTTGTTCTTCAGGTGCTCGATGGTCACTTTGTATAACTCGTCAAAGATCTCGCTGCTGGTGTCGTCGATCAGCATGTTGACCACCGTTCTGGTGGCCATTTTGCTCAAGATCTTCTTCTGGGCTTGGAGGGCAAGGCTCTTGGCGCTAAAATTATCTGGACCTGAGGGAAATGGCAGGGTCGGCGTGAGGGGTGAGGGAAGGGAAGAGAAGGAAAGGAGGCAAGCAAGGGAGAGGGAAAGAGAAACGGGGGCGGAGGTGTTAATTTCAATTCACTTGCAACAAACTTTTCCCTACCCAGTCCAGAAACAATACCGATATCCTGCAAATGGAACCCCAAGTGTGTTTGTGTTGGAGAGCTGTGATGAAGGAGACCGTGACCGAGGGAGAATTTTCTTGTGCTCACAAAAACAGGGTTGAAAAGGACTCCTGTGCTGAACTCCTGAAATCTCCAGTCTCAAAACAAAGCTTGCTAGTCGGCAAACATATTAAAGCGGAGGGTAGCTGGCGGCAGCCCCACCTCATCGCCCTTCACATCAAGTGGGTCGTCGCATCGGCTTGAGGGGTCGGGACCCTCTGGCTTTCAGGACCTTGTGGGTTTGCGGCTCACCGAAAGCCATACGAAGCCTTAATCGGTGAAGGAACGCTTCCTCCTCTCTAGATTGTTCGCCCTCTGTGTCCAAATTCCGACTCCTCTTTGTTCGGTCACCCTCAGTGGCATGGAAGGGTGTGACTGAACCTGCTGGGCCTTCTCCCCCCCCCAATCGAAGAACTTGGACCGCTGCAAAGCCCCTCCCCCAGCAAGGGGTGAGATCTGCCGAGGGTGGGGGATCATCTCTGTGGAGCTCGGTATGCCTGGAAGGTGTCTGTGGCAGGTGCTCAGGAAGAAGACGAGCCAAGAGAGGGTCCACGGCATCTGTGGACCGACCTCGGTGGAAGCAAAAAATGCAAGCTGTCAAGCTCTTGAGAGTCCACGTGTGTCTGGAAACGAAAAACCAACCAGCTGCTCTAGGCTAAGCTTGCACAATGATGGGTGGTGGGGGGGAGAAGTGCATACTGGCTCTTCAAAGTCATACGGCTTTATTTTCCCTCCTCCTTCCTCTCCCCCCCCTTCAAAATGCAGCAGAAAAACTGATGGAGAATTAAAAATAAATATGCTTCTGTAGGTGGTGAGAACTGGCAAAGAAGAAGCAGAGGCGGAGCGGAAGGCTTCCACCGACCGGTTGCTGCATTCGGGGCAGCTTGAAAGGGACTCTCGGTTTGGCCCCAGGGAGTCACGCTCGCCCTCCCTCTTGGGTTTGTGGGGCAAGCAGCTCAAACAAACAAAACAGGGAAAGGCCACATGATGGCTGTAGAAACATCACAAATGCAGGAACAGGTGACACACCTTTCATCGACCTTTGAGAATATAAAGCAAAAAACAGACCAGGCGGCTAGCCTTTTTAACTCCCCTCACTAAAAAGAAATCCTTTGAATTTCAAAAAAGTGGAGAAGGGGGGAATGACAGGGGCTCAGATTGCATGACTCTCCTTGAGACGGGTTATAAAATCCACACTACCCCCTTCCCCCTCCATAGGCTTTTTGCAGACGGCACCCCTTTCCAACTAAGAAGCTGGCGTGGCCTTAGCATCAGCCACGCGGCGTGGGGAGATTAACAACAGCATATAATTTTGGAGCTAACCACAAGAACCTGATGCACAGCCTTGGAGAAGATGGTTTATCATCAAAAGCTTGCTGTTTTTTTGTTGTTTGTTTGCCTTCTATTCTTAATGGCCACTTAAAGGTGTCACCTGTTCCTCCATTTGTAGTGCAGTACATGGTAACTTTTGGAGGCACAGGTAAGATCAGAGCACGGGTGTGCAAATGCAAACACCACCCTGTCGTGCTTCTGCTCCTACCTTGCATCCTAATAAACGCTGGAGAAAATAACCAAATATCGGTTGGAAATTTTATACCAGAAGGAGAGCATTCTACATCCAGAAGCCCACGGCCGGCTGAACCTGAGCGCAGAAACCATAGTTTGAGATAATGCATCATTAAAGCTGCATAAATGTTAGTCTTGGAGAGAGGTGACTGAAGCAGCTTTTTGGAGAAATGGCTAATCTCATGCCTGAAAAATCAGACTTCAGAGGAAACCCATTCTCACGTCCTGAAGGTAAAGGTAAAGGTTCCCCTTGACATTTAGTCCAGTCATGTCTTACTCTCGGGCATCCCCATTTCGAAGCCATAGAGCCAGCGTTTGTCCGTAGACAGTTTCAGTGGTCGTGTGGCCAGTGCAACTAGACACGGAACGCCGTTACCTTCCCACCGAGGTGGTCCCTATTTATCTACTCGCATTTTTACATGCTTTTGAACTGCTAGGTTGGCAGGAGCTGGGACAAGCTACGGGAGCTCACTCCGTCACATGGATTCGATCTTACGATGGCTGGTCTTCTGACCTTGCAGCACAGAGGCTTCTGTGGTTTAACCTGCAGTGCCACCATGTTGTCCTGAAGCCTAACCACAAAACAAAGCAAGAGGATTGGCAAACTTGGGGAAGAGGTACTCTGACTCTATCACAAGTTAAGGAATTTTCCATCTAATGAAAAGATCTCTATAATGTCTCTTTCTCTCACCACTATAGTGTTGGCAATAAGGACACTTCTGCACTGTAATTGAGGGTACACTTTAGAAAAGTTACTTTTGGCAAGTATACCTGTGATACTTTCTAAGCAACCACGGGCATCTATGAAGCCATTGTCTTCTATGAACAACTTTGAAACTCAGCCTGTGGTTCCTTGCTATGCTTTCTTCTTTTAAAAAAAAATGATATGCTTCCTTTATTGATCCTGCTTGGGTTCCCAAACACAACTGTAATTGTTTTCTTTAAGAATTCATAGGAGCTGAAGGTTTTGAAGGTTTGCTGTTCGCTGCTTGTCATTTCTGCAGCAGCTCAGGGTCCAGGCAGCCACAGCTATTATTAAAAGATTACGTCTTCAGTATATTTTTAATGAGCTAAATAGTCACAGAAATTGTTTCCAGGATAAAAAGAAAAAAAGAAAAGAAAAAAGCCTGGGAGCAACGGCCGTCACCAATAAAGGCCGCCGTGCTGCTGTGACTGCAGATTTGCTTCCTCCAGGCACGGGTCGGATCTCCAGGACTCCAAAATGCCCCGACCCTTTCAGCTGTTCTCCCTGCTCTCAGCACTTGCTCAGCAACCAAGTCTTGTCTCAAGGGAGGCTCAGCGGCTGCTCTGCTGAAGGAAAAAGGAAAAAAACCAAACACACTGGGAGATGAAGAGTAGCCACTCTGCGAGGCCACTCAGCAGCCGGGGCTGTACGGCAGTGCTGGGTAACCCAGATGTTCTTGGACTACAACTCCCAGAAGCCTTCACCACCAGCTGTGTTGGCTATGATTTCTGGGCGTTGTAATCCAAGAAGATCTGGGTTACCCAAGGTTGGGAACCGTTGCAGCATAGATGAGGCTCACAACCTGAAGCGTCATTTCCCCCCCCCATACACACACCAAAAGGCATTAAATTGCAGTGACTTTTAAGACAGGCAGGTTATTGTTAACGTCCCCCTATCTGGAGAAGCCATCCAGTGTGTGCAGTGTTATGAGCATCTTGATTTTCTGTTACCAAGCAAAACAAACAAACAAACGGAGTATTCCAGAAATAAGTATGACGAGATGTAAGTTTTCTTTCAGATGAGCCACAGCTGGAACGGTGCAAATGCAAAAATGAGCAATACCTTTATAGGCCACCAATAAAAACAAAAAACAAAAAACCCCATACACTGTGCAAGCTTTCCCTTCTTCAGAGCAAATGCCAAAAGGCCGAACACTCTGGCAAGTTGGTGCAGTTTGCAACATCACCTTCTTGGCCACTACAGAAGTGGAGACAGGCCGTGCTAGCTATGAAGCAGTACGTGGAGTATCCCTGAAACAAACGGCACATATTTATAGTGTGGCTCCTACTCACGCGGCAGCTAAAAGGAAAATTATGCTTGCATCAGTACAACCAGAAATGTCCCTAGCTACCCACTGAACAAAACTGAAAAAAATAACATAAAAATAATCGCTATTCTTGACAAGATAATTGTCAGTACTTGTTCTTATCCTCAACATCTGGGCCAGTCCCTTTCCAGATGTGACATTTCAGCCCCGAAAGATCAGAGAGTCCTGAGTTGCTCTTTGATACGGGCTGTGCCTGCGTAATTACAGAGAAACATCTTCCTAAAATGCAATTGTCTCCTATTGTTTCCTTCCCACCCACCCTACGGAGTAAATACAAACTACCCAAACATCTGCATGAGATTTTCAAAATATTCTGCCTCCAGATGGTGGCATAAAAGGTACAAAAGGTTGCCAATTTGAAGAAGGAGGCGCTCCGTTCTTTTGCTGCTGATTTGGAACAATGCATTTATGCAAGGCAGGCAACATGTGTGCGCGTGGAAACCCAACGCCCAAAGTCTGGCATATCGATCGTTAAATATCACCCCTCCCGACTCCCAAAAAATGAAGCCTTGAAACCTTGGCATGCGAGTTAGTCCCTATTTAGCCGACCGCTATTTGCTCAAGCTATTTCTGGAATTATTTTTGGAAACAACGACTATTATTTTTTGGGGGGGGGGGGAGAGAGGAATTCGTGGTTTGACAGGTGTCAGTTGTCGTTGGTAGACAGCAGGATGGTGAGAGGAGCCCCAGGATACTTCCGTTTGCCTAAGAACCGAGTGACCAAAGGTCCGGGAGAGACAGTCCTGCCCGACACTGGAGCCTTCTTTTTAAAAAGCAAACACGGCTGTCCTGCTGGAATTCGTGGCACCCCCCCTCCCCGCCATTTGGCAGCCAGAGAGGGCATCCGGAGCTCACGTGAACCCCGTCAAGGAGACCCTGTGGTTCCCAACTTTGGATAACCTGGGCGTTTCTGGACTACAGCTCCCAGAAATCCTGACCGGGCAGCAAGTGGTGAAGACTTCTGGCCGTTGTAGTCCAAGCACACCTGGGTTACCCGAGGTTGGAAACCACTGGACTAGACTTCCAACTTCATTTTTCTGTGATTCTGTGATCATTCAAATCCCAAGCGTGGAAAAGTTTACTTTTCTGAAGGATGGCTCCCAGGATCCCTTAACCAAGCTGAGTATGGGCCTTAAGGGTTGGGCATTTTGGGGGAGCTGTGTGGGGGAAAGTAACTTTTCCAAGCCCAAGGCAAAGCCTCGAAGCATAGCGAGCGTGGTCTGCAGACTCTCCGTGGACTCCTTAGAGCCAGGCAGTCACAGCGGGTGAATTGCCCCCACCCCGCCATGCTTGATGTAATCAAGAGGTCATCACTTAATCCCTGTTCTAAATATTTCCTTTAAACAAAAAATAAGGGGGATTTTTCTGGGGCCACAAAGGATACACACACTGCAGGCAGAGTTAGATATTTTGAGACCACCTCTATGATAAACACCCAGATTGCTGGAAACCGCTCTTTCACTTTCCTGGTGACACGAATGAAGATTTTACTGCCTAGCCTTTTACTTGACTGGAACGAGCCATCCGTCCCGAGCTTAAAATAACTGGTATTAATAGGCTGCACGCTGCATGTTGTAAAAATATTTAAATACTTTTAACATTGCAGCAGCTTCATGTTGACTCTGAGCGTACACAAATGTCAGGAAGAAATACACTCCAAACGGAGCAGGCCATAATAATTCTTGCTAAGAGTAAATAGGGGATGGATGAATGGCTCTCCTTAGCTCACGAAAGGGGAAGGAGAAATGGGGAACGGCCACAGACTAAACACCCCCAGCCATGCGAGTTGGAGCAAAAGATGCTGAGCAGCCACTGCAAACAGCCAGGGCAAATCGGACCGCTGTCCATCCATCCCACGCTTCTCCAGCTCCTTATCTGATTTGGAAAAAAAAACCCTCAGAATCCCCTAGGTTGGCGAGCGGACGGGGTTTCTCGTGTTAGGATTAAAAGCAAAAATATTTGCTACCCTCCCAATCTTTCAACGAGGTTTAAAAGGGAGGCGTGCACGCCATGTTCCTCCTGCCCCAACTCCTCGCATGAATGAACGGCAAGCAAGAAAAGTTATTAACAGAGAAAGTCAGAATATTTGAGGAAATGTTGAGGTGGGGAGGGATCTTGTGAGGTTCCCCCCCCCCCCGTGGCGATCCTTAGAAACGTGGCTCTCCAACCAGCCAGACTTAGGCAAACTGTTCAACGGAAGATGAACTATGAAAGATCATCCTAATCATCCCATTAAAACCAATGCAATACTCAGGAAACGAAGTGGCCACTGTGAAGAGATGGGCCAGCGGGGGGGGGGGGAGGCTGCAGGTGGGAGGCTCCCCGCTTCAGGGTCGTGGGGTGCCCACCCTCTCGTGAGCAGAAAAAGGCCCTCTGCCCCGTGGCCTCTCAGTGGCACCACCGGTGGCATCGTCTCGGACCCACAGAGCCCTTCAGGTTGCCACGGCAACATCAGAGCAGGTAAGGTGGGGGGGCATGTGTCCCCTTTTTGAGAGGAAAGGCCTCCCTCTGTAAAGCAGTCTGGTTCAATAGTTCCTCAGAATCAGGAACCATTGAGAGAGAGAGAGAGAGGAGTGATAAATGACTCCTTCCTTCCTTCTCTCCATCATCAGCTCCTTCCTTCCTCCCCCCCCCCAGCTGTTGGCAGTCCCTCCAGCTCTATCTTCCCAGCTGCCCATCCAAGACAGCCGGCTAGGAGGAGAGTGGCATTTAGGGGACAGGATGGGCACCCTGAAGATCCAGGACTGAAACTCCCTGGATGGCCTCGCTGCCTCTCCGCTTGCCCAGCCTCACTTTGGTTGGATGACACGTTCCCCCCCCCCCACTGTGCAGAAAGCAGCCCTCGTCCCCAGACACACAAACCTTTCTTCTTCTTCTTCTTTTTAATGTGATATGGACACTCCGAATGGTTGTCGTGGAAGGCAGCATCGCTGCCACCCCCCCCCCCCGGTTCCCTCCAGGAGGCTCTTCCATGGAGCCATCGCCTTATCTGCCCAGTTTGTGACATCATCCTTTCAGCCCCTAGTAGTGTCTCCATTTTGCTTCCTTATTTTTAGCTCCAGGAAGAACGGCAGGTTTGATGGAATAGTTCTGCTTTGGTTTTTCCTTATTAGGCCATGTTTACACCAAGGTTTGCCAAAGTCGGCGGCCACTTTCGCTCCCTTCCACCGCTGGCTTCTTCCCCTTCCTCGGAAGGTTCAGTGGAAGCTGGAGAGAGAGAACGTGAGCGAAGGTCGGCGGGGCTGAGGAGGGTGGGTGGGTCGGGACAGAAGGAAGGAAGGAAGGAAGGAAGGAAGGAAGGAAGGAAGGAAGGAAGGAAGGAAGGAAGGAAGGAAGGAAGGAAGGAAGGAAGGAAGGAAGGAAGGAAGGAAGGAAGGACGGACGGGAGGGAGGGAGGGAGGGAGGGAGGGAGGAAGGAAGGAAGGAAAGAGAGGGAGGGAGGGAGGGAGGGAGGGAGGGAGGGAAGGAAGGAAGGAAGGAAGGAAGGAAGGAAGGAAGGAAGGAAGGAGAGGGAGGGAGGGAGGGAGGGAGGGAAGGAAGGAAGGAAGGAAGGAAGGGAGGAAGGGAGGAAGGGAGGAAGGGAGGAAGGAAGGAAGGAAGGAAGGAAGGAAGGAAGGAAGGAAGGAAGGAAGGAAGGAAGGAAGGACGGGAGGGAGGGAGGGAGGGAGGGAGGGAGGGAAGGAAGGAAGGAAGGAAGGAAGGAAGGAAGGAAGGAAGGAGAGGGAGGGAGGGAGGGAGGGAGGGAGGGAGGGAAGGAAGGAAGGAAGGAAGGAAGGGAGGAAGGGAGGAAGGGAGGAAGGGAGGAAGGGAGGAAGGAAGGAAGGAAGGAAGGAAGGAAGGAAGGAAGGAAGGAAGGAAGGAAGGAAGGATCCCATTCCTGACAAAAGATCTTGGCTTTAATCTACTGCAGTAGTTCCCAAACTTCCCCAAGTCAGGGTGGCCAACAGGAGGCTACGTTTTCTCCCCAGCATCTCTGTGAACTTCATTAGGCACAGAAACGCTTTAAAAAAAGTGATGATGATGAAGTTAGATTCTACACACACACACACACACACACACACACACACACACACACACAGAGGTCCTAGGGCATTTATAGGCACGAGCTATGGATGCAACAGAGCCAGTTGGCATTCGTTGCACAGCTGATATTCTGGGCCCCAGGAAGGCAATGAGAAAATCCAAGGGCGGGGAAGGAGGCTGGGGTCATCGAGTTAAGGCCGCGAAGGAATTACGCCCCCCCCCCCGGACAGATGGCTGCCCCTCCTCGGCTTAAGTAACTTCAACCGACGGCTTCTTCCACCGACTTTGACTGACTGTTTTCTGCCTCCCTTGTGTGCGTCCACAACAGTTCGTTTCCAGCTTTTCGGACATGTTTCTGGGTGCCCCCCCCTTCCCAGCCCCGACAGATGGGGGGGGGGTTCACTCCTCACAGAAGGCAAAAAGAAGGGAAAGGACACGGAATGAAAGGCCATGGACAGGTTATTACAAACCAGTTTACCCCAGAACTAGGCAAGTGGTTGGGGGGGGGAGGAGTGTGTGTGTGCTTGTTTTTTTTTTTAAAGAAAAATCCAGATTAGACAGATGGCTTGTCGGTTGAGACCCAAAGGGTGGGTTTGGAGCAGCTGTTCTGTGGGTTGACTTCAAAACTTTCCTCCTGGTGGAAGGGGACCCGGGGGTTGGCTCTGCTGGCTACCCCCCCGCCCGCCTGCCCGCCTGCAGCTGCCCCTGCCAAGGCTCTGGGGAGCTTCTCTCGCTTCAGGAGCAGGAAATGAGGGAACATGGGTGGTGGGCAATGATTACTCGCGGAGGGTTAAGAACTGGCAGCGAGGAAGCCTCCGGCTTGCCAAGGAGTCTCAGGAGGGAGGGTGAGGAGGGCTGCTCCTCTGCCAGAGGGGCCGGCGGGGAGGGGGGGGCTGGCTGGTGAACTTCATTCCCACTTCATTCGTATGCTTGCCCTGCCATTCCGAAGGTTTGGCTCTCTCTCTCTCTCTCTCACACACACACACACACACACACACAGAGGCAGAGGGCGGAATGGAAGTGAAATGCTTGGCCACTGCCTCACAGTCTCGCCAGACTTGGCAGTTTGGCTGGTTGGCTGTCCCCCCCCCCCCTTTTATCCAGAAGCATCCATTAAGTCATAGGCTCTCCAAAAGATATTTTCCAGGAGGGGGACGAAAAGCAGCGCCATGGCGTGTGGGCACCAGATGCCCACACGCACCACACACCTCATTCCAACACACTAAGCATATCTTCCTCCTGCCTAGCTTTGAACCTTTGACTAATTTTCAGCAGCATTTACAAGCCTACAGGACGGTGAGAGATAAAACTCAGGACCTGGAATCTGACAGCGTTTGAACAGACCGTGTTTTGGATAAAGCTGTGTCAGAAGCAGGAGTTTCTGAAGTGTCGAAAGATGGAGAACTGTCACCGCCTGAGTTTTCCTCCTGCCCACCCCCTTGGCTTGTCCATGACCTTGCTCCGTTTCGGGATGGGTCACAATCTCGTCCCGATTCTACCCGCTGGGACATGAAGGCATGCTTTAGCTTCTAACAGCAGGCCATCTGTAATGGACAGTTTGATCCTGAGAT
Source organism: Pogona vitticeps (assembly GCF_051106095.1). NCBI lineage: Eukaryota > Metazoa > Chordata > Lepidosauria > Squamata > Agamidae > Pogona > Pogona vitticeps. The sequence goes on along the minus strand of NC_135794.1, from coordinate 25,541,844 downwards.
GATGATGAGGATGGTAGAAAGGAAGAAAGAACAATCTTGGCTCATCATCTCCTCTCTTGTCCTATCTGGATATTCCAGGGCACTGCATGGTAGGATGACCTCAGGCCTTCTAAAGCCAGCGAGCCACCCTGATGACCTGCAGTAACGAATTTCATCAGCTACCTGGGGCCTTGGCTGTGTAAGATTTGCCCCCAACCCAAATCTATCCACCTTTCATCAGAAAAATAATAATCAGGAAATCATCTCTGGTCGGCAAAATAATGATCTTCTCCAACAGAGACCAGTTTGCTAAACAAGCGCCGAACAGCTGACATCTAAGAAGAAGGGAGAGAAAGAACATGCCTTTTATTGAAAGGGTACGAACAGATTTCCATGTTATGACTCAGATTAACCCTCCGGTCTCTTTTCCTTCCTCTCTTTAACAATGTCGGAAGCCAAGGACTCTGGCGCGGCCGGGGGAGAAATCAATGAATATTTCATTTTACATCGGATTGTAATGCCGGAGAGCTTTTAGACATGGTGTAAATGCACCTTCGGAAGTCGTCAACATCGGCTACCAGCCAGATGGAAGACTGTATCGAAAAAGGAAGGTTGACAAACGGCTGAACAAGGAGCGATCCTCAAAAGTGGGGATGGAAGCAGCCAGGGCCAAAGGGGACGGCCGAATGGGAAGGTCGGAAAGGGTTGGCTTCTTAGAGAGGACTCTGTGTCTACCCTGCACAATGCGGCTACGCCATGGGGGGGGTGATGTTCTTAGCCCCTGGGGCTGAATGGCACCTCTTGGGGTTCACCATGTGCTCCCCCGGGGGGGCAACCAGAAAGCCACCCCCATTCCCCCCCCCCCAATAACACCATCAGTCTGGAGTTTCCCAGCTATTCTATCGGCTCTTTCTCTCCTTTCTGAAATCTTGAAATGAAGATTTCTTTACTGGCAGCTTCTGCTATTACTCTTGGTCCCTCCCCCCTTCGGCCCCTCCCATCAACAATATAAGTTCTCCCTTTGGCCTGGGGACGGAGGGCAGCCCCCACCTCTGCTCACCTTGGTTGGTCTTTGCTCTGTGTTGTTGAGCCCCTTCCCATTTTTGGCAAGATCCCTCTTTGGGATCTTGAGATGGCAGGCCTAACATGTCCAAGGAGTGGTTTTCCCAGCCAGGAGCCCCCCAGCAAGGAGTTGCCATGGCTGTGTAGGGATTTGAACCCAGACCTCCTCAACCCTGGTCATATTGCCCCACTCTGCTTTGGTTCTGCCAGCAAAGGAGGACCAGGGTGTTCTGCTGTCAAGCAGCGTGTGCCGACAGGAGGTTTTGCCTCATCTGAGCCCCCCAAACCTGCTCCCTTGCCATTTGCACCCCTTGTCCCAAGTCCTGCCCTCTGGAACACAAGACCTCAACTGGTCACCTGATGGCCTGGAGGGGTTTGTTTTTGTTTGTTTGATTGATTGGTTGGTTGGCTGGTTGGTTGGTTGATTGATTGATGGTGGCATCCCTTTGCCAAAGAGGCTGGCCTTGCACCCACGCTGCCGTCTTCTCCGTCTCTACTAAGCATTTTTTTTTTACTTTTCCCAGGGTTTTCTGTTTCAGGGGCTTTTAAACATCTTGGCATTTCTGCTCTTTTCAGTTGCTGGATTTATTCAGATGCCACCTTAGCACTATTTAAGGTGGGGTTTTTTTGGTCTGTTTTATTGTTTTTGAAAAAGTCAACGCCACGAACCGACGTTAAACATCAAAACCATGAATCATAAAAGCAAAACCCACGAATCTGCCCACACAACCTCTTGTTAAGGGGAGTTCTGAGAAACCTTGTAAACAAACACCACCCGCCGGGCAGGTTTCGTCACTGTCCTGCGCAGACGCCTCCCTTTCTTTCTTCCACGAGCGCAGACAGATGCAGAGAGCAGCCATCCTAAACTATAGCACAAGGACTTAAAAAAAAAGTATAAAACCCTCAACCCCGTTTGCAGTTCTTTGCTTCCCTGGAAGGCAAGGTCTGTGCAGGTGGCTTCTTTTAAAAAGAGCCACAGGCACACGTAGCAAACCTGCTCCAGGGCTGCTCTTAATGGCTTTTCCACCAACCTTCCAGAAGATTATTATTGACTAATGACAATAATGATGATGATGATGATGATGATCATAGGCATAACACATGGAGCACTATTTGAAGCACATCCTCCCTCCACCCCCAGCAATATCATCCTTCCTCTCCCTCCACCGGCACGCTCAGCAATCAGACACAACCCGATGGGTTCAACACCCAACCCACATGCGCTTGCACAGCCCTGCACTGGGGTGTTCCCGGTTTGTGTGTGTGTGTGTGTGTGTGTGTGTGTGTGCTTTCCCACTTGTTCTTCCTCTGAGGAGGTGCACCACTGAGCTGTACTTTTTCTCACATAAATCCCCAATTTGGGGGCAGGAGTGGGCAACCAGGAAGCCCCTGTTGCTGCAAAAAAAAAAAAAAAGGGGGGGCATACAAGGAAAACCGAAAGAGAATTCTAGTGGGTGATGATGCTGTTTTTTTTCCTTTTTTAAAAAAATGACCTTCAGTTCTCCCCTTCCCTAACCATTCAGCATTTTTAAAATTATTATTTATTTTTACTGTGGACTAGTGGTTGGGTGAAACGGCTTTAAATTAAATTTATATCTTTTGTTTGCATAGCTGTGCTAACCTTGCCATCTGGACCGTGAGGTGTACGCATGGCTCTTTCCTTCTTAAGCCAGCCATTTTGGAAAAGTCCTTTACCAAGTGGCTTCAAGACTTGAGAAATAATCATCTTTGAGCGGCACAGCTGGAAGGGACCCTGTGGGTCATCCAGTCCAGCCCCTGTCCAGGAGGCACCGTGGGGGGAACCAAACTTTCAACCTTGGACTCTTCAACCAGAGACCTAAACCTTGGAGCTACCCAGCACTTTAATCCATCCGTTTCATAAACGAAGCGAAAGAATGAGCCAGTGGGTGGATGCCTGCCCTCCTCTCTCTCTCTCTCTCTCTCTCTCTCTCTCTCTTTCAGGGCCATTGAATTCTTGGGCTGCATCTCTCTCCTTGGCCATGACAAGTGGATTGGCAAGAGGGGGCTGCAGGGTGGGGGGGACACACATGGACTCCCCTCCTCTCCAGGAAAGTACGGTTGCAGTAATGAAGCTGGAAGATTAGAGAGCAAGTTGGGTGATCCCTCTGAAGTCAATGATCACAAGCAAATTCTTTTCTCTCTGTTTCTAGAAAGCTCAGGGTAGAGGAAAATCTTGTTTCTGAGGGAGAATGAGTGACTCTCTCTCTCTCTCTCTCTTTCCTTGAAGGAAAGGAAAAGAAGAGGAAGCAAAGAAATTGAAGTTTCGAATTATGGTTTCTATTTTTATTCCGAAGAGGCACTTTCTGCCAAAAAGCCAACAGGACTGATTCAGAAGCAAACGAAAGGACGGGAAAAGATTACTCATCCTTCTTTAGAGGCGTCGCTTGAAGAGGAAACAGGGGTTCCTTCACGGCCTCGCTATTCGCCCTCGGACAGCCCACAAGAGTGTGGTTTTCAGCATCAAAACATGGCCAGCGACAAAACCAAACCCACTACCTCATCGTCTTTGTTGTCGCTGGCAAAACACGTCAACTGTATTTCAGATGGCTTATGTTTTTATGTCTCAGCTCTTTTCTGAAAGAACTCGCTAACACTGATATTATTACAGTTATTTTTATTAACTATGGCAAGTATGTCATGTCAGCGTTGCCAAAGCAAAGGGAGGAAATTGCTCCCGACGTTTGCTCCTGTGTGGCTTTGTCACACTAACATGCCGCCAGTGAAATACGGCCCCGCAATTTGGATTCTGGACACGGCCGGTGAGATTTGACCAGCTAATGAATTTGGCAGCAAACCTAGAGCGATGTTTCTTGCTTTCACTCTGATTTGGCTTCATGACGCCATCACGTAGCCAATGAAAATACCAGGAAGAGTGGAAGCCGACCCCTGCCAGGACCACTGGACGACGACGTGGCCCCAGACCCACCCCTAAGGCCAGCTCAGCGGGATATATATTCTAGAACAGAGAATGTTTGGGGCTGAGCCAGCCCTGCCGCTCAGCCTTTGAGCTCCTGCCTTCTCCGCTCTCCGAAATGGCCCCGTTGCACAAGAGGGGCCCGGGTGGAGCCGGAGAGGGCCCCCAGGGGCACCCGTTCCAAAAACCTGAATGTAAACACTGAAGAAAAAGGTGGCTGCTGGCTCTGTGAAAAACTGTGCGTTCTGGTTCTTCACAAGAGGAAGTTTTCCTCATCTGGGGAAAACTCTGAATGCCCTCCCTGTGAGATGACGGTATTAGCGCAGGTCTTAAAAATATGATAATTGGTGTATGGGGGGAGAGAAATGATTTACTGAGCAATGCAAATTAGATAATCGAAGGTTCTGAAGAAAGCAAATAAATTATGCCTTGGCTTTCGAGCTAGAATTGCCTTAATAAATAACCTTTAAATCCGATCCTGTGTTTACTGGAAACATTTTTCTTTCCATGATCAGGGTGAGATGATACATCATATAATTTAATGGCCACCAGCCCTCCCGGCCAGAAGAAAAATGACAGCAAAAGCTGCAGCTGGTGGTGGACAGAATCCCAAGACAAGGCGTCTAATGGGTTTCGACAATGGCGCCGCCGGCCGCACGCAGGCACGCACGCAAGCCCTGGTCCCGGTTGCAGCTGACCTGGCCTTCACCTCCCGTGACTCTTTTGGTGATTCTTCCAAAAGGTGCCTCCACCAAGAGAGAGGCCGCCCGAGCGCTCTGGGGTGATGCTGCTGGAAGCTCTTTCCAGGCTATTCAGCTCTCTTTCCTTCCCAGCTTGCGCAGCAATTCCATCTTTTGAGTAATTGATTTAATTAAGACTCATCAGGTTCAGGGGAGCCCCCCCCCCCCCCATGCACACACTGTAATTAACATCCCGCCCTCCTCCGCTCAGGTTCTTCTCAGATACGAGACGGCAGGCGGCACCGCACAGGCTTTTCTGGGTTCCTGGACGCCCAAAGGGCATCACGCGACCTGTGGCCGGACCCTTCCTGCCTCTCCGGAGGGACGGCTGGGAATCACAGGTTTCATGGGACCCGGCAGAAGTGGCAAACCAGGGCCAGGCAACGTCGGGCAGAGGGAGGTGGGCCAGGCCTGCCTACCATTGCGCCCTGGCGCTCATTGCCTTGTGCCTGCTTTGCATCCATCTTCACAGAGGGCAGTAAAAAGCCCCACATGCAAACGTGCCCTTCGGAGGGACAAGATGCCCCTGGCCTTGAGGGTGCGGCTTTGAAAGCATGCCCGTTAAGTGCCCGAGTCCTCCACACCTTCTTGGCCAATAGGCGGGAAAGGGATTTGGTTCTGTGCAGAGATTCTCAGAGGAAGGCAGAGGGATCGTGGCCTGGCAGGGCTCCTGGACTTTGCCGCCTGTGACTGCATCTCTGAACTGGTTTTAAAAGCTTCCCAGGCATCGCCATCTCCACAATACTAATCACACCCTGCTCCTCAGTTGTAAACCTCTCTTTCCTGTACATAAAGATCTTCTGGGGCACAAATTACAATAGATCCACGATAGAGACAAGAACTCTGACCAGGTCTTTCCTTCCTTTCTTGTTGTTCCCTGTCTATCTTCCTTCCTTCCTCCTCTGCTGTCTGGCACCCACGGCACGGCAGTTTCCTTAATCGCCCTCCACCTTGGGGGAAACTGTCCGGGTCGTGCAAGCCCTCCTCGGTTTCACCTGGGTGGTGCCTGCACGCTTTTCCTCTGCCTAACCTCCCCATCAGGCACTACTCGTGCAGGCGGGGCAGGTGGCGGCAGGCGTTCAGCTAAACTGATGTCGGCATCACCAAGGGTGGGGCTCCTTGCCTGCGCCAGTTTCACTGGAGCTGAGCCGAGCCGAGAGGAGAGGCAGAGGGAGAGAGAACCCAAAAGGCAAGGGCAGGGGGACCGGGCACCTCCAGGACACCAGAGGACGCCCATCCTGATGTGGGAGTGGATCCAAGCTTAGCTGCAGAGGACAAGCCGAGGAAAGATCAGGAAAGGGGGGCAGGCACCAGAATGAAGGGGGGGGGGGCAGGGAGGGGCACCAGGGCTGGCTTTTCACGAGTCCCCCTAACACAAGGATTAGAACCGGATAAACTGCATTGCAGCCCAGTTAGTTAAATCCAGAGGGGTATTAAAAGGTTCGTAAATAATAATGGGCACGAAACAAGAGCAAATGTGGAAGAAGCTCTCACTTCCTAATGCTGGGACCCACCCTTTCTCTCCATCATTTACAACTATTGGTTCACGGCTTCTGTCTGGTCCTTCCAAAGCGGCATACAGAGACACTGAAGGCGCACGAAAAGGACAGCGTGCAACGCCTGGCTGCCAATACGGACGCTTGTCTGTGGAAGAGACTGGGCAGGTTGGACAGTGCGGGGGGGGTTCCTGTCCACAGGAATGGTTCCAACCTGCGCCCCCAATGAAAAATGTTTGCTGTGCCTCAGTTTCCACCCGCTGCTTCGAGTCGTGGCCTCATGGGCGAAACCCAGGAGCTCAGCTTTGCAGGAAACGGGAAGGCGAGCATGGTGCTAGGCCGGCAGCTCTGGGCAACGCGCCAGCACCCCATGCGCTTCTCTGCCTCTGAGGCCACAACAAGGGTCCCTGTGCCTCCAGCCACGCTCTGGGCGCACCACTGCTCCCGGTCAGTCTGTCCGTCAGAGCAATCCGGCTGATTATTCTTTTTCAAAAAAATCACAACCATCCCCAGACCCTGAGGATTTTATTTTGTTTTCTGAAAGTTTGGCCTGCGCATGCACTGACTGACAGCCTAAGTACCGGACGCCCACAGAAAGCTGTGGAGTGGAGCAGTGGGTGGTGGGAAAAGGGTGGGGGGAGAACAGGGTACAGAGGGAAAAAGTATTCCGTGGGTCCAAACAAATAATGAGCGGTGAGTAAAACAATTATTTTTTGGAGGGGGGAGTCACAGAACGGCTCGCAAGGAAGCAAGGCACGCAGGTTTTCCCTCCCTGCTACCAAGAAATAAACGAACGTAGAAAGAGACAAGCCACACATGGAACGAACGCCATCTCTGCCTTCCACATGCGGGAATGTTGTGAAAGGGGCATCAGTGAAAGGGTGCCCACCATGATCAGGGTGATCAGGGCGACCGGAGGGAGGGAGGAAAGGGGCTGAATGGTTGGGCTGCCCTGCTTTGTAATTCCACCTTCCTTCCAAAGAGTGCAAAGAGCGTCATGTGGGCCCCCCTCTTCCTTGCCAGGTGGCAACCCCACTCCTGTGCTGGGCATTGGTTCCGGAAGCCGTAGCCTCCCCTAAACTGAATTTTCCAGTCCGATTTTGGATGCCTAGACCTTGGATGAATGGCCGCCAGGGAGCCCCTAGAAACGCCAGGAAGGGCTAGGGGAGAACGGCGGCTGCCAGACAGAGCGGACACCAATAAGTGGGTGAGCGGGTCCGAGAGCCAAATCAATGCAGAAGGGAGCGGCTTTTCATTTCTCTCTCTGACCAACGCTTCCTTGCCTCGAGCTTGGCTGTCCCTCCCCCTAGGTGTCTTTCTGCAGAGGTAGTTCGTTTCCTCATTGGTCCAATAAATGGGTTCCTCTAAGCCTTACCTAAAGAAGATACGAACGCCTGTTATATAGATGCATGCTTTTTCAATCTTTATCAGAGCTCGGAAGGACTACCGCTTTGGACACGTTCTGGCAAATATCCCGGGCTGGCAGGAAATGGAGCTTCCCTGGTTCCTTTGCCGATGAGGAAGGAGCAATGAATTCCTCCTGTGCTAATTGCTAACGCAGGGGTGGCATCCTGTGTCGGATCCGCCGGGAGCTGCAAAGAGGAGGTGTCCGTTTTTGTCCCATAATCTGGGACATGAACCAGTCGTTTTCCACAGAGGGGAGGGGAAAAGAAGATAAGATTTAAGAATTTAAAAAAAGATGCCAGACAGAGAAATGTGTTCCTCAAAGGTCAGATCCTGGAAGAGCAAAAGAGATGAAACAAGTCATTGCTGTCAGAGGCCCTAACGAGGGAACAGGAGAGGAGGACCTCTTTGACTTTTGACAACCCTGGACAGTCAAGTAACACTTGCTTCGGTTGCATCTGAAGTTCACCTTTCCGTGCATGAATTCAAGGCAGGAGTCACGGCTTTCCTCCTCTTCCTGTTACCCTCACAACGGCCCTGTGAGGCAGGCCAGAGGGTGGGGCCCAGTGGCCCCATGCTCACCCACTAAACCTCAATGGGGCCGTGGGGATTTGAACCTGCCCGCCTACGTCCCCACTCTCTGGATGGCAAGACACCGGTGCAAAGCAGCTTTCTCAAGCTTGGGGAAGTTGCTTTCTTCAACTGCCACTCCCAGAATTCATGAGCTGCCACTTGGGAGTTAGGGTCCAAAAAAGGTAACTATTCCGATCCGTGGAACTACTTCTGCACGCGACCAGCCAAGGAAGCCTTACGGATCGCCAAGCTTCTGCCAGGGGGTGGGTTGGCCACTGGCTCCCAGTCTGGGCTCTTTGGATGCTCCTAGGTCTCTGAGGCTCAAGTAGGCCCCAGCCCCCTGCGGGCGGGGATTGTGGGAGATGTAGTTCAGTTGCAGGAGGAGATGCAAGGCTAGCAGCCACAAGACGAGACTATGGCAAATCCGCAGGGATTCTGGCGACAGGATGGGAAAGCCCCTCCCCCAATAGCTTTGGAGCAATCTTTTCATGGGTCCACTCCAGTCTTTCTAGGCATAAAAGTGTTGCGCTGTCACCCCTTCAGCGAGGCCACCACGGCCAGATAGTCCAGAATAAAACACAGCTCGAGTGTGATGGCCCACGAAGCATGGCGCTTCTCACGCCCGCATCTGCCCAGCCCATCATCACGAGAGACAGCCACCCCTACCCTCTCACCCAGTGGGGCAGCTGCAGGTGTCCCTTTCCCCCAGCTTCTCCCGGGCCGTCCCCCGATAACTAGGCTTGTTTGGCACCTCTGGGGGCAGGAACCCCCACGCCCTTTGTCCGGCGAAGTGGGACGAAGCCCAGGGAAGCTCTGGCCCAATGCCAACGGGGAGTTTTCCAAGGCACTTCGTGAGCATTTCTGCCACAGAAGACCAGCTCAGCTATGTTACAAAGGGTTTCAGGGGGATCCAGAAGTCCTTGTGGAGGGATAGATTTCTTTCACTTTTAAACACTTGCCTTACCCTTCTTCCAAAGTGGAACATCCACCTTTCTCTTTGACTCCTGACAAGAACCCTATGGAGCAGCACCAGGCTGAGAGAGAGAAAGAGAGAGAGAGAGAGAGAGAGAGAGAGAGGCCAGCCCAGGAAGCAAGCTTAGGAGCCATGCTCAGGTCCCTACCCCATGTTCCCCTAATCTTCCCATCTAGGCCATACATTCTACTGCACCACAAGGCCAATGTTCCACACAAAAAGCTTGCGTATCATTGGCAACAGTCAACAGGATCTCTCTCTCTCTCTCTCTCTCTCTCTCTATCCATCCATCTGTCATCAGCTCCTTCCTTCCTTCTATCTATCCATCTAAGGTTTATGTCAGACCAGCTTTTATCGGTCGGTCACCACCAGTTGTCTAGGCAGCCATCATAAAAGCATCTCCGCTCTCTCACCCCCCCCCCCAGAAGGGACTGGTCTTCCTAACAGCGGTGGGGGTGGGGGCGGCACCAGGCAGTCAGGGCTGGTACCGAACTCCTCCTCACCAAATGAATAGCTGACAGCTGCATTGGTCACCATGGCAGAGTAACTTGGTCCAGCCCTGGGGAGCTGGTGGCGTGGGGTCCTGGGGCAGAGACAGCTGAGGCCGTAGGCAAGGAGAATCCTAGAGGGCTGGCAGTTGGCCGGGGGTCACAAGGGGTGTTTCTCCCACCTCCCTGGTCTTAGACCATCTTGCCTTGCTTGGGGACTGGTTTCCCGGAGTGTGTGTTTGTGAGCGGGTGGGTGCGAATCAAGGCTAGCCCCTTGGAAGCCCAATTTCCCAGAGCTTCCTGCACCACGTCTCTCTAACACCAGCGTGCTCTCAGCTAGCTTCCAAGCGGAGCTGCCGCGGGCCGCGCCGCCCTCTGCCCCCCCCCCCCGACGCTCCCGGCTGCCGCCTGCGTTGCTCCTCCGCCCAAAGCGCGCCAGCCTTCCCCCCCCGCCCCACTATCCCCCGGTTAGCTCGCCTCGGAGGCTGCCAACCCCAAAGGCACGCCAAGGCGAAAAGGAAGAAAGACGAAAGGCGAGCTCTGTCGCCCTCCCTCCCTCCTTCGCTCCCTCCGGAAAAACCTCCCCGCGCGGCTTCTTCCCCCCCCCCGCGCAGACCGCCTCCCCCGGCCAAGCCGAGCCGAGCCAAGCCGGAGGGCTGTCGGGGCGGCCCCGGGTGTGCGTGCGCGCTCTTTACCTGCGGCGGCCACCGCCTCCCCGTCGCTCAGCTCCCCGGAGTCCGAATCCATGGCGGGCGGCGCCGGGGGGGGGGGGGCAGCGCAGCCGCGATCCAGAGCCGGCGAGCGCCCCGATGCCCTCCGGGCTGCAGCCGCGGCCGCCGACGCCCGGAGGAGCCGCCGGGCCAGGGCAGGGATGCCCGCCTTGCCAGCCCCGCGGCGCCCGCGCCTCGCCTGCCTCGCCTCCGCCTTCCGCAGCGCTTCCGCGGGCGGAGCGAGCCGGGCGAGCTGGCTGGCTGGCAGGCTTTTGGAGGGGGCGCCGGGGGGGGGGGAGAGGGAGGGAGGGAGGCGAGAGCCAGCCCTCCCTCCTCCTCCTCCTCCTCCTCAGCCCCCTCCTCGCCCGCCCGCCCGCCCGCCCGCTCCGGCCGCAGCCTGTTGCTGGCCGAAGGCAGTGGTCCTTTCTGCACCTCTCCGACACCGAGCGCTGTGCGACGCGGAAGACGGCGACGTTTGGTCTCCCGCTCTCCGCCCCGCCAGCTTCCGCGAAGCGCCCCCCCCCCCGCGCTCCCAGTCTTGGGCTGGCGAAAGGGCCCGTGGGGGAGGGGAGCGGGGGTTGGGGGGGGGAAGACGCCTCAGGCGGCAGAGGGAGAGGGGCCGCGGAAGGCCGACCCGGAGGGGGAGCCGCAAAGAGACTTGGAGCCCCCGCCGCCCCCCCGTCCAGGGTTTTGTGGACGGGGCGCCCCCCGGAACCCTGTCCCACAAGAAGGCCGGGTACCCCTTGGTCTGGTGCCTCAGGCGGCCCAATGGCTTGGACAGCCCTCGCCCGGGCCAATGGGAGGGAGGGAGGGCTCCTCTGGGGTGTCGGCCAGAAAAGGAACTACTCAGGGTTCTCATGGGCTGGCGGTGGCGGGGGGGGGGGGCTTCCACCTTCTGTAAAAAACAAAACAAAACAACAACAACAAAACACCACTTTTGCTTTCAGGACATAAAAGGGAGCATTTCTTCAACTGCGGAAAAATCTCTCGGGGGAACCAACTTCCCACCTCCTTCTCCCCCCCCATGAGTTGCTGGGGGGGGGGACCACTTTAGCTGCCAGGGGGGCCGGGCCTTCTCTCCAGGGGGGCCCCTCAGGCGGGCCATCTGGGAAGAGGTCCGGGGGTCCGGCTTCATCGGATGCGGGGGTCGGGGGTGGGGGCTCGGGTTCGGGGAGGCAAGGCTGGGGAAATGAGACCGGCTCTGAAGAGGGCCCCCCCCCGACGACTCCGGAGCAGAAACTGAAGCACGGTGGAGACTTTTTTTTTTTTTGAAAAAAAGGAAAAACAACTTTTGGTTTACTTGTTGCTTTCAGATTGCCCAGTGCTTATGCTTTGTTGGCTGTCTCTCATTGAGGCTGATGATGGTTCTAAAAAATATCACCTAGTGTCATGGCCTCCCTTTCCCCGCAGAGCCCTTCTGCCCAGATGCAACGTCTGGAGAGCACACAAACGCCAAGAGAAAGACTCAACAGAACACAACCTCCCTTGCTATGCGGGGCTGATAAGATAAACAGCCTGTAACACTGGGAAAATCCTTGCCAATCTGCTGCTAAAGAGGGGCTCTTAAACACCTTCCAAAAGTAACTGGAAAACAATCCTCATGAGGCCAGAAAGTAACTTTGTAAGCGCTTGCCTTTGAAACTGGCACAGCAAGGACCTAGAAGGTGCGAGATCCTTCCGACGGGAAGTCTAGACCCTTTTTCAGAACTTGCAGGCAAACAGCCCTTGATCTCCTCTCCCCCCCCCTGCCCCCCAAAGAGGAGGTGGCTGTACTGGCTGGGGTGGCCGGGCGGGGGCGGGGGGGGCAGAAATAATTTAAAAACGGGACTTTTCTGACGTGAGCCCAGACAGCCTGTCACTCCAGAGTCCCCCGAACAGGAGCCTCCATTCCTCTCCTGCTGCTTTTATGGGTGGTATTAGATTCGTGTCTTTTCCTGTTCTGTTGCTGCCCTTGTTGTCCTTATCCTTGAACATTGCATTGGACGTTTCATTTCAGGTGAGGCCGACCAAGGCCGAAGAGAGAGGCGAGGCTCTTCCTTCTCCTGGCTGGGAGCGAGAATTCCATGGATGGAGACCCTTTTCGATCCCTGGCATGCCCTGAGATCTGATGCCTCTTCGCTGCGCCCCCACTGAAGGGGGCTGCCCCCCCCCAGAAGACTCTTCTGGCTGGCTGGAACTCACCGTGCATTTGATTTCATGGCGCATGGGTTTGAAAGGCTGCCAGCCACCCTGCATGGTGGGTGGAAGGGTGTGGGAGAGAGCTCTTTTTAAACAGCTCTCTAGCATCAACCTCCTGGGGGGGACCCCCCCTCCCCCCCCTCCCCCCCTCCAGTCCAGCCGAGGCCCTTCTGCCTTCCCAGAGAAAGATGCAGAGAGGATGATGGTTCCCCACTCATGTTCATTCTTCCTAGGAGGTTTATAAACTTGCAGGCGACATGTTTAGCTTTCCCCTCAACTTAAGGATGGCAAAGCAGGATCCCGCCAGCTCAACAGGGACCTCTGGCTCTTAGCAGATGTTGCCTTGACACCCAGCCACGTTTTCTTCAGCTCCGAAATCCAGTTTCCCTCCCAGACTCAGGAGGGGGGGGGTCCCCCTTCTTCTCGGCCGTCAGATGGGGAGCCGTGTGGGAGGGAGGCCTCCTCAGCTGTTATGCCGCGCGTCTCCGAAAGCAGAGGCACGCCGGTTGCTAGGGAACAGTGGAGATGCTGCACCTCACTTTTTCTTCTGAGCCGTTTCTTGGCTCACGCGTCTTCGGTTCGAGGGTGTTCTCTCGGCCCTGAGAGAGAGCTGGGTCCCTACTTTTCCCAGCCCATGAGGGGGTCCTAAAACCGGTGGGCTTGGGATTCCCACGGATCCCTTCCTCGGCCTGGGCCTTGCTGGGCCCCTGGGGCTGGCGGGTGGGAACAGGGAAGTCCAGAAACCATCCTAGCTGGACACGGAAGCTTCAGAACCGTCCGTGAAAGTCTCCGAACATGGGGCAGAACCTGTAAAGAGTGGGCAGAACTGGGCTCCACCTCAGGGGAAAGGCTTTTCTCCATCCCTCTTGGGGCCCCATCACGTAAGGAGGGGTTTCTCACTCCTGTTTTCCCCTTCCCTCTTTTGAAGCACATGGATCCTGCCTAGGCTGGGAGCACAAGCACCTAGGGACATGGCAACCCCCCTATCAGAAAAGTTGCCTCTTAAAAGCTATGGCACGTTAAATTTTTAAAAAAAGAAGAAGAGCAAGCCACGGAATGATCGAATGGGTGAAGGAAGTGTCCTCAGTCGCGCGCAGTCCTTCTCCAGGGAAAAGAACTCACCTGGCTTTCATCATAGCCTCTGCCCTGTTTCCCTGGTTTGTCCTTTTTTTCAGGCCTCCGGCTCAGAGCTTAGAAGGAACCAGTTACAAGTAACTAGTAATTCACTCCACTTGCAGAGAATAAAACCCTCCCCTGAAGGTTTTAAGATCCCAGCTGGTTGGTGCAGGATGAGACGGCCCGGCATTTGGGTTAGAAGCTGTATTTTGGTAACGCTGGATGAGACGGGTGCAGATAAAGAATTAGCAAATAAATGATCTTAGCAAAAGGTATTGACATTCTGAATTAAAAAGATAACAAAAAGTCTCGTGGCCTCTTTCAGCTTAGCCCTGAGATTCTGAAACTGACTAGAAACAGCTCTATTTACTTTTTCTGGAGAACCGGTCCCAGAGGACACGCTGCCAGTGGATTCTGGGATGGGCAGGGTGAAAACCGAAAACCCAAATGAAAATCTGATTTTTCCCTTGTTCCCTTAAACTGCAAGAGTCCACACACTGAAATCCGGTAGGGCTTCTCGGCTTCATTTTTGTTTTCTCTGTATTATGCCCAGGATGAAGGAGGCTCACAGGGGCTCCCTCTCGAGAAATGGCTGCTCTGCGTGTAGGAAACTGTTTGCCAACAACCACCCTCACCACCCCAGATTTACTACGATCCATCCCCACATAAAGCAAGTAGGCAGCCCTGCTCTCATGAATAACATGCCACCTTGTCAGACATCCCGAGGAAGACACAACATAAAGAAAGCTTATTAAATGTGCTTCTACAGCCTTCCTTCCAAGTATAGAAAATAAGGTTACATAGACAGTTTGTGGCTAAAGGTCCATTGAATTGTGCTGCTGGGGCCCATCGTGTCACAGAGATGGGTTGCCGCGATGCAGAAGGCACTCTGTAGAGAGCAGATGTAGCGCCGGGACCCAAAACCGCCATTCCTGGCTGAAGTCTCTGCAAAGGGTGTGTGTGTGTGTGTGTGTGTGTAATAATTCCTCCATTCACTTCCATTTTTAAAAGTGTGCATTCCAAACCTTCATTTTGGGCAGCTTCTGCAGTGGTCGAGGGACGATGACAAAACGTGATGGCAGAAGTGCAGATGGCCTGGATCAGGGGAGAGTGGTAAACACAAAGCTAGCCAGGTGGAACCAGGTGCCTCTCCTTCCCTCTCTTTCTGTTTACAGTCCCCAGGGCGGTTTTCTCAGCAAAGCTTGGAAATGTTATTTGGACTAAAAGCCCCAGAATCCACCAGCCAGCCTGTCATTCTGGGAAGGTGTTGAAGAAGCTAGTTTTTCCAAAGGGCGGCACTCTTAGGCACCCTTCCTTCCCACTTCTTCTCAAGGAGCTTCTCACTTGCAACTGGTTTCTACCGAGCTGTGGCAGGAACAGGGCTCGGCCCCATGACTCTCCACCTGCACCCTTCCAGGACGCTGGCCTGTCATGGCCTCAGGTCTGTCTGCACATGACCTCCAGGAAGGTTTCAAGCCCCTCCGCATCGTCTCCGGAGCCCCTTTTAATGAGGTGAGTTCCGATCTGTGGAAGGAGCCGCCTCTTGGCCTCCTGCTGGGTGGGAAGGAAGAGGGATCCGCCCTCCACCAGCCACTCAGGATGAGGGCAGCCAGGCTCCATTGTGCCTAATGGGCAAGAACGGAGTGCTGTGGTTGCTTAGGCAACCCACTCCTGCCCACCCCCAGCCCCCCCACCCTCCTGTTCTCAAACAGCCGGGCGAGAACATGCGTGTGCCAAAAACATTGACAACCACTTTAGCACTGCAATTAAAAATAGTGATCCCCCCACCCCGCCTCCTTGTCTAATCCTTTGTCATTGGCATCCAAAATTGATTTTTGAGTGGAGAGGTTTCATGCAGCACTGGGGACCCTCCCAAAGGTGGCAGAAAAAGCCCCCCCCCCGTTCCCTGTGAAGGCCTGCCCTCTCTGTGTGGGCCTCCCCGCTCTCTCTTAAAGGTTGACCCTCTCCCTTGAATTTGCAAGCCGAATTTAGAAGAATTGTGGGTATTTCCGTGCGTCTAATATTTTGAATGCAAATTGGATTAGGGTTATAGTGATTGTGATGATGCTGATGATAGAATCCTAGAATGACTGAGTTGGAAGGGGCCTCTAAGGCTATCAAGTCCACCCTCCCCCCCCCCGCTCAGTACAACAATCCAAACCAAAGCAGATGTCACAGATGGTTGTCTAATTTCCTCTTGAATGCCTCCAGCGTTGGAGGGCTCTCCACCTCTCGAGGTCGTGGGCTCCCTTGTCGTACTGCTCTAACAGTTAAGAAGTTTTTCCTGATGTTCAACCGAAACCTGGCCTCTTGTACCTTGAACCCATTGTTGTGCGTCCTGCACTCTGAGCTGATCAAGAAGAGATCCTCTGTAAGGCGGCCTTTTAAATATTTGAAAAGTGCTCTCCTGTCTCCCCTCAGTCTTCCTGGTAGAGCACCACATGCACAAGAGCGGATGCCCAGTGGGGAAGTCCTTCATCAAATTCGAAAAAACGAACGCCTTTCCAGGAATCTAATGGAACACACAAACACACCCTCCGGTAATGGAAAAAAAGGAAAGAGAGAGAGAGAGAGAAATACTACCTGTGTAACCGTAACGTGATTTTTGTCCTCCCCAAATAAAAGAGATAATGATGTAGAAGCATTTCCCCATTTGTCTTGTTTTTATAACGGAGAAAAGTTCCATTAGTTGACCCGCCTTCTCTGCCTAATTGCTCAGAGAGGGGACCTGGCCTGGCAACCTCGGAAGGGCAGCCGCTGATTGCCTCGGTGTCGTGCACATCCGAAGGCGTGGAGGGATTTTTTCCCCAGCCGTTCTGGAGCGCTCCGGGTATGATTTTGCCCCACGTGTTCTGGCCAAAGGAGACCTAGAAAGGGGGGAAGGGCTTCTTGGGGACCCCAGGCTTCGGAGGACCCTTCCTCACACCTCTGGGGGGAAGCCAAGCCCCCCTGCTTTGTTCTGGCATCCAAGGAGAGGCGGTGCTCCCCTCATTGTGAGTGAGCATGTGTTGGATGGCTTTTTCTATTTTCAGAAGCAACACCACCAACAACAATGCGCAATTACCCCGAGCTGTGGGACTCTACCAGAGTGACTTGGTTTGGTTTGGTTTTTCATTTTCTTCCTTCGATCTCTCCTTTTTCCCACGTTCCCTGTCTGGCTTGCTGAGCAGGAGTGGCCGATGTCCAGAGATCTTTGAAACAAGCCCAAAGGTGAAGGAAGGCTCTGCTATCCGAGAAGACATTGTGGGTTGTGTGTGTCTGTGCGCGCGCGCGTCTTCTTCACCTGATGTCAAATAAGGACAGAGGGAACTTTCATCTTCTGCGAAAAATCGCTACGTATAAACAAGACCTCGCTTTGCAAAAGTCCTTTTTAAAAACAACCACAGCCGAATCAAAATGAAATGCTTTTTCATAGCCAGACACATCGGCCATCCTTGACAAGAGTCATAAAAGAGAGAAACGAGCCCTGTATGTATATATCTCTCTCTCTTGCTCTCCCAGCCTAGCCATTCAGAAGAGCGACGCCAGGGATCTGGCATTGTGGGGTTACCGTACAGATGGTTGATGGGGCACCGGCCCTTGTCACAGAAGGGCCTTTAAAAGTCCGGGCAACCGGCAGGAGCAACTGCAGAATGAGTGGGCATTTGTGGAAGTGCCCGCGTGGCCTTCAGCCCAGGGCGAGGCACTGCCCACTGAGTCTGGTCTGACGGTTCTAGGAAAACAGCTTTGGGTGCATGTATTGTGTGTGTGTGTGTGTGTGTGTGTGTGTGTGTGTGTGTGTGTGTGTGTGTTGCCAGGTTTCCAGGTGCTGCCGATTTCTTCAGGAACTGCTAGAGTTCTCCAGATCTCCAGGTGGGAGACAGATCTCAGAGAGGAGGAGAATGTTTGGTTTTTTTATCATATGCGGTGGTCTTAATGCCTGGACACCCCCGCCCTCTTCCAGCTCTCAAAGGTGTTGCTTAGCACAAATGTGTTGTGTACATCATCTTTATTTGGGGGGTAGTGAGGAAGTCCTTGTCTCCCCTCCCAAGCACACGGACAATTATTTCTATCATGAAGGACCCCAGACTTAGGTTGTAGCCCTGAAACCTCAGGAATGAGAGGGTGCTGCGCTGGGGCATAAGGGTCCCCAGCCCTGCCACGTGACCCTCGGAGCAACTGGGCAGAGTGGCCATCTGCCTAAGACACAGTGACCAGCTGTTATGGCCATCGGCTGGGCTTTCGGGCTGAGTAGGGTTTTCGGCCAAGGTCTTCCTAGTTTATCAACTTAAATGGGCTCTTTGGCCCTGTAAAAGTTAAGGAGAAATCTGGGCGCCAGCTCTGAGGGTGTGCCAATTTCCCATCGGATGGCACCACCCTCTCTCACTGAAACCAGGTGCAGTCAGAGCACAGGAGCAAAAGCCAGCCTGGTTTAGTAACACATCAAAAAACTCCAGTTAGACCACTGGCAGTGCGGGACGGACTCCAAACCTGTTGATGGAGGTGGCTGCCTGTGGGTAGGGCTGGCCCTGTGCATAAAAGCACATGCACGCACATGCGTACATGCGCATGCTCTCCAAGCACATTCCAAGGAAAAAGACGGATTTGGTGGAAGGCCAAGGAGGGGAGCCAATGGAGGAAGCATCAGAACAATCTTTAAGCACTCCTCCCGGCTGCCCGAGACTTGAGCAAGAAAACGTTCTGTCTTATCCCTGCTATAAAAACCCAGAGCTTTCCATGTAATGATAATTCATGTTAACAAGGAGCAGCTGTCGACTGGAATTCTGCTACTGCACAATGCCAAAAAAATGGTGTGAGTTGCGGCATGGGAGGCACCGGAAGAGATGTAGGGGTCAGGATGAGATTCCCATTGGTGTCCAGATGTGGTCCACCTACGACTTCCAGCATTCCTCGTCTTCAGGTGTGGTGGCCAAGGATGATGGGATGTGCAGTCCAAGAACAACTACTGAGAGGCCTTTCCACTTTACAATTATTTGTTATTTTATTATTATTATAGGGAAAGGAAAACAAGCAGCTTTTGTTCACAGACCATAAAGTGTCAGTGTCCGTTATGGCCAAAACAAGGTCATGTTTCTTGGGAAACTCAAGGCTAACCCAAGAAAGGAAGCTCAGTCAAGGCAGATGTGTATTCCTGGCAGCCGTGTAAAATGCACATGCTGCAAAATCAGCGTTGGCCGAGAAAATCTGGTTAAAGAAAGTGGTGAATGGGGAGAAAGCACGGACCTCAAGGTGTTCCACCATCTGGAGAACGGCCTGAAGGGACACCAGCGAGGCGGAGAGGACCCACCACCAGGCCCCGCATGCTTCCCTGTTTCCGCGCACCACTTCTCCAACTCTTGAAAAAAGGACAACCGTAAGCGTAACCATTAAGTTTGGTGTTTAGAAAACTTTGGGTTCAGTTGAAACTTTGGTTCTTTTTTTTTCAGCAAAAGGAAATGAAAAGAAATGAAAGCTTGTGATCGCTTACTACTTTTTTTTGATGGACTCGTCCTAAAAGAACAAAGAAAGACGGTTTGTTTATTTCTAATTCGGGCTCCAGCAAAAGCCGCCGTTAATGAGTGGGAGACTGAAGCATCTCCGGGGCATGTCATGTTCTTTGTTGTGGACCGTTTTAGGAAAGCTGTTTTCGATTAATTGGGGGGGGGGGACTGAAATAGAAGAACGGCCATCGAGTGCGGTGTTTGTGCCAGCCCAGAGCTGCACCTGGCATGGCAGAAGATCACAAGGAGGGGAGCATCTCAGGATTACAGAGAAGAACCACGATGCCACCTGTGTGTGCCGGATGCGTCTGCAGGGAGATCTGGGCTCTGGGACACCCATAATCGAAGAACAAGGGGGCAGTTTGTTGACCAGGGAGGGCAAGGTGCCCCCGCTGCAAAATCTGGGATGGGGGGGAACGTTGTCCCTGCGCTCCGCTTGCAAGCTGCTGTCACCAGAGGGCATGGGAGATATTATTCTGTTTGGAAGGGTGTCCAGCTTCCGATGGAGGTGTTCTCTGGTTCCAGGATTGACTGTTGGGAAAGATTTTGGCCCGACATACGAGGGAACTACTGATGGAGCCTATGACTCTGTGTTGGCTGTGCTGGCTGCTGGGGATAATGGGGTTTGTGGTCCGACAGACAGATTCTCCGTTCCAATGTAGGGTCTGTGGCTGTGGGCTTTGCTTAAGCCCAGGCAGTTATTGAAAAGAAGGAAAGAAAAAAAAAAGATGGAAAAATCCGAATATCTGAGAAACCAGAAAAGGAAGCTGAAAACGAAATGGAACGTCATTCCACAGGGTTCATCTACAAGCTCACATAAGTTTTCCAAGCTCTGGAAGGATGTGTTGTGTTCAGACCTCCTTCCCTTTTCTATGTCTCCCATCCTTTCAGCGGTCCCGGAGATGTTATAAAGGCAAGATTTCAGTTGCAGGCTGGGGGACAGAAAGAGAACCGGGTGGTGGTGCAGGCGCTGTCTTCTCTAAAGACCCCCACATATTGAAAAACATTGAGAGAGAGAGAGAGAGATCAGAGATGGGAAGAGCTGAAATTCAATATATGGCCTTCAAGGCAAACAATAAATCCAACCCGTCAGGGAACCCAGCATCCCAGGCAAGGAGGCAGCTGTGGGAATGGATGTGACCAGAGGGTGCAGTTCCACTGGCCGGCTGGTGACAGATGAGACCTCTGAGGTCTAGCAGCATGAATGCCAGGGAGGAGAAGAGGGTGTGGTGGGTCAGCCCCTCACGCCCGACTTTCTGAAGTTTGCCTTTCGCTTGCAGGTTGTCCTGATATTCGATTTCGCCCCTCCTGGAGTTGAATCCCTCACCCCACCGTGGATGAAATGCAGAACCAACTCAAGGGCCATGGTTTTGGAATGAAAGCAAACGATTGATCGGCCGTGTTCTCTCCCAGAAGAGAAAGAAGGGGCTCTGAGGGTCAGCTGCGAGACCAAGCCCCACTTTGAGACCTGTTCACGTTTCTCTCGGCTCAGAAACGGGCTGCAATTGAAGGAGAACTGAGGGGAGGCCAGAGGGCAAAATCCACAGGGGCTGAATCCAGTCAACCCTTGAAACTTGCCTGAGGGGGGCAGCCCCCTGGGGCTTTTACAGTGCCCTCCTCTAGCCTTGATTCTTGTGGAGGGTCCACAGGGCACTGCAATCCTCAGGTGTTTGCCAGAGATGCCCCCCCCCCCAATTACATGAGCTGCAGCGTGCTGCCAACCCTAAGAGGTGGGTGACGATGCTCCTTTTAAGCAAACCAAGGCAGAAGCAGACACACATTATAGATAACCCATCTTAGAAGAGGGAAATCCTTAAGGGCAGACTGTATGTGAATGTCACAGCAAGCCTCCTCCTCACCTCCTGGAGCTTGCTGATCAGCTTCTTCTGTTTTGCGATTGGACCTTAAGCGTGTGGCACTTTTCAAGGCTGATTCTGCAAGGACAAAAGTCCGCCCGAAGGGGGTTTCTCATACACTTTCGGTTCAAGTGGTGGATTATTCCACAACGCCCCGATTCTGCTGTCATGTAATGACGGGTGACCCTGCTGGGTTTGTATGTGTGCAGTGAATAACAATGGCTGAAGTTTGCCTGTAGGAATTTTTTTTTTTTGGCAGAGAGAGAGAGATCGAGAGATCGGTGGATCTTAGGAGAAGAGTGAAGACGGTCCTCAAAGGAAAACGCGAACCATCACAATGTAGCTTTGCAAACCGGAAGTCTTCCTGCCCCTTTCATACAAAAACAAGCTATGAAAGGACTTGTGGAGTTGGGAAGGATGGTCTAGTCCCACCCTGGCCCATGCAGAAGTCCCCCCCCCCAGGTAAAGCATCCCTGACAGAAGGGAAGGATGGGACAGCCCCGTCTGACTCTTGGTGGCCTGCTACTAATGAAATCACAGAGAAGACCCTCTTGCTTCCAGTTCAAGGAACTATGTTCCGTAGAGAACTTGTGGCAAGTGTTTCCCTTCCCTCTTTCCTGAGAAACAGGCTCCCCCACCACCACCACCACCAACACCCCCCAGCCTGCACAGGGACCGACCCCCTCATGGCCTCTCCTCTTCCTCTGTTCCCCATGTGTCACATTTACACCGGGAAGCTCAGAGGGGCAGAGAAACCGAAGGGTTGAGCTGGAGCATCCTGGCTCTTTTTGATGGAGAAATCAGTGGCCAGAGCATCCGTGAGAGCTGTCCCACCAGCCCTCCGGTCCAAAAAGCCCCCTCCATCTTCCAGGCGAGAGCCTCTCAGAGATTTGGAAAAGGGTCACCGTCTCCTTCTCGGCCATCTCCAGATGACCCCTAGCCTTTCCCCCACAAGGGCTGGGTTTCCAGACCTTTTAACCTGCAGGTCCCACGTTCCCTTCCAGGCTGAAAGACTCTCGTCACCAGCGGCCTGACGTGGCGGCGCTGCCTGTTCTTCTCTCGGTGTGCCCTCTGCTGGTCCACCCTCAAGGCAGCGAAAAGGATTTGCCTGTTCACAGCTCCGAGGGGTTACTTTGCAGTCTGAAGGCACCCGAGGGATGGACGAGGTTTAAACCCCCCAAACGGCACCTCTACATTAGGATGCAAAAAAGCTGCTTCTCCTGCCCGTTGCTCGTTGAAGTTGTCAGAAGCAACTTTATGGTTCTAAGAACTGCAATGTAAAGGTTCATATTTTTCCTTGATTTTATTTTATTTTTTTTAACCATCAGACTTTGCATAAGAAGCTCACTGTTTAAAAAAATGCATGTTACTTTTCTGGTTGCTTAGTTGTCTATTTAATTTGTGTCCCACATTTTCACCAAATTTGAACGGTATGACCCCAAAATAGAGTTTCAATTCAACTTAGCTTTGCAGCATCCAACCTCCTTCCCAGGAGCGTTGTGAGGGTTCCATGGGAGACTTAGCCGGCTCTTGCTCCAAGCCTAGGGAAGAAAATCTGTCTTCCAGAAGCTGGGCAACCTGTGTGTGCACCATTCAGAACGAAGGGGTGTTTGGGTGTCTTGGAACAGCCAGGGGGTCCATGGCTCCTCCTAAGAGGCTCTCCGGAGTAGGACTGAACCTTGTAAAAATGTCACAAAGTTTAAACACCAAAAGAAGAAAACAAAACAACCCATTTATTTTGGCCACTTTTGGTTTCACTTTTAATGCCCCAACCCACCACATGACATCCAAACTGCTGAAGAGCTACCCATCCTTGCCTTAATGGATGAAGGATGCCAGTGGTACGTGTCCTGCTTTCCTTTACCCTGTGTGAGTCCAGAAGAATGGGCACGTTCGCCTGGGGGACTCAGCTCTCGTACAGCTTTCCACTCCACCCTCCTGGCACCACATGTCAGTCCCATTGTTCTTTCACTCTGAAAATGGCCCAACCTGCAGACTTTCTGCCCTCAGGTTTTCTTCCTGCTTCCTGGTGTGTTTTGGCACAAGAATTCAATTGAAACAACAACCCAGGGCCAAGGTGGTCCAACTCAACTCTGTCCATCTGCAAAACACCAGGAACATCTGGGCTTTTATGCAGAGAGTGAAACAAGCAACACAGAATTTCACATGGACATGACAAATTTGTACAGGTAACTCCTCCTGTGTATCCTTATTATGTTGCAATCAGATGCTGCTACGTAAAAAAAAAAATACTTCACATATAGTTCTGTGTCCAAAACCTGAGTTCTGCCCAAGAGCCTCCTGGGTCAGCAACCTATTCAGAGGCAACAGACAGTTTTGCTGAGTGAGTGAATGGATGTATCTGGAATGAGTGAAAGTTTGTTGTGTGGAGACAGTCCAACCCATCAGTGTTGATCAAGACAGCCTAACCAATCAGTGTTCTGATGTTTTGGGGGCCCATCTTATTCTTTGTTGCAACGCTCGTCCCTATTGATTCTTGGCGTGAAGATCATCTCCAGGAGCGGCTGCCTCTCGTTTGGGTGCAAAGACAAGTCGTTGTTTTTCTGAATGCGCTGGAGACCTTTCAGAGAGTGGACGCTGCACTTTCTCAGGAGAGTCACCAGGATCGTTTTCATCATGACCATGGCAATGAATTTCCCAACACAGCTCCGGGGGCCAGACCCGAAGGGCTGGAAGTAGCGATGAGGGACCTGCACAAAATGAACGAACCCACAACGTTGTCAATGGACTTCTAGTCAAAAGTGTGGAAAGGTTCTCATGCACTGATTGCAAAAGTCATTACCAACTGGGAGAGATCTTCCCATCCCTGCCCGCATCCTGCCTCTGCTGAATCCCAGGTTAATTAGGGAAATATCCAAATGTATCAAAGGGATTCCCGAAGAGGAAAAGGCTATTTACATTAATGTGGTCCTGCAGTTGACAAATGCAAATGTCCATTTAAAGAGATCAGGCAGCAGGCAAATGAGAAAATAGGCCCTGTGTGACACCTTGGAGAACTGTGGTGAATTGCAAGATTGGGTATAATGTGTGTTGTTTTTGTGTCTGCTTCCTGAGGCATGCAGATCACAAAAACAGGCGCTATTGTAAGGAGAGAAACCGCGCATTTGCCTTAATGCAGTTGGACTCCCGTTCACCCTCTTATCTTTGCCCTAAGCAATAGCAATAATTGCAGTTTTTCCTTTTTAAATCTCACCCCCCTCCCCCAAAAAAACTTACATTCTTCTCAAAATTCTCAAGGGAGAATTCATTAGGTTTCGGGAAAAACTCTAGCTTATGCATGCGGCCAATGTTCAGAATGATGTTGGTTCCTTTCTTCACTGGATAGCCATCGATCACGTCATCCCGCAAGGCTTTGCGCATGACCAGGTCCACCACCGGCTGGTATCTCATGCTCTCGAGGATAAAATTCTCCACCACTTTAAGTCTGGGCATGTCCTCACCTTGGATCTCCCTGTTACCTTTAAGGAGGAAGGAGGGGACAGAAGGGCTGGTCACTGGTTGACCCTCT
This sequence comes from Pogona vitticeps, assembly GCF_051106095.1. Classification (NCBI taxonomy): domain Eukaryota; kingdom Metazoa; phylum Chordata; class Lepidosauria; order Squamata; family Agamidae; genus Pogona; species Pogona vitticeps. Next base: position 25,517,325 of record NC_135794.1, on the reverse strand, counting down.
GCAATCGTCACCTCTAAACAAGCAGTGGAACTCTTTGACCTCGATTTGGGATTTTAACAAAGCATGAAAAATCCATGTGCAAAACCAGGAAGAGGTGGAGAAGGGCGTCTTGAACCATGTAGACTAGTTCAAGAGAGACAGAATATACAATCAGCAGCGGCACGTGGTGCTTCTCTTGCTGAACTGCACCACGTTAGGAAGTAAATGACAGAACAGGGGAGGTTGGCTAACTTGTGTAAAATAGCAACAGCAGCACCAGTTCTCTGTGTGTTCAAAGCTAATGCTGGGGAGAAGCCTAGGGTGCAAGGCACTTGTTGACGTGGGAAACATTTCCATGCATACAGTCTATTGAAGGCATACGTTTCAGCTTTTGGATCCCTAATAGTTTGGACCCTTCCAACCAATTCCAATTAGATCATTTTGGGGAAAAAATTTTTTTTATCCCTTCTGGTGTGCTGGGATACTGACCTATCTGTGCCTGTATTTCCTTCATCATTGCGTCTTCCACCTGAGGGTGTTCTGCAATTAGCACCAGCATGAAAAATAGTGTCACAGAGAGAGTATCAGGGGCAGCAATCAGCATCTCCAGAACACACTGGTTCACATTCTCACTGGTAAGTTCCCCACGGCTCTGTAAGATCAAATCAAGCAAGGAGTCATGATCAAACACAGGTGGAATAAGACTGGTAAGCGAGGATCATAACGTGGGCAAATATACTCAAAATATACACCCAGTCTCTGGCTGGGATGCTTCAGTAGCTCCCTGCATTTGCCCCGGAGAGAACCTGAGATGGGTTAGTGTAAGGTGCTCATGTACAGGTGGGGAGAGATTAGAATCAGTGGCAGGTAGCAGGTCAATGATGAACGTGGCCCTGGAGAACTGCTGTGGGTCCTGGGCCGGATGATTCAATCGAGCCAGAAGTGGCTTTCCTTTCCTTTTTTCAAAGAACAGGTTCCTATGAATCAACACAATCCCCTCTCCCTGCAGCTTGACTTAATGGAGAGCAGGGATGACGACTTAGGGCGCACGTGACCTCTGTGTCAGAAATTACCTGTGCAAAAATCAGCTGGGAGGTGAAATCCATGGGCTCCTCCAGTTTCTCCAGCAGGGAAAGCTTCTGCCGCTTCTGCTGGATCAAGACTTCAATGGCCTCCTTCAAGTCATTCCTGGAAGAGAAGGGACCCCTTGCTCACCACGAAGCGCCCCCCCCGTGATGCTCTTGCACCTGCTGGCCCTTTGATTGGGGCAGAGCTGGGGTTCCTGAGGTCAAAGGGTCAGCAGGGAGGAGGGCACCACCTGCAAACCCCCCCCCCCCCGCGCCCGAGATCTCCCACCCCATCAGAGCTTGGCTTCACAGTAATTCTGTAGATTGAAATGGAGGGATTTCCCCAGCGGTGATACCTCCTTATGGGGTTACTTCCACACCTACACCCATTTGCCCCAGGACCTGAGGCCCCTCTCCCCACCCCCAACACACACTTTGGGGATAAGATCCTTTTGAACGGGCCCTATCCTGCCTCATTCCCTTGTGTTCCTCTCTCCATTCCGGTGAAGCAGCCCCGTGGCAAGGGCACACCACCCCTTCCTCCTGGACGAGGTCTCCCCTTGCGCCCCAGCCTGGTCAGGAATCGGGGAAAGAGCTGGGATCCCCCCTTCTTCCTCAGCCCCAGACCTTCATTCATGACCGTCCTTTTAAAAAAAGCATTGTTGCTCCTGCTACTTACGCAGACTTCTCGTATTTCCTGTACAGCCATGAAAACTTGAAGAAGATGTCGGGTTTCAGCAGGAGGGCCTGCCAAGCGTCAAAGTAATTCTGGATTTTGAGCACGATGGCGTTTTCTGAAATGGCACAAGGATGGGGTCCACTCTCTCTTTCTTCAAATGAGTAAATGCCAGGGTACAGGGCTCCCCTCCCCACCCCCATTTCGCTCTTGCAACTCTCCTGCGAGGTAGGCCAGGCTGACCAGCCCGAGGCCATCCTGTGAGTAGGGACCTGAACCTGGACTAGATAGGATGGCCATATGGGTCAGGGTAGGAAACGGGGCTCCCAGATGAGGGCCCTAATTTTCTCTGGGTTCCCAGAAGGGAAGACAAACAGGAGGGAGAGCACCCTTGGAGACAGAGAGCATCCATTTCTCCATGAGACAAGAGATCCCAAACGTGACATGGGGATATTCCCTCCTGGTTTTTTCTTTTAGAACATCTGGGCTTCAAAATGTTTCTCTCTCTCCCCCCCCCCTTTAAGATTCGAGGTGCTGCTGCTAACTGTTTTTGCTTTCGTTTTATTCCATGTCTCTTCACATTCCTTTTAAAAATTTATTTATTTACTTATTGTTTTATCCTATCTGTCTGTCTGACAGGGTTTTTAACTTCTGCTTTTCAAAGTCTCCTGGAGAACTGCAACGACTGGACTACGGAGAAATACCACCAGCGAACGCTGGGCTTGGAGGGGAGGGTGTCCCTCCTCCGTAGGGTTTTTTTCATCTGTTCTGTCATTTTTTGCTCCTCTAGAAACTTCAGCTTTCCACCAGTTTTGGGAGGGAGACTTTCTGTTGTGCCTGGAAGGATGGACCGAAAACGCCCCCCCCCTTATGAACATAACAGAGAGATAGAATAAATACAGAACCCTGAAGAAATCCAAGACAAAAAATGGAAGAAAAAGAGAATAGGGTACCATCAAGAGGGATCCCAAGGAAAAGCCTGTTTGACGTGTCCAGCATGATGCGCCTCATAAGATTCAGGCAGTCGATGTAGCCGTCCTCTGTGGTCACTTCTTCCAGCCGGTTCAGGTGTTCAGTCGTGGATTCAATGCACATGGTTATCATCTGCCCCAGACCCGGGCCTGAGAGAGCTGAAATCCCACAAACACTCTTAGAATCTCTGACGGTCAGCCATAAACTCTATGTTATTTGGATTAATTTGGTACCAATGGTGTAATGGACCCAGACGTTGCATTTGGGGTGTTCAGTAACCCCAAGTGTCATGTTATCACCAGGAAATAGACCACGCAGGAACTAAATGCAAACAGTCCAAAATGCAGACTATTCTCCTATGCGGTCATACCCAAAGTTAACTGGGTTTTTGTTGGCCATGGCTGCATGATCTAAATTCTGCTGCTGCTCGGAAGGGGGCTTCCCTAATGCTCTTCCACCTTCCCCCTTGAGATGGTATGTCTTCCTTACCCACCAAGTACATCTGAAACTGCAGGATATTTCTGCATGGGAATAAAAGTTTGTCAGATTTTCAGTGTGTAAAATCTAACGCCTATTGACCCACCCAAGTCATGTGGTCAACACTTATTTTAAAAACTTAGGGATCAGCTCTATGTAATCCTGGAACCCCCACTTAAAAATGCAAAACAGACTTTGTGTCTTGGTGGGAAGAGAAGAAAGCATTTAGTTTTACCTTTGGTGAAAAATGGGCGGATTTCCTTCCAAAGAGCCGGGTTGTTATTAAATATGATTCCGTTTTCATGCATGCCGATACACTTCAAACCAGGTTTGCTTCCGAATCTGGAGATGTAGTGCCCATGTTTCATGACATGGAACATGCTTGAAGATCTGGGGAGTGTGGGAGAAAATAATATGGTTCCCCGTGCATTTCATCTGCTTCCAAAGTTTTCAGATGCCAAGGGAGGGTGTATATATAATGCCCCTACTGCTTTTTTGAGAGGGAGTTTATTTGCTGTGCCTTGCTAGAATATGGATGATTTACAGCAGTGGTCCCCAATCTTGGGCCTTCAGATGTTCTTAGACTACAACTCCCAGAAGCCTTCGCCACCACCTCTGCTGGCCAGGATTTCTGGGAGTTGAAGTCCAAGAACATCTGGAGGCCCAAGGTGGAGGACCACTGTTTTACAGTACTAATTTGATGGACAGTGGGTATAAAACAGAGACAATTTTTTAAAAATCTTTTTTTTTTTTTTTTTTACAAAATACGTTGCAAAGGCAATGTTTCTTTCCCCAGTGGTGCCTACTTAGCCAAAAGAAGGTCGCAGAAGAGTTCACAGGCTGGTTTGAGGCTGGCCCTCCTTTTTTGGAGCAGCAGTTTCCAGAAATGCCTTCCAATTTGAGGTGTAGAAGGTCATCTAGCTCAGAAACTCTGGGCCCAGGTTGACGGAAGGCTGTGTGGATCAGTGGCCTCTCACAACACACGCAACAAAGAGCCTTCTTGTGGCCATTTCCCAGGCGAACCCATCTAATCTGGTACAACGTCTTGTGGAACATCTGCTTCCACATCTGTATTTTTGTGGAACACAGGAGGCCTCGGCTCCTGCCCATGGAAATGGGAGCCAGTCCCTCTTTAAGTAAGGGGCTCCAGGGATTCTCCCCTGTTCTTGCTGCTGTAGCGCATGTCTGGGCAACCTTCAGAAGGACCCCCGTTCAACCCTGGCAGTTCATGTTTGAAAGATGATGCGTTGCAGGGATTAGGGGCACACCTGACCCCCTTAGCCCCCAAACCGGATGCCCAGAAGAGAAGAGAAGCGGCTTAAAGGGCTCTATTTCAGGCCTCTTCAGCCTCCAAAGGTAACAGAGGGGAGAAGCAAGCCAAACAATACTGAAAATAATAACAGTGCCCACTCAAAGAGCATTTGTCAAGAGGCTGCTTACAAATGCCGCAAATCAATTTAAAAAAAACGACCTCCCGCCATGCAGATTTGAGCCTTCTTTGTGCTCGGTAGGAGCGCTGCCCGGTTGCCAGGCTTCTCTCAAGACCAGCCTGTGGAAAGCCAGCCTCAACGACCAGCAACGGTTCCTTTAGGGGGAGCCCGAAGCTTTCAAATGTTGCTGTGATTCCCTGGATGGGCTCCTCAAGGGGAGCCAGCGATCCAGAAAGGAAGCGCCAGGCTGGTCCTCAGCAGCTTTCACAGAGAAATCTGATGTAGGAAATGCCGAAAGTCAGCAGGGGAACTAAATCCCGTTGCCTCCTGGGGCGAGGCCAGGACGGCCGAGAGTCCCCATTCTGTACATAAGAGATGCCAGTTACGAAGGTCAAGCGTTGCAGCAAATCAATAATCAATCAGCAGCCTTCCCTTCACCTGCTGACTTGGGGCATTTTCTACATCAGACTTCTCTGTGAAGGCAGCCTTTCGCACAGGGCCCGACAACCACTGGCTATGCCCGGTAAGGCTGATAAGGGCTGTGGAACCGACCCACGGCGAGACGGGCACAGATTTCCACCCCCACGAGGTATATGGGGCAGCATTCTGCGTTGCTTTTGGGGACGAGCAAATCCTCCCCACCTTTCCATTTGGACGGCAGCCCCCAGGATCCCCACCCCGCCCCACCGCAGAGGGCAAGGATGGACACGGCACAGATCTCCCGAGGCGGTGGGCCTGCCGTTCCCATCATCCTCAGCCAGCAGCCCAGCCCAGGGCTGGCAGGGAGTTGCTCCCCAGCAGCCTCGGAAGACGACGCGTCCGGTCCTCGCCCGCCCCGGTGCGTCGTCGTCCTCCCTGCAGCTCTTGGGTGGGATCCGTGGGGTTCCTTGCGGGGGGGGGGGAGGAGGAGGCTGCCGTCTCCATGTTCTTTGGGGACCGGACCGCCCTCCTTCGGGGCCAGGAAGGAACCACAGAAGGCAGAAGAAAGTCAAAGCAAACACGGCCAGAGATTTACTTGCTAATAATGAGGGTCTCTTCGCCGTTGATCCAGACTCTCATAAACTCGCCGTAGGTTTCGTTGTAGTAATTGCAGGCGCTGCCCACACCCATCCAGAGGAACCTTCCGTGGGAGAGGAGCGGGCCGATGCCCATGCAGTAGCCGGGCCCTGCGGGGAGAACGGGAGGAAAACCAGCCGTGGGTTTGGGCTTTGGACGGCATCTGGACCGAAGAGGACCTTCGGGTGTGGGGGGGGGGGCAGGGGGAAGCTGTGTTTGGCTCTGGGAGATGAGGAGGCCGAGAGGGGGTGCGATTGCCACCTCCAAGGGCTGCTGGCTGGAGGGGGGGATGCCAAAGCCAGCCAGTTTTATGTCATGGCTGAGCCCCCCCCCCCCGAAACAATGGCTTCAGATTCAAAGCAAGGGGAACCCAGCTGAATGCAAGGCCTTTCTCTGAGAGCAGAGGGACGGCAGGGACCCCCTCAGTGGACGGGCCTTTACTGAAACCGTCAGGCAGGGAGAGGCCTGATCGGTGAGTTCCTGCCTGGGCTGGGGTTGGGCTAGATGACCGGTGGGGTCCCTTCCAGCTCTGCACTTCTGTGATCTAAGAGGGGTCCCTGGACACACTTTCTGGTCTCCTTCCATGATCTGTAGAGCTCAAGGGACCTTTGCTCGACACCCGTCTTGAACACTGAGCTCCAGAGGTTTCTGCTGGCGAATCAAACCCTGGCCATATGATGTCTGTGGGTCCTGTCTCCCAAAATCTCATGGCTGCTGGTGCCACACAGCCACTGGCTGGGGGGATTCTGGGAGGTCCAACCAACCCCCCCCTCCCAAGTAACTCTTACAAGTAACTCTGTGTAGAAGCCTGTGGCTACTCCCTTTCTTAGCTGGGGTTGAAGTCCTCCTGCAAGGACAGCCTCTTGGTGTCTGGCAAGCTGATACTGTACTTGAGTTTAGAAATTAGATTCAGTCAAGCATGGGAAGGCTCTGAGACCGGAGGGGGGGGGGGGTCACGTAACAGGGCTATGAGAGGAAAAAGAGAGAGGAAGGTTTGGAATGTATCCTCGTGCTGCGGACAATGACCGTTATCTATAGCCATTCATGATTCTTCACAGATCTTATCTGATCTGATCTGTTTGGTTTTTAATTTATGTGTTAGTTAATGTTTAGACTGGTGGCCTAGAATTCAGCTAGAATCCAGATATACAAAAGATAAAATAGAGGGTTTCTACTTCGAACAAACTACTGTATCTTTGATAAACTGTTATTGGGTTCAAAAGAACAAATTGTTAAGAAAATGTATAATTATATGTTGGAAATGCAAATGCAAGAGGAAATGGTTAAAGAACCTATGATTAAGTGGGCACAAAATATAGGGCACAACATTGATATTGATCAATGGCTGAAAATATGGCAAAATAACATAAAGCTCACAAGATCGGTTAATTTTAAGGAGAATATATATAAGATGTTCTATAGGTGGCATATGACCCCTTGAAAACTGTCAAAGATGTATACTGATGTATCAAATAAGTATTGGAAATGTGAAACACAAATGGGAAGTTATTATCATATGTGGTGGTCGTGTGGGGTAGCGAAAAAATACTGGAAAAGAGTGCATGTTATGTTACAACAAATTCTGCTTTGTAAAGTACCACTGACCCCAGAATTGTTTCTATTAAGCATGATACCAGATAACATAGATAGGTCAAAGGAACATATAGTTATATATATTATTACAGCAGCCAGAATTATGTATGCTAGAAATTGGAAAAGTACGGCGGTGCCAGAACAAGAAGATCTTATGGAAAAGATACGGGAAATAGCCGAAATGGACATCTTATCGGAAGTTATGAAGGACCAATCCTTGCAAAGGGCAACAGAAAGATGGGACTTATTTTATAAATGGACTGAATCAACAGGTAGTAGCTGAATATATACAGTGAAATGAGAACCTTATACATAAGGCAGAAAAGAGTAAATAGAATGATTTTGGATTTGATATGGCAATAGGTATAGATTGGATATTAGTATAGTATTAGTATGCAATGATTTCCCCTCTCCCTCACAAATCCCCTTCCCTCACAAACCCTAACCCCCATGTTCCTATGTCACCCTTTATGTAAAAAATAAAATAAAATTATATATATATATAAAAAATTATGTGTTAGTTAATGTTTATGCCCTGACTTTCCTGCAAGGAGCCGAAGGGGACCTTTTCAGCCTTCTCATGACGGCCCTGTGGGGTAGACCGGGCTAAGCGAGAGCCACAGCCAGCGGACACCCAGGGACTGTCATGGCTCAACGAGGGAGTCGCGTCTAACCATTCTACTCTCCCCTGGAGGATCCTCCCTGTACTGTCCTTGGACCACCACTGATCTTAGAGGTGGCACAAATTCATCATCCTCATCGCAGAATGGCAGAGGTGGAAGGGACCTCCCTATGGGGTTCATCCAGTCCTGCTCCTGTCAAAGAGGCATGGCGGCGGCGGGGGGGGGGGGGAAGGAATGGAACTCTGCAGCCCAGGGAGCTTACCCAGTTCGGCTGCAGACCACTGAGCTATCCAGCCATTCAATATCTGGACCAAGTGCAAAAGGCAGCCGACCAGCACGAATGTAAAGAAACAGATCCAAGGGGCATGGCAACCTGTGCATCTGTCTACTCAGGAGTAAGTCTCTTTGAGGCTGCTGGGGCTTACTCCCATAAAAGCATGCAGCCCGGGATGCCGTATTTACCCGGGAGCACATTCCTTTAGAACATGGAGGGACTTGCTCCTGAGTAGACACACCCAGCACTACACTGTGCCTAACGTGAAGAGCAATTGTAGAAACACCATGCCCTTTCCTTGGCGGGCTGCAGGGACACATCAGGGTGATGATGGGGACTCCCTTGTATTTCTAAACCTTCCCGGAGAAGGGGGAACCTGTTCTCTTGACCCCCCATCACCAGAAGAGCAAAGGGCCAGCCACCCCACAAGTCGCCTCTGGAAGGACTTACCTGGGATGGACGAGGTCTCTTCGTACGACCACATGAGGAAGAGGAAAGCCGTAACCAGCAGTAGCGGGACCGTGGCCGCTGGCATGGTCTCCGAAAGTATGCTGCTCATGTTGTGATGCGCTGGGTTCAACGCTTCCGCCACCATCTCGCCAGAGGCAGCAACCGGTCACCCTGTGAGATGGGACAACAACAACAACAAAAAAAAAAATCCCCAGGGATGGAAGAGGCTGGAAACTCCGGAGAGGCTTTGGCTCCTGCAACCCTCGGTGGATCCCGCAAAAACTGAGCGAGCCAGACCCTCTCTTTCCCTTTGTTTTATAACAAGGCCGGAGGTTTAGATTAGACAACGCAAGCGACAAGTCAAAACAAAGGGAGAGAAGGAAGATACCCTTCTTGACCCACAAGGCATTGCGAGGCTGGCCTTGGCATTCGAGTGCAGGTTGCTTTGCGGTGCTTCGCCCCACTGGAGTGACTCCCCATCTCCCCCCCCACCCCCACCCCTCTTACCCTTGAGTAAGTTCATCATGAGGCAGACCTGGGACCCGGTGCCAACTTTTAAATCAAAGCCAAGGAAATTAAACTCTTTGCGGTGGGTAGAGGCCTCGCGTTTCCTTTCATCGGCCTCACCTCCAAACAGCTGCTGCTCTGGAGCTTATGAACAGCCTTGGATTTCGGAGATAATGGGAGGCAATTTCCCTGGTGCTCCGGAGCAACTCTGAGCCATGCACATCAGGTGGAGAAGCCCTGGTGCGCTCGTGGCTGCTCCCATGTTGTCACACAAGAACATTGCAAGGACCGAGGCTGGCTCAGACACGGCATTCGAGCCTGGCATTGGTTGGCTCCATGCGGGGCCCTTCTGGCAGCCTCCAGGAAGCCCACCCAGTGGACCCAAGAGTAGAGTCCTAGCATGGCCACAGCAGGTCCCAAGCCACAGAGCCACCTGTAATTTGTAACTTTTGGAGGATAACAGGAGTGTCACGAAACCGTGCAAAGAGAGGGGACGGGCGCTGGCCAAGGTCTCAGGGCACCGGCTTCCTTGTTGGCCTCCAGGTCGGGAAGCAAAGGTCTGGGTGGGCATCACAAAGGAGGAGAGGGGGGCGCCTCTTCAGGAACAGCCCAGCCATAAAGTGTGAGGCCACCCCGTGGGCGGTGGAGGTTCCAGCCCAGAGCACGGAGGACTCAAGCCTTCCTGGGAAAGGCTGTCAAGGCCCCAGAACCCAGGGGCAATTTGCCACCTGCCCAGACACACAGAAAGGAACCCCATCCAGCTCTGGGGGGCCCCATTGATCTTTTCTTCAGACAGTCCTTCTTTCCCACTTGGTGCACATCCTGTGTGGCGGGAGGCACACCGTTCCACCACAGGGATGCGGGGGGGGGGGGGAAATGTGCCACAGAATGGGAGGGGGGCAAATTGGAAAAAGTAGAGTTTGCTCCTGAATTTTGGTTGAAACCTTCACCCTTTCCTGCTCTTTGAATGGCCTTTCCCGGTTTGCTGCCAAAACTCAGCGACTCATTAATGCCACCCAATGTACGTAAGCGATATGGGGGAGGGAGGCGCACCACGAAACCTCCTTTGTGGGGCATATGGAGCTACCCCCTTGAGACGTGTCCTCATCTCCGTATTTCTCTCTCTCCCGCTCCTGTTTTATCCAGCCAACAACCTGATGAGGTAGGGTGGGGTAAGAAACAAGCAACAACCCAAATTCGTTTTCCTGCTGAATTCTGGATTCAGATCCTTCCAGCTGTCGCTGTCTAACCCCGGTGCCACGCAGGCTCTTCTCTTTACCCTGACGCACATCTGAACCGGTCTTTGCCCGTGAGGGAACCACCATAGCAAAGGGCTTGAGCCGGCGGCTGGGCTAGGATTTGCCCCTGGTGGGTTTGGTGCCATTTTGGGCACAGGGACTGCCATGACTTTTCCCCTCAGTCCTCACTTGGCAGCCTGAAGTCTGGCAGGGATTTGGAAACATGGCCTGGCCTTCAGTTCCAGATAGATTAGTCCAGCCAGTCACATCTGGGGAAGAGTCGGGGGGTGAGCGGCAGGGCCCCCCCCGGGGTGTGTGTGCGCGCGCTCCTCTGCAGCCTTTGTCCCAACTCACATTCCAGGACATTGTGTTCCCCAGTTTCAATGCCAGCATAGGAGACCAAAGAAGCTCCGTATCTGTGGCCTCATATATGCCTTTGGGTTAATTTACAGAAATGTGTACGTTTAAGGAGAGAGAGAGAGAGAGAGAGAGAGAGAAATCCACCGGCTCTTGTCACTGAGTGATCCCAGCCTCTTATGGCTCACAGATAGCATTCTTCCGATTGGCTTTAAGTGAGCGGTTTGGCCCTTTCTTCGCCGTGGAGCATAGTTGAGGGCTCAGCAGGACTCAGGCATGTAACCAGATTTGGTTGCTGCCTTGTAAGCCTGGCCTGCTTTGCTTGTTGTTGTTTAGTTGTTAAGTCGTGTCCGACTCTTCGTCACCCCATGGACCAGAGCACGGCAGGCCCTCCTGTCTTCCATGGCCTCCCGGAGTTGGGTCAAATTCATGTTGGTAGCTTCAATGACGCTCTCCAACCATCTCGTCCTCTGTCATCCCTTTCTCCAGGAAATAGACCACACCGCCTCCCGGAGTTTGGCCTGCTTAGGCTCCGTAAACCCTCCTCCTTGGATCTGTCATCGCGCTAAGCTCTCACCCTCCCGGATGATTTCCCTAGCCGGGTGAAGCACCGGTGGGCAGAGGGGGCACCCAACGGATAGCCTGTTCTTGTCCTGTTCTCATGTTGTGAATACAGTTGCAGGGAAATTGCTCCAGATGTTTTGGGACTATGGCTCTCAGAAGCCTTTATGGTGAGACTGATGGGCTGATGAGTTACAGCTCAAGCCAAGCTTTTCCTGCCCCATATTAAGCCCCCCCCCCATTGCCACCGAGAAGCTGCCTCCTCTGACACAGTACCTCCAAGTTTCCTCCGTTCTTCGTTCTTCGGAAGTGTTGGTTGGCCCCGGCCTCCAGCGCTGAGGCTCTCCGTTGGCTGAAAGTGAGGAGCATGTGGGGCAGGGCTTGGCCCCACCATGACACGGAGTGAGGCAGGGGGCGGGAGTCTCTCTGTGGGAGGGGGAGATGATGGAGGAAGGCCTCCTTGTTGAAAGCACTGGAGGGGGGGGGGAGTGTAGTGGACGTTGCCTCTCTGAGTCACCTCAAGACCTTGGCAGGAGGAGTCAGGTGTGCGTGAATCAACTCTGTCCTGGGGGGGGGTGATACCTCCCTTCCCCAAGGCTTCCTCCCCACCCCAGACACACCCTCCGGCCCAAGGTCCAGTCAAGCCGTGAGGCAGCCGGTCCGCTTGTCCTTGAAAAGAGGAGACTCATTCGGATCACCTGAGACAGGCTCTGTGGGGGAGCCTCCGTGCGCTGAGCGGAGCCACAGAACGGGACCCTTGGAGCCAAGCCAAGGCCCCCCCACCCCCCATGGCCAGAAGGGGTGCCGGAGCCTGTGAGCCACGGCGGAGCAGCATCCGGCTCCCTGCCAGCAGGCGTTGCCAGTTAGAGGCACTGCTTGTCGTCCAAAGACAGCCACCCAACGGCAGGCTTGGTTCGTCGCCACGCTTTCGCCGGCACCGCCAGCAGGTCCCGGGCAAGGCTGAAGGGTCTTGCCTGCCCATTGAAGAACACGCCACCGCAAAGCCCTTTGCGTGACGACAGTGACCGGGCACAACCTGGCCTTGGAACCAACCCTTGACTTAACAGATGAAACAAATGTAGGAACAGGTGATCCTGGGGCCACCAAAGAAATAATAATAATAACAATACAAACAAACAAACAAACAAAAAACAAGAACCACAGTGAGCTTTTGAGGCTCATTCCTCTTCTTCAGGCAGGGCACCAAGTTCTTGTGGGGGGCTCCAAAATTATATGTTTTTATTAAAGTCCCAGAGTCTGATGGCCATTGCTGGATCCAGGTGAAGCTTCTGCTTTTTGCAGGCACCGTCATCGAAAGACTGAGTGAGTCGTTCGCCCACCGAAGCTGGGAACGTGTGGCTTTTTATTCTGCCTGTCCCCCCCACCCCACCCCACCACCACCGAGGCAAATCTCAGCAAACGACAGGAACAAATCCACAGGATCTCGGAGGGAGCAACCCTGTGCCGCACTCAGTATGAAACATTTCCTGTTGGTATGTTTGAGGCTTGATGCCACCGCCTGAAGACTAACATGTCACGGAAATGAAACTTTTCCTATTTTAAAAAAAGTTCAGCCCAGACCAAACCAAAATAATCTGAGAAAGGGGGGGGGGAGAAGGTAAAGGAAAGTTTGACAATATTAAGATGTACTGGAGAGACAGATGAGGAATAAAAAATAACTCTCACCGTGGGGTGTATCCAGACTACACTGGCTGTGCTTTGGCCCTATGGAAACCAAAATGAAAAGTTAGCCCTGTTGTGAATGGGGCCAGGCAGATTTCAAAAGGAATCTTAAAAAGGAATCGTCCTGACTTCATGTGCATCCAATAGTTTTCAGCTGGAAATCTGCACAAGAGGGAAGAAAGAAGCATCATAGATAGTTCACAATGGGAAGGCTCAGAGCTGATTTTATGCGATTGTCACATGAGAAGCTTATCTCACTTCCCAGATTTTGAAAATGATCTTGCTTTGTTTAGTGACTTTGTTTAAGCACAGGAATCCTTTGAAGCCTGGTTTCCGAAACGCAGAAGTCTGCCTGAACCATGTCTCTCCAGCAGGCTTTCAGCTCTCTCTACGGCTTCTCTGGGGCGTCTGATTCTGCCCACGGGCTTCCATATACCTGAAGTCATGTTGCAGTCTTCTCCAGTGGCAATGGCAACTTCTGTACACACACCTGCATGCACACCCATAAACCCAGCAACGGTCATCGTCGCTACCTGGTTGTTACTGGCATCACGCAGTCCTCTCAAGCGAGGTACAAGCCGTGATGTCCAGACGGCTGGCAGAAGAGGTGGGCAATTGCCTGGAAGAAAGCTTTCTTTTTTAAGAGCGAAGAACATTAGAAACTGAGCATTTACACGGTGTTCCTTCTTGAGATGTTAATTCCCCAGAGACGATGCTCTCCTCCTTGACCCCTACCCCACCCCTTCGAAGCACAGACCATCCTATGAAACTTTTTCACAAGGAAAAGGGAATAATAAGAAATGAAAAACTCTAGTCATGAGAAATAGAACTTCAATGTGCACCTGTAATTTGTGCCTTTTCTTTGCTTGTCCCTGATTCCACCGTCTATTAAGCAGGGAACAAGGGGGATGATGGCTCACAACCACCACAAACAGGAGAACTAGGGAGACTGGCCATCGTTAGGGAGGCAGGCGGGTACCGTGGTGGCTCCCTGAGGCCATCCTTGCTGCCCCTTCTCCCAGGGGCGCCTCCCGGCTGCCGCCCATCCAGGACCTCCTGATGATCATGCCTGCCTAAAGGCCACAGGCAAACTTCCCTCACAGACTGCTTGAGCTCTATAGGAAGTGGTTGAGGTGGGATGAGCTTCAAGGGTTGATTTAGATATATTCTCACACCTATGACACTGTGGGGAGAGGTGAACTTTCCTATATGCCTGGCTCTTGGTAAACAATAGAGTCGTTTCATCAGCTATGGAGACACCCCCCCCCCCCCGTGCTTCACAATAGCTGGAGTCCTTCACTGCCTGGGAGTTTGTTTTGTAGGCAGAGGGAGGGAGACCAGCTACCAAAGTGTGCTGGGAGGGTACAGTTCTCTTTTATGAGATTTCTCTCAGACTTGCACTGTATTTTTGGTGAACCATAAAGTGCTTTTCTCCGTGCACGGGGAGAGAGCTGAGTTGAGGGAAGTGAGAGGGTCTCCAGGCTGCAATCTGGTCGGAAACCCCAGAAAGCCACCCCTGCTACTCAAACCAGATGTAGACATTAAAGACAGCCTGTAATTAGAGCTGAAAACACCTTCCTGTTGTTTGTGTCGCAACGAGGCCACCAAGGCAGCCCTCCCATATTAATGAATTGAAAATTTAAAGGCCGCTTTGCTTAAATCCCAAAGACCTGCCACAAAACATAGCAAGTAAATCTGCATTATCCAAGAGGTGAGAAAGCAGCTGCTGTGAAGCGTGGGCTGCTCACATTGGTTAAGGATTTTCCTCTTCCAATTACCAGCTACCTCTAATGTCTGTTTGTGGACTCAGTTTGATTGACAGTCCCGGGAGAGACAGCTCGGAGGGCTGACTCAGACAAAGAGAGAATTTTTGACTCTTCCTGCTACTTCCAGACACCCAAAGCCGGGAAGTGAATTTACCAGATGGTAAGGCTGGTATGTTATCTCTTTCTGCAGTTGCTCACTGCTTATATTTACAAATGCTCAGAATTTGTCTGCAAAAATATCCTGGGTTTAGTCCCAGCGTCTCTGGGCAGGGTTTGTGCCTGAAACCTTGGAAAGCCACTGCTGGAGAGTCTATGCAGGAATAGCCTGGCTGGTCCAGGCTTGGCATAAGGACATCCTTCGAGTTTTTGGAACAAAACTCAGTGGCTGCAAAATCTCCTTGGTGGATCCTACTGCAAAGCAGCCCAGAGGAGATCCCACTGCGGGAACGTGCGATCACTCAGGGAAGTGCTCCACATTTCTCAGGTGTGTAATAACTTCTCCACACATGAATACTGTACCATATTCTGAGAACATTTTGCTATCCACATTCCTCTTGGTCTCTCCCTCCTCACTCACTTCCTCTCCTCCGTATGCCAAAATGTAGATTTTGCTCCTGCAAAATCAGGCTAATCAGTTGGGAAGCTGTGTTAGCCTGTTACACCAACCACAACTTTCGGGGGACCTTGAAAGCTTGAGGATTACTTGTGTGCTAAACCCTAACCCTTAACAGCACCAGCCACAGAGCTGCCTCGAGATGCTTGGTGGTAGCAGCGGAGGGTGAGCAGAGAACATCTTTAGCCCCCCCCTTCCCTCTTTCTTTCTCCCAATGAGACAATGTCGACAGAGCACAAGTCCCAACCGGACTTTCAGAATTAACCGGAGACAATGCGCAGAGGTGCAAAGGGCTGTGCAGAATCACGCCTTGGGAACGACGGCTTTTTCAACCTCCCTGTCAATTCTGTGACTGCTTTTACATCAGCACCCAAGTGTCCAAGACCAGCACCCGTATCAAAACAAGGAGGAAAAGATATTGCTGAAGAGCAGCAGCAAGCTTTTCCTTAAAGTCTGTGCCTAGGCAACTCAATGTTCGGAGGCTGTTTGGTCATCTCAAATAAGCAAAGTCACAACGTCCAGAAACAACACAAGATAACAGATCAGTTTGCACATTGCCCCATCATTATTACCAGATATTCCTCAGACCACTCACGTGTCCATTACAACCTATGGGTCATTCTTCTGCCTAGAAATAATTTCTTTCCCTTCCACAACAAGTCTGCAGGCATTCTATCTTCTTCTTGCAAAAGCTGAATCCTGCACTCTCGTGTTTAATTAGCTCTCTCTCTCTCTCTCTCTCTCTCTCTTTAAACTTCCCTTGTTTGGGTGAATGCTTTCAAGCTAAATAAAGTGAAAAATTGTGGAGCTGATGGAAATGAAGATGAACGACAAACCACAAACCAGCCCAACAAGGATGCATTGATGAAGTTGAGAAGTGACCATGCATTTTGAAGCCCGCACCTGCTCGTGCCTCCATCGGCTCCCTTTTGGCTTTGCTCTCCAGCTCCCAAAAATCTGAGCTGCAAGGAAGTTCAGAGGCAAAGGCTAAACTTTGCTGATCTTTGTGATGGCTCCGAAAGGGCAGAAGCCGTGGCTGGGATGGGGGGTGGCGGTGGTGGAGGAGGACCAGCCCCCGGACGCTGGCATTAAGACCGCTCATCCCGCCACAGACCATCCCGGATGGTTCCACGGTGGTTTTTTCACCTCGCAGGACACAAACGACAAATGATAAAACAGAAAAGTTTGTAAGAAGTTACCTTGTGTGCTTTCCTCACTCCCTTGTGTGCTAGGTTCTACTCTGCACGTCGGCTACCTTGGCTAATGATGTGGTCCTTTTAAAGATCAGAAAAGATTTTCTGGAGATGACTCCTTATGTAGCATCTCTCTCTCTCTTTTTCTCCATAAAGGTACTCCTCGTTGCTAAGAGATGGGTTGCTAAGAGATATAATTTTTTTTTTTTGTGGTGGTGGTAGGTCAGGGGGCTTTGCAATTGGAATGAGAATTTTGTAATTTAACCTCTATAGCAAGATGTACTTCAGCCAGAAATCTAGGGAGAGAGTTGAGAACGAGAGAGTGAAAGTGAGAGAGAATCCAAGTGAAAGTGAATCAACCTGTTGGCATGAAATACTAAGGAAGGGAGAGGTGGCAAGGAGGAAGGGTCCGGCTGAGAGCAACCAGATGCAGTGAGCTGGGGCATCTGGATTTCAGTATTTTGTTTTATCACATGGTGATGAATGGTAGAATTAATTGTTCCAGTGCGTCGGGGATGTGAATCAGAGGGCTGAATCATTGCTAAGAAGGTGGCCGTCAAAGAAGTACCAAGGAATGTGAATAGAAATCAAGAAATCATAAAGCACATGCAATACAGAAAGGCAAAATGCCCTCGTGCAAGGGTGTGCGAAGCATTCACAAAGTGGGAGCATCTCCACTGCCATTCCTTCTGTGACGTTCCACCCACGGATCCATGCCAAGGCGACGGGACTGTAGAGATAAATCCTATTAAAAACGGGCAGATTTTGCACGCCACCCATGATAATTATGGGTGGGAGACGTGTCTCTCATGAGGTCAGTCCCAAAGAAGCTAAACAAAGTGCAGACTTTGATCGTGGTTGTTTTGGGTTTCCTTTTCCTTAAAGAAACTTGACTTAGTAAAGATTTCTTTCATGCCGAGGAATCCATGGAACTTCGTTTAATAAAGCCGGAATCACTAGACCCCTTGTGTTTGACAAAAGCCTCTAGTGGAACGCTACAAATTCTTCAGCCTCCATAGATTTTCAAGAGAATTAACAACGTCCTTTTTTATCCCATTCAAAACTGAGGCAGGTCTAAGTTTACAATAGATCTTTGTGGTGGAAACATGTTAAATTTTTTTGCACACAAAAAAAGGACCATTTTACTTTTTTTGCAATTATTTTATGAGCTTCGCAATCGCACCTCAATGGAAAACCATTTTTTTCCCCTGCACCCCTGCCAGGCTTGGCTGCCTCTCGGTTCCTTGAGGAGCTTCAGGACTCCTGGTCTAGATCCGTTTCCTCGGAGGAAGAAGGCGCTCAGAAATTTCTTGTCTGAGAAAGAGTTTAAAACCTTGGGGCTTGGAGGTTCGTGGGAGAAGTGGCCACAGCTGTCAGCTCTCTTGAAAGGCCACCAGACTGCCAGACGATGCGGCTGATCCAGGCCCCCATACTCCTGTCAAACATTGCTTCAAAAGGGCATCTTAAGGCATTTTTGTGTGTGTGTGTGTGTGTATGTGTCTGTGTGTGTGTTATGTGCATCAAAATCTCACCAATTTGTGACCCCTTGGTTAACAAACTTTAGTGGCCATGGAGGGAGAAGTGGTGTATTGATTTGCTGCCTTCTAAAAATGTCGAAGACACCTCAGGTTTGGCCGGTAGAGAGAGCAAGAATAGTATTTCCATTCCTTTCTTCCCCGGATGTAGGCGACGCCAAGTATTCTGCTCTCAAAAAAGAGAAATGTTCCAGACTCTGGGGGATCCGTCTCGCCTCGCCTCTCACCAGAGAATTGCAGCTCCCAGGATTCCTCGAGAGGAGATCGGATCCTGAGAGCCCAGGGGCAGGTGTTCCCATAGAAAAAACTCTCTGAGGTGGATTGTGGGTTTCCAAGCGCAGCCCCCGCTGAGAGCCGCCCATCCTTCACAGAGACGCTGTCCAGTGACCTGTCCTCCGACACCCACAGCCTTGATGTGTGTGGGGGGGGATGAAATTAAAATGGATGTGGCATTAAAAAGAAAACAGGTTGTTCCCCTCAAAAGGCCTAATTCAAAGCCATCAGCGTTTGGAGAAGTGCACGAGGTAAAATTGTTCTCTTTGATGCCTTTCTTCTCTGCATCGGACATAAATGCTTCCTTTCTGCAAGAAGGGTCACGTCATGAAAACGTATTGTGTTGTAATGGCCTGACGCTACACGCTGGCAAACGCCTGGTGCCACTTCTGGCAAAGCTCAACCCCACCCCCACCCCCCGGTCAGTCCTTGGCCTGCAGGTGAGCCCTCTTGGGTACGATGATGCTCCGGGCAGGTTTTCCAGGCAACAAGAAAACCAGCCTCTGAGGAAAGGCAAAGGCTGGGGATACACTTCCTGAGAGCTTGGTTTCAACATGGAAAGATTTATTTGTCCCGACCATCCCTTCCTGGAGGCACATCCTGTCCAACAAGCTGGCCACTGGCCGCGGGAAGGCCAAACTGCCTATAACATTGGGAGAAGGCAGGTGTCCTGCTTTATGGAGGACAGTCCTCCATTTCAAAGGGTGTCAATGAACTGACATCTCTTTGAGGTTGGGGTGCATTGGGCACCTGTATTTGTATCCCCCCACATCGCCGTTGGATTTTTACTGAAGAAGAAGAAGTCCGGGCTGCTACTGCCAAGTTCTCTGGTTATTTATTTGAAAGTTGAAATATTAAGTAAAGAACTACCTGTCTAGGAGGGCAGAAGCAATTTCCTATTGTGTGGGCAGCAACATGGAGAACAACTTGGAGAACAAGGAGCCCCTCTTCAAAAATCTCCGCCGGGCGCCGTGAACTCTTTCAGCTGCTGGTCCACTTGTGCCCACATCACTCTCCAATCAACCGCTGGAGGATCCAGGCATCCTTCACGGAGCTCCTCTTCCGCCAAGATTCAGCCCTTCACACTCCTCCGAGTTTAAGGCCTTTAAGTGTTTATGTTTGTCTGAGCAAAACAATAATCCTCACCAAGATTGTGCCCAGTTGCTGCTCTCAGGTGGTTGTTTTCTCGCTTCTTGCTGGAAGTCCACCTTCCCCCCCACAGGGCTGGTGCGAAGGAGAGCGAAGGGACCCCATGCCAACATTGAGGCCCAAGGTGCAGGGCGTGCCCCTCATGTCCCTCGCGGCTCACCCTCGCTTCTGTCCAGTTGGTGAAGTTACCAACGCGATGCTGGTGCTGGCAGGCAGGCCTGAACAGAGGGGTGCTTTAGAACTCCCTCGCTCCTTGCCCCCAAACATCTCTTTTGCATGCAGGAATGCTGGCCTTTTGAGCTCTTCTCCTACTCCTGCCTCTTCCCGGTGCGGCTGGCAGGCCTGGGAAAATCTCGGCCCACCCACTGCCTTTACTGGAGGGACAGGGCGGCTGCCCTGCTTCAATATGGCGAAGAATATGATGCTTAAGCCCGGCAGCTGCAGCTCCCCTCCTCTTCCGTGGTATTAAGCCATCCTCTCCCACGATCCTTCTCTGCCACCCTCCTTTGAAGGAAGTTTTATTCCAAAACATGGTTCTGGTGGCACCGAAGGGGAGCCTCAGGCCCGTCTTCTTGGGCTTGGAGCAAACGACGAGCACGACCACGTCCATGCTTCCCCAACATGGTTCTTGAAATGCTAGCGCTAGAGGTGCCTCTGAGGGCCCTGTTTTCTCCCTCAATGGGAGGACAAAACAAGAAACAGAACTTCAAGCCATGGATGATTCTTCTAGGAGATCTTCCCAGTGAGGTCTGTGTAGGCGGCATGAAGGCACTGTATTCACACAACACTGTGGAGGCCAGAAAAGCTTCCTCTAGTCTTTGACTTCTTGAGGGAACTCAACCTCTGATGATGATGATGATGATGATGATGATGATGATGATGATGATGATGATGATGATGATGATGATGATGATGATGCGCTCATTGTTGAGCCTTAGACTCATTTTTTTTCACTCAGACTGGAAGGGATCTCGGCTGCCAGTGCTTTTGATTGCGATGGCGATTTCATGTCTTCGAGCTATCCAGATTTGTTCCTCGAGTGCGTCAGTGTCGCTTCAAGAAACATGAAGAGGGCAGGCTGCAGTTCATGGACAAGAGGGCACGGCGCTGAATAAGAAACCATCGAGTTTAATTCCAGGCCTATCCAAAATGATTACAGACATTATCTATCAGCCAGGAAGAACTTTGCAGAATTGCTTTTCAAGAAACCTCAGGTGGAAGACAGAGACCCTTGGTCTTCTGCATGAATCCGAAAGCGCAATGTTATCTTTACAAGATGTAGCCCACAGAATTAATGCAGGAAATTGTGCGTGGGAGGGGGGCGGGGGAGGAGGAGGGCCGTATCCAAAGCAGAACGGTTATGAGTAGAAGATTGAACTCCACACTGGAGAAAACAAAATCTCATCAGAACAACAGTCATCTGGACAGGATAGTTCCCCTCTGAGCATCTTTTTGGTGTGCTTATTGCCTGGTCCTCACATGTGTGAAGGTACAGCTAAAGGTAGAGAATTTGTCCTGCGTGCCTCCCCCATGTGTTACAATACCTATCATCCATTTGGCAAAGGCAAGATTACACCTAAGAATTGTCTCTAAGTTTGCCAGCCGACAAGAAACCCTTCAACCAGCTGGAATTCAAGTGCTCAGGCTGGTGGTGGTAAAAATTCAAGAATGCAAAACTTGGCTGTCTGATACATTCCAGCAATACTTGGTATGGTTTAAAAAATGCAGATTTTCATACAGAGTTTAATTTTTCAGTATTAATATAACTAGAAGGGAAACACACCCTGTTCGGGACAATTGCATAATGGCTTTTGATCTTTTTATACCGAGCTGTGCATTTTTGTTTAATTCATGTGTCCATGTTGAATGGAGAAAGATTTTATGCTGCTTTGTGGTGGTAATGTACTTGCCCATTTGGATTTTTCTATACTGGGTTACACATGGCTCTGTCTGCACGCACACAGAACAGTGGTATGCAAATGAAATCACTATGACGCGGGTTATGACCTAATTTACTTTTCATGCCATACTGTGCCTGAGGGGTCGGAGAGCTCTCCATACCAGAAGGTGTCAGGCAACCTTTTGCCAAGTGGTGCATTTATGGCCCGTCTTCACCTGATGTGGAGATAAGGCTCTACGTCACTGGAAGGACGAGCAGGGCGCCCTGCCCTTCCACCACACATCTCACCGGTGGCAGGTTCAGGGAAGGAACCAGCTTACGTTTTGCCACACATACTCACCTCGGAAAGAGGGAGGCTCTCCTGACCCAGAAGGCGAGACCATAGCCTTCTCTATGCTTGACCACACATCTCCGGAGGTGTACTCAATCTCATGGCAGGCAGGCTGCGATGGCCACTTTCCCACCCATGCCCACCCACGGAAACTCTCCTCCTTCACTTGACAGGGATGGGCACCCCTTTACCTGCTCCTTCAGCTCCGTGTTTGATCTGCCATCTGCTCTTTCTGTGCCTGGAGGGGGAGGAGATCCTTCCCATTTCGGAGCAAGGCCACCGGTCCCGAGCTTGAAGCTGAGTCCAATTCTTCTGTGAAGCCATCCGAGTAAGATCTCGCTCAGCTGATGGGGCTTGGCTGTCAGCACAGTTCAAACAGAGACAGCCTTCTCACCTGCTGGGCGCCGAGGGGGGAAAGGAGATATTTATTTCAGCCGGACACCCAGTGAAGAACTGAATCCACCCTGCAAGGGCAGCGTCTCTCTCTCTCTCTCTCATCACTGTGTCGTCCCCTCTTGGCAGCCCAAGAACGAAGGATGCCTTCAGAAGCCAACGCTTCCCTTGCCAGAGTTCCAGTGGCCGGCGCTGGTCCTTTGCAAGTGGGCTGAAGTGCCAGAGAAGTATGGTTTTGTGCCAACCCCCAACACCTTTTTTGGGGGGGCTGCTGCCATGATCTCCTGGCGCCAGGTGCAGAATGCGCAATTGCTGACAGCCCTCCTTGCCAAGCTGCCTGCAAAGTTTATCCTCTCCCAGCATAGTAGCTTGCTTGTCTGTGGATACATTTATGTTGGATAGGGTTCAGGGAGTCGGCTTGGGCAGTGAGGAATCCCATGGAAGTCCCAAGAATCAGCCGAGAGTTCCAGCATCTGCAGGCTGGCCTGTTCCGGCACCAACCAGCATTTTGAGCAGCATCTGGTGATCGCCGGCCAAATCTGGTCGCTGCGTTCGTTTTCTTTGAAAGTTCATTTCTCTGTGGGTTCCCTGCCTTCTTTTTCCATCAAAACGGATCTGAAAATCACGCGAGAGTTACAGACTCTTTCCATCGAGTCAAGCTCCGTTTTCTTTTTTCTTTGGTTTTCCATTTTATTCATTTCCATTTTTAGTCTCCCTGGTTTAGTCAAAACATTGTTTAAAAATGCCAGCTTCCTAGACCAGGCAAGCAGGCTGGCCCAAAAAGAAAATGCACCTATGAATATAACAATAATAAATCCTATTATCAATATAACTATAATAATAATAATAATAAGATTTAACAATATTATAAATATATAATATTGTACATATTACAAATGTTATATTTATAAAATATAACAATACTAAAACAATAACAATAATAAAATCAAGAGGCCGGCTACAGAGACTGGTGAAACTTTAGGAAGGACAACCTTCAGAACACAGCACAGTATTATATTATTACCTATGTTGAGTGGTTGCAGGCCATCCTGCCCCTGCTTATTTTGATGTAAGGGGCAGGGTGAGGGTGAGGTTTGATCAAACACTATGCATTTCATGTGCTGTACAATGTAGCCCTCCATCTATAAGAAAATAAAGCAAAGAATGCAAAGAAGCAAAGCTGCAAAGTTGGCCCTAAAAAGGCTGTTCCAGAAATGTAGCATTTCATTTAACAGTTCCTGAAATTGTGTAGCCATTTGGCAAACCATACTGGATAGTAAGAGCCTGCAAAAAAAGACAGTAAAAAGTGAAAAGTAGGGGAGTGAATTTTTCCACTGCCAAATAATAATACTGTAGTAACAATCATCATCGTTGTTGTTGTTGTCCTCCTCCTCCTCCTCATCATCCTAGATGGTCCCCATCTTAGATGCCAAACAGGATCTGTGAGGTGTCTTTTTAAAACAGTTGATATTTCTGTTGAGAAGCCAAAAGGGCGGCTTTGGAAATATGTTGTTATGAGAAAAATATTTCTTTTTTGGAAAGGAGAATAAAGAGACGCTTTGTATAAAGGACCAAACTCTTGTCACTGAGTGCTGAACCAGGGCTGGTGCTCCTTAGAGTTTGGATGGCATTGGAGGGCAAAAAAAGTCTTGTTTATTTACTTTTTAAAACCTTATTATTCTTATTCTTATTGCACCTTCCTCTCTGCTTGCAGAGTAGTTGAGCAGCCCTGGAGAGGTGTTTTCTCTCTCTTGCTGAAACGATTCAGAGGTTGCTTTGGGGGCGGGCAAGCGGGCATGTTGACTTAGGAAGCTTGCACGGCGACCGCCGAGCCGGGCAACGGCCCCTCTGCCCGGCAGCTTCCTTGGCTGCTTTCCAGGCAGGATTTTGTCCCGGCTCTTCCGACCCATCCTTGGTTGTCTCCCATCAACGTCCGACGGCAGACAGTCCCTGTTTTGCTTCCCAAATCTGATGAGCTCCTTGTGTTTCAACCACAGGAAGCAACTTTTCTGACTTGTTCTGGCCTTTTAAAATCTCTGGCCGGTTGCTCTTAATCCTATTTGTAGTTTCTGTTCTTCTGTTGTTGGTCTTCTCCTTTGCAATACTTCTGTTTTCCCGTATGCAAGTCTACGAAAGAGGGTTTTTTGGCCATACTAGGACGAAGTGGTGGGCACAGCAAACATTTCAAACAAATTAAGAATGGTTCTGGGAAAGGACAATTGCTCAGAGTGTATTTTCCACACGGTGCCTTTATAGGGATCTGATCCTGTGTTCCCTGCAATGCCTCCATTCACAAGCATCCTGGGATTTTTAGTCTCTGGAGGTAGGGTGCTCTGCTACAGAACTCCAGCGCGTTCCCTCGAATGGCGTCAAGAGAGTTCTAAGTGTTTCATTGAATTGCAAGCCCCGGGGTTCCAAGGCCAGGCTGGCTGGGGGATTCTGGGGCTTGTAGTCCAAGGAAAATACCGTTTCCAAGCTCTGGGTAGAGCCAGGACACGGAGATGCATTAAGGGTGGGTCAACTCTGCCGCACACACAGTCATTCTTCATTCCAAACAAACACCATTGGCATACATGGTTGAATCTACCCAGTGGGGCATTTTCCATGCGTTTGCTGACACTGTCCCACAGAAGTTACATATTCTGCCAAGCGCTCGACTCCTTTCTGCCCAGAAGTCTCCTAACGGATGAGGAGTCTCTTCACAGCACCCTCCACCACAAAAGAGGACAAACAGGCCTTGTGCCACGTGTGTGTCTGGTACATGTGGGAAAGAGGGGCAACTGTTCCCCAGCCCAGGGAGAGGAGGGAAGGGGGAATAACTCCTCTTAAGACCCCTACAGTTGCCCACCCCCTCTGCCGGCTGCCCAGACCCTATGCCTGCTTTTTCTGTCAACCCCTCCTTGTCTTTCGTTTCAGGCGGAATGGGAAAGAGCCGATCGAAAACTGAATCCCACGGGACGACCCATGCTTAGGGCCTCCCAGTGTCCTTGGACTTCAGCTCCCATTTGCCCCAGCCAATCTAGCCAACAGTGTGTGTGGGGGGCAATGGACGTTGTGGTTCAATGCCGCCTGGCGAGCCATAAAATAGGTCACCCTAAAATAGGTCTTGAATCATAAAATCGGTCACAGCGCTGGCAGTGTTTGCCCCTGGACTTGAGAAAGGGCCCTGGGATTCGGCCGCTGGGGGACATGGGGACTTATAGCCCATCCGGCAATTTCCCCAGATGATGCTTCCTAAGCCTTTGTTAGCTGGGTATCCAATTGTGCCAGCATTGCAGCCGGTACTGTGAGAAGGTCCCCTTTCTTGTGCTAATAGATGATGGTGGGGTCTCCACGGATCCACTCAGGGCTCAGGGCTGAGGTGGCGATCCATGCAACCGGGATGGATCCCTCTGCAGCCAGCCAGCCTATAGCCTGTCCGTCCGTCCATCAGGAAGTCATCTCCAGGTCATAGCCTGGGTGAAGTCATGGAATGCCTGTGGGGGCCTCCTCCTCCTCCTCTTCCTCCTCCCCCTCCCCCTCCTCCTCCTCCTCCTCTTCCTCCTCCTCCTCCTCCTCTCAAGAGCTTTGGTCCAGAACTTCTGAGCAACCCCTCTGATCTCTTGGCGTGGATCGTGAAAGGGGTGTTGCAATTACGCCCCTTCATTCTCTTCTGATTCATCCCCTGGCATCGTGTTCTTCAGTCGGGTCGGGTCCCTCCCTCCGGGCCACCTTTTTTCCTGCCTGTGATTCATCTCTCTTTTTACAAACAAGCATCCGATTGTTCCAAGACATTCCATGGAAGTTACTCCAGTCCACATGCTTTGTACTTCACTTGTCGAATAAATTATTCAGTACCGTCCTGGAAACACAGCCAAGGAATTACTGGCAGAAAAGAAAAGGAAAGAAATGATGTTCTTCCCTCTTTGTGTCCAGCATGACGTTCTTCGTGTTGTTATTAAATAATCACTGTTATTTATTAAGTGTATATTAAGTTGCAGTGAATGCATCTAAAACTATATAATTCAAATAAAAACCACAATGCAGTTAAATTAATTGTATTTAAAATTACATCACGCCATTACAAAACAAACTGAAACAAAATTATAGACACATTCAAAATAGAAAAACAGATGAAAACAGAATTAAAACCAGACCAGTTTAATGCCCTGTGACTCTCAGAACACGCCCCCCTCCCAGCTGGTACAATTGTGGGTGATGCTGGCAGGGGGGATTCTGGGTCTTGTATTTCTTTCGGTTTCTTCTGTGTTGGGTGCTGATGGAAGGCATGCCCCAATCTTTAGTAGGAAAGATGCAACCATTTTTTTTAAAAAAAAAAACACTTTCCAGTCACAAACAGGGGCCTGCCTGCCTGCCTGCCTGCCTTGTGAGGCCCTCCAGAGTCTCCTGCTTGAGGAGACTGCTTCACTCTGCCTGATGGCAGGGCCGGTCCTTTGCCTGTTGCCAAAGGCAGCCTGTGCCTCGCTGGTTCTATGGGAATAACTGCCCCTCCCCCAGCCACGCTTATTTTAATTAGCTCTCTTAAGTGCTGAGAAATGACAGCACCTTTCGAAAGCCCAGACGGGCGCAGATGGGGGAACGGAGCGCGCCGTCCCTCCCTCCCGCGAGGCTCCAAATGTCAGCTCTGACGAGGATGCTTCTCTCCTAGTGCAATCTTGGCTGCCTCTCTTTTTTTGGGGGGGGGGAGAGAAAGGAAGGAAGACCCATGGGGCTGGCTCCCGGGGGTGTGTGGGGAGAGGGCTCCAGCTGAAGAGCGGGGGGGGTGCGCTTGGAAAGGGGTACTGGAGGGAGGCAAAATTCAGCCCAACCGCCCTCAAGCCCACCAGCTCTGCCTCAGAGGCTTCTAACGGGCAACCAGCCTGGCGTGGGCTTCCTCCCTGTGGGGGACCGTCGAGCTGCTTGATTTCTGCTTCCTCCAGCCTGTGAGCCCCCCCGCCCCCCCCAGAGCCCCGGCTACCCGTCAGGTCAAGAAGGGCCTGGCTCGGGAGGAGACGCGGGGGGGGGGGGAAAGGAGAGAGAAAGAAGTTGGACGGAGAGGGGAGGGCACGATCCTTCCTCGCGCTCCTGCTTGGAGGGCAGGGCGACCGCGGGGCTGTCGGAGGGACCCCCCCCCGAGGGTCATTGTTCCCCTCCCGCCCCTCCCCGGTGTCGCCCCTCCTTGGCCGGCCTCTGGGGCCTCAACGTCGGGCAGAATACACGCCCTCCGCCCAGCGCTCCCTCTTGCCTCTGGGCTGGCCCGGTGGCCCCGTCCATCTGTCTGTCCGTCCGTCCTTCTTCCCTCCCTCCCTCCCT
This sequence comes from Pogona vitticeps, assembly GCF_051106095.1. Lineage (NCBI taxonomy): Eukaryota > Metazoa > Chordata > Lepidosauria > Squamata > Agamidae > Pogona > Pogona vitticeps. The sequence goes on along the minus strand of NC_135794.1, from coordinate 25,489,937 downwards.
CCCTCCCTCCCTCCGCCGCCCCCTCTCTGCCGGTCTGCCTGTTCGGGCTGTGGGGCGGGGAGGGCGAGACAGCCACCCCCCCGCCGCTCGGCACAAGCAGAGCGCCGGGTGACGAAGGCGAATCGGCCGCCCCGTCGGTGGTCTCGGCGCGAGGGGCCTTCCCGGGGCCGGTGGAGCGGGCGGGCGAGCGGGCGGGGGGCTGCCGGGCATCCGGAGCCATGCGGGCCGGGCCGGGGGCGTCGGGGGCGCCGCTGTGCCTCTGCCTGGCCGCCGTCGGGCTACTGGCGGCGCTGAGCCTGGCCGGCAGCATCTTCCTGCTGGGCCGCTGGCGGGAGCTGAGCGCGGCCGTGCGGGCGCTCCAGGAGGAGGTGGCGGCGGGGGCGACGGGGGCCGGGGCGCATCAGGCCCCCCTGCGCGCCCCGGCCGAGCCCCGCGTCCCGGCGCCCGGGCCGTCGGGGGAGCCCCTGACCGGGCCAGCGGCGGCGGCCGGCCGGAACAAGCGGAGCCAGCGGCGCCGCGGGCTGGCCAAGGGCCACATCCGGGCGGAGAGCGAGGAGATGCTGATGCTGATGACCTACTCCATGGTGCCGGTAAGGACGGGGCTGGCGGCTGGGCGCCCGGCCGGGAAAAGGAGGCGGAAAGGGCTCCGGATCGCCCGCTGGGGCGCTCGCGTCGCCCGCCTTGCGCCTCCAGCCAGCGCCAGGCGGCTTGCGAGCGCCTCAGGAGAAGAGCAGTCCGGCCGGGAAGAGGGCGAGGGGGCCCGTTGGGTTTGGTGGCCCAGCGCAGGGCTGACCACCTCGGGCCCCTCGGGACTCCCTGGCCTCGTGGAAGGAGGGCGCCCCCCCTCCTGCCCTCGACCACCCTCCCCCCCCCCGCGCGCCTGGGCTGCTCAGGAGCCCAGCCCTGGGGAGGGGAAGGGGCTGAGAGCGGTCGCCCTGAACTGGAGTCCCCCCCCCCCCACGCCCATCATCTCCAGCCTGGTTCTTCTGGGTTTCTGGGTCCTGATCGGTCTGCCCCCCCCCCCCCGGGCCAGGCTTTCAGCTGGCACTGGGCTGAGGGAGGTGTTGGGACCCCCGACCCCCGCCCAAGGTCTTCTTCCTGAACCCCCTCCCTCGGGTGTCCCTCTCAGGAACAGCCCCTCAGCTGAGAGGGTTGCGCAGGATCTGCGTGGCAAGATTTATTTATTTATTTATTTATTTATTTATTTATTTATTTATTTATTTATTTATTTATTTATTTATTTATGTATGTGATTTATCTCCCACCCATCTGGTCTGGGTCGACCACTCTTTGTCCAACCTGGATTTGGGCCTGGGAAGGTCCAGCCCCTGCAGGGCTGAGTTGTCATCCTGCCTTGCACCCCAAAGATAAAACCCGCAGTGCTCCCTCCAATGCTCAAACCACATCGCCCTGTCAGAGGTGAGGGTTCCAAGATAAGGGCGGTCCTCTATCCCTGGCATAACGATGTGCATGACTTTTGAGCCGTCGGAATGTAATTTAGCTACATATTCTTATTCAAAAAGCAATGCACTCCATTATTCAAACAGCAGCAAATTGTGCAGAGCTAGGTAACCAGTTACCTCCCGTTTCTTGCGAGGGGACCAGCAGAAGGTGCCCAGGCCCTGCGCAACCAGGGCCGGGTTTGCAAACTCAGGGATGCTTCCCTAAAACTTGTGGGAAACTCCCCCCTCCCTCCCCCCCCCCATTCTCTAACTTTGGCCTCAGAAAGAATGTGAACTCAAAAGGATGAAAGCCAGTATGTGTGTGTGTGTGTGTGTGTGTGTGTGTGTGTGTGTGTGTGTGTGTGTGTGTGTGTGTGTGTGTGTGTGTGTGTGTGTGTGTGTGTGTGTGTGTGTGTGTGTGTGTCCCCTTTCATGGCTTACATAACTAGCCCTTGCTGTTGAGGAGAAAACCAAAAAAAAAAAAAAATCTTCTAATGACCTCCTAATCGCAAGGATTTCTGGTCCTTGCTGTGAGTCCGCGCGGGGTGTGTGTGTGTCCCTGCTTCTTCTCCTCCTCAGGAGAGGTTCAGGAAGGGGCACCTGCAGGGACCCATCCGGAGGAAGAAGGTCCGGGGGGGGGGACTTAGGGAGAACTCCCTTTACTGGACCACAACCCCCCTCCGGAGTGCCCGAGCCTTTGCCTGTACTCTGAGCCAGGCTGGAATTGGCGGGGGGGGGGCATTCAAGGGAGAGCCCACTTCTCAAATAGCGCATTGCACATCCATGGATCCTGTGGGTTTCTCCAGCTGCTGCAGCCCAGGAGGTGGGATGGTGTTCTTCCAGCCTCTGGCTCTTCACAGTTGGATGAAACCAACAGGGGCTGAAAATGCCCAGCTGGACAGGAAAAGGCGTCTTTTTTCCCCCTTTTCTGGACTTCCCTTCTTGAAGAAAAGGTGGCACTGGGCTACCTCTCTCCTGACCAGTAACGTGCTCGGTTGAGGGGGATGCAGGAAAGTCTCAGGGGGACGTCCCTGCATCCCCCCCCCCCTGAGAGCCATGCCAGTCTTTGGGAAGCAACAGAAACCTCACTGGTGGGCCGTGGGGGTCATAGGGGACGCCTCCTTGGAAATCACCCCTCCTTGCCCTAAAACCAGGGGGGAGCGTGCTCCACGTCCAGTTTCCATCGGGAGCGGTGAGGGTGGGAGATGGGGTTCTTGCATCTGCAACAACAGCTGTTGGCCCAAACCTTACCTGGACCTCTGTTGCACGTCTATGCGTGCGTTTAGCGAGTATGTCCGTGCCAAGAAAAGCTGGGAGAGGAACACAGAAATCAGCGGCCATTTCTCCGCACTTCCCATCCTTCTCTTGCCAAAATCATATTATAGGTCGGGTCCTCTTTTTTGCTGCTGCTTCTTCTTCACAGGCTCCCACCGCGAGTGCATCCAGTTGACAAAACACCCACTGATGAAGACGCTCAGCAAAGCGCGAGCAATCAGTCTGCTTTGTTCCTCCTCAACAAAAGCTCAGAAATAAACACAGAGATGGAGGCAGTTTGGGGGGGGGGGACAGTAAAAAAAAAAAGCCAATGTTTCTTGAAACTGCATGAAGTGGTAGAGGAGCGGTCGGATGGGTGGCCAAGAGCTAGACTTTGTCAACGCCATCCGTTGGTTTTTGTTATGATATGATGGAAGAGAGTTTGCTAATGCTGTCTTCCTTGTTCAGAGTCATCCAGAGGCGAAGTTTTGAAATATCTAGCAGAGGTTCTGGGTTGGCTTTGGTGTTCTTGCTTGGGAGAGAAAGGATGAGGCCAACCTTGTTGATACTTTGGTGGCTTTGATACTAGTCTTGATTGTAGTGTTTTGATAGGTTGAAGGCCAGAGTGATACGGTGGTCCTCTCTTTACTCATTGGGTCAGGATCACAATCCTAAGGGAAACCTGGCCACGAGTGATCCTGGCTGGTTCTCCTGGGAGTCTTAAACCCATAACATCGGAAAGGCAAAAAGTTGAGCAAAGCCAACCTGGGCCAGTGGTCCTCAGTCTTCGGCCCTCCAGATCTTTTGAATGCCTTCCCATTGATGGTCCTGGATGGGACGTCTGAGTGCTGAGGCCCAAAACACTTGGAGGAGCAGAGGCGGTGGGAACCACTGACAAGCCAGTCACAGTTAGAAGGCCCTCATCTTAAGTAGGGCTGTAAATTCTTCTGCGTCTCATCAATGCACGAAAGGATGAGGAAACACAAAGTTTGTCTCCTAGCCCACGTTCTTTGTGATTACAGGTGCAGGTGATGCTGGAGTTGTGCAACAGCACCAAAGGGGTGTGCTTGACAGGTAAGACGGCTGCTTTGCGCCCCCCCCCAGGGAACGTGGTGGGGCCACCTTTTCTCCAGCCCCTCTTTTGAACTGTGGAGATTTTTGGGGGGGGGGCACCAACACAAAACAATCAGAAGGACATTATTGATTGGATTCCTTGGACTGCGTGGGAGGGAAAAGGCGTGCATCGCACACGCACTTTGCATACCCGTTCTTTTATAAGAGAGACTCCCTTTGTGTAACAACCCTCTTTCTCAAAGAGACCCCCCCCCCCGAAGTTTGGATTGCGGCTTGTGCCTACGGCAAGAGGGTGCAAACTTGTTTACGTTCTATAAAAGATGGGCTTTAAAGAGCTCTTTTCTCAGTTTGTATTTCTGAAAGTGTTTGACTTCCCCATGACTTCTGTTGAGTTCTTGTACAAATACAAGAATACTTCCCCCCTCCCCCACCAAAGTGAAGTGAGGAGACAAGATGTTGGCAAAGATACTCTGCTGTTTTCTCTTAATTGTGTGGGACATGGCAGGATCCGATGCTTGGGGGGGGGGGACTGAGTTCGGCCGTGTTTGCAACCCAACTGGCTGGCTCCAGACCTTGACAGGATGAATGCGGGGACCAGAACTTTCTCCTTCCTTGGGTTCGTGGGGTGTCTGTCTCCCCGTGGTCCTGGGTTGAAAGCGGACCAATTAAAAGGGTCAACAGGTTGAAATGTGGAGGGAGAAGCTAGGGTTGAGGGGGTGGCTGCCCCATCGCCCTGACCCTTGGCCCCACCAGCAAGGACTGCTGAGAGCACAGCCGAAGAAGAACGCCGGCTTCCCCCTCCATTCCTCCACTTACGCACGACCTTTGAGGGACCTCAGTAGTATTTGTAGTGTGATGTCAGCACTGTCCTGGGAAAGGGTACCATTTTGGACTACGGTTCCCAGAATCCTTCAGCCGACACGCCTGAGGGCTGTGCAGTGGGAAAGGGTGGCTCTGCAGTCCAAATAAGTGCTATTGTTTCGAAACTCCTCTGTGCCTGTTTGGAAGAATTGTTTTACACTTTCTAGTATTAAGTTACGCTTAATGATTTGTTTTCTCTTTTCTCTTTGTTCATTCTCGGTCTAGGGCCACCAGGATTACCAGGTAATAAACTTCTTCTGTTTTGTGCCCTGCTTGCTTCGAAATGAATCTGTAACCAAACTTTTGCATGGGTAAAGGAAGGGACGACAGACATGTTGATTCCTGGTTGATTCCTGCCTCCGTTTCTCTCATCGGGATGTCCCTCCGTATTGGTCTCATCCTTACTAATGAGGATGAGAATGGTAACATTCGTAACATTTGTGTACAAATCATCATATTTTTTGGTCTGCAAAAGTCCCTGGAACTGGCCTAGCTTGTGCTTTCTTGGAGAATTTGCAGCCCTGGATGGTTTTTTTGTATCTTTCTTAACAATCAGCCGGACCTTCTGTTCTTGCTTTGTGTGTGTGAATACGCACATGCTTTGCTTCTCAAAGGAAAAAGATACTGGAGAAATTTTGTGGCAAATACAGAGACCTGGAGTGTGAAGAAAAAAAGATCTTCATTGGTCTTGCTCTTGAATGCAGTGGAAGAATCTTGTGGGCCGTAAAAAACGTCTTGTTGGTGATTGTCCCGTGATGTTCTCTTTTGGAATCTGAATCTTCAAAGTTGCCCTAAATCTCCACTCGCCTTGGGTGTAACGTGTAGCCCGTCCTAGAGGTTCTATTTAAGTCAGCGGGAGCTGCTTTTGAGTGAGTGGTTTTTAGCTGCACTTGAGAGACTGGCCTTTTCTTCCTGAGGATTTCGGCAGGGTGCGGGTCGTCTGAGGAGAAGGAAATCCACCCCACACCCCACACCCCTCAATTTTTAGCACAGGCTAAAGAAGACCTGTTCAGACTGAGGGCCATTCGTGGACTTTGGAAGCCTATCCCAGTTCTGGATGTGTTTCTGGGCCTGTTTCTATGTTCAACTGAACACAGTCTCTTGAAAGTGAATTTAGCATGGCAGCCTTCGGGGTGTCAGAGGACCTCCTTCAGGCCTTCCCATCTCGAACCCCGTATCGACGGAAGTGATATTTCCAGGGTGTCGCTTTCCTCCCGCCCATCCCTTGTCTCGGCCCCAGACCATTTCAAAGCAGAGGCCATGGCTTCTCTCTGTTTTTAATATCTAATCCAGAGGGTCCTTTTCGTTCTATATGATATGGATGAAATGCTGGGTGTTACGAAACTCTAATGACGTCCCCAGTCCTTGTTCTGGGCATTGCTGTAGAAGCAGCTACCATTCCAAGCATTTCACAACAACAAATGCTCATTTAATACAATCCTGCCTCCTTTTTATTGACTTCCGTAGCGCATCTGATGCCAATTTATCCCTGGATGTACTTTATTTGTTCCTATGCCGTTCCAGGAACTAACTTTGAAAGACTACGGAGTGATCTGAAGAGTGTTCAGATGGAAACCATACCAGCTGTTTCATAAAAATAGCCTACTGTATTTTGTTTTTAAATCTGCCTCTGCTTGAACCGATGCAGTGAGACCAGCTGCTATACGGAGAGTTCAAAACTCAGCTGGTCAAGAATCATCTGACCGGGTGGGGCCTGCAGGATTGAAGCCTTGGGAGGTCCTAGATTGCAGAGGCAGTGAAACAACCTTTCTTCCCCCCTGTGCCTCCCCCTCCCTCCCAGCTTCCTTGTCCCCTTGAGCTTTGGATTTTCCCTGGGGCCAAGTTTCCCTGGAAAATGGTTGCCAGACATTCCCACTGTAATGATAAATATGCGAGGTGTTCCGTTCTTGAAAGGACAACTAAGAGTCATTAAGTTTACAAAAGACCTGCTCCTTATTTGTCAATACAGATCAGTGGGATGCCAACATTTGGCAGAAAAGGGAACAATCAAGACATGCTTTTGCAAAGATTGTGCAATGTACCACTCAATGTGCAAAACCCCATGTTTATGTGCAGTGTAGATGGTGTTTATGCATAACCCATGTTTCCTTGGCTTGACCAGGTCCTCCAGGGCTGGACGGATTGCCCGGTTTGAATGGATCAGACGGCCTTCCTGGCATCCCAGGGCAAAAGGGTGACCCTGGAAAAAGAGGAAAAGCAGGTATATTTTATTTTGTGCCGCTATTTTCTCTCTCCCTCCTGTCCTCTGTCTTCCTGCCTCCTGTACAGACGAAAAGCATCTTGGGAGCCACGCATTCCAAGGGTCTCCCCAAATGACAATCCTTGGAATTCCCACTTCTCTAAAATTTGGGTCAAGAGGAGCTCTGGCCGGGCACAAGATGCCTGCAAGGCTGTATTTTTATACCATGCCATGTCTGGTCTTTTTGTTTTTTTTAAATACTTTCCATTTTTTTCCTTTCCTTGTTTGGCAGGACCAAAAGGAGACCCCGGGGAGAATGGCGAAAAGGGAGACTCCGGGGAGATCGGCTTGCCTGGGAAAGAGGGAGCCCATGGGCAGAAGGGCTCTCAGGGGCCCAAGGGGGAGAAAGGAGAGCCAAACAACGAGGTGTCCCTAAAAGGTGAGAGGACAAGGGGCTCGAAGGGAGGAAGGGGCACAACGGGTCATTGGCAGGAGCCCCAGGGGAGGAGGGGACATGGTGTCTTTTTGTTTCAGATGACACTGTGGGCGGGGGTGGGGGTACGGGATGCCAAGCCTCAGCCCCCTTGATTAAAATCATGCCGATTTTTGTTCTTCAAAGGGCGAAGGCTTGGACTCTCTGATGGGTCCCCATGGGGCCTTTGCTGCGTCAACGGACTCACCGCTTAAGCCTTTTTCCTTCAGCAATCCATTTCTTTCCGGGTTGGGGGTTGGAGATGTTTTTGAAGCAGTAGTTCCCAATGGTCAGGGTCCTGGGATTCAGGAAGACACCCCCCCCCCAGTGATCTTTTTTAGTGGTTCCAGATCACGAGTGTTCTTGTCTCCAGTCCTGGAATAAACCCTTCTGGACCGAAGCTGCTGATCTCCCCATCTTGAATCCAAGGCTGCCTTGGAACCTCCATGTTATCGTTTTGGCACAGCATCACTCTTTGTCCCCTCCCCCCCTTATATCCTTAGGTGAGAAAGGGGAGCCTGGTCCTCCGGGGGCCCCCGGTCCTCCAGGCCCACCAGGAAAGCGCAAAGCAAAACCTCCGGCCGAAGAGAAAATGTACAGCATCGAGTGTGCAGGTAAGGGTCCCTTGGTGTTGTAGCGGAGAGATCGTTCCTGTGGGTACAAATATTAGCTCCCTTCTCTTCCCCCCCCCCCCCGGCATAGCGTTGATTACTACCAAGTCATCATGTAGCCTGAAAGAGCCAGAGTATATCCTCTGTACATATCTCGGAAGTTCAGGTGCAGGCGTTTGTTGGCAAGGAAGAATGAGGAGAAGGTGCAGAATTAGAGGGGGCTGAATGTAGACCCCCTGAATAGGGGTAGCAATAGTAATAGTCATCATAAACCGTGATCAACATCAAGATCATAAAGAAGGCCAAAGGATAACCCAGGCCTTTGTCAGAAGATGGAGCGCAGGGTGTGTGTGCGTGTGGCCAGGCTGCCTCCACCGATACCCTCCCTGCTGTCTCTTAGGAGTTGATCTCTGTGGTCTGAAGTCCAACCTGCAGGCAGAAAACTAGCAAATGCCCGCTTGGGCTTTCTCCCGCATTCTAGTTTTTTTCCCTTCCCTTTTACGAAAGCTTCACATTCATGAACTTCCCAAAAGTATTGCAAATAAAAACATCCTCCAGCCCAAATTAAATTCTCACCCAGCTCTGCTGAAAAACGGGCTCCTCCCGCCAGCCTCTTCCCCTCCCTCTCATGTCATCATAGGCGTTTTCACATTTTCAAACCTTTCTCTCCTCTGTTTTTGCTTCATGGTGGATACCCCCCCCGCCTCCCATTTAATTCCACATCGGACAGTGTCAGACCCTAATACAACTTTGTCCTTTTGGAACCAGCGGGTGAAAACACTGGTCTCTCAAATCAGGCACGGGGCCGTCCTCCCGGCTCCACTCCAGAGCCACTCAATGGGGCATCAACCTTCTGCACCTTTTTCTACCTCTCTGGTGGTTCCCCTTGGGGGTTCCTATGGCTGCAGGAGCTGGAGGGTGGCATGAAGATGGATGGGCTGCCGTTTTTCCTGCTGCTCCGCTGAAGCATCCCCTCCTGCCATTTCGGCCCAGGCGTCCGGCCTCTTTGGTGCAGCTGAGAAATCCGTGCTGGCGCTCTCCCCTGCGCCAGCCCCTCAGCCCTTTGAAGGTTGCGATCCTCTTCTGTAGCCTTGCGAGAAGGGTTATCAAGTGACTCGCCTTTCACTCCACCCTCTCCTTCCCTACTTGAGCATCGGATCAAGTCAGGGGTTGGAGGAGTTTGGGGGAGGAAAAGCGCAGTCAATCCGCACAGAGAGATTACAGGCATCTGGGGAGGAAGAGGAGATACGGTCGGTTGGCAGGTGCCAAAAGCAAAGGGAAGATTGGTTTGAGGGGAATCGGGGCAAGAGGGCTGGGAATGCCAAGGTTGTGCTTTAATTACAAAAACTCTCCTGGTGGTCCAAGGAAGCAACTTGGCCTTACAGAGGTGGGCTTTTGATCTCACGTTCTAGGCAACAAACACTTTCTGTGCTGTAGCTTCTTGTGGATGGGTTTCTAACAGCCAGGCCGTGGTGTTGGAAGATGCAAAGGCTGCAGATGATAGAACTGCAGGAATCCCATTTTAGGTGTTTGCCTACAAATCTGTAGGGTTCTGTTGATGGTGGAAGACGGGGATGCATGTGGGCCCCAGCCCTGCCCGTCTTCACGCCCACAGAAGCACCAGAGACCTTCGCCCGTGGGGCGTGGTCTTCGAGGCACCACTGGATGCTCTTTGTGAGTTTACGGCTGTTTCGAGAGATCTGAAAGTGGGCCTTTATAGTCCGATGGCTCGTGCTGGACTTTGGACGAGTTCTCCCACCAGGTGATTGCTTTCCCAGGCCTGGTTTGGCCTCTGCCAGGGGTAAAGAGCTCCTCATCTTGTCCACACTGTTTCTGGAGCGTGTCACCTTTAGTAAAAGAGGGACCTCGTTTGGCGTTAATGAGCCTGTGAAGTGGGAACATGGCCCTCTTCCAGGGCTTGGAACAGAACGTGCCACTTCAAGGATGTTCGAGGAGAACATTGCTGGCTTCTGCTTGCTCCTCTTTACACTATTTCGGGGGCTGCTTGATTAGCTCGCAGAAGGAACTGGCGCCCCACGGATCGCCTCCCCTGCTGTGTCTAGCTTCTGTCTTATCTGTGGAGAAGGAAAGGAGATAATGGGTGGGGTGGATGTGAGCAGCTCTTGGCAAGGTAAGGCCTTGGTTTCTCTGAGCCTGAAGCGAACCCATCCTCAGGCCTCGAACCCATCGCCCGTTCCTCTTTACTTAGGGCACAGGCCCTGCATTCCGATCCTCCCATGTCCCTTCCTGGGACTCGCCCGGAACGGCTTGTGTCCGGAGCACCAACTGGGTGCCCTCCTGACCTTTCAGATTACAGCCCTGTCTGTGGGCACGTCAGCTGGGGCCGATGGGAATTGCAGTCCGAAGCATCTTGTCAGAAGAAGAGGATGACAACAATGACAACAACGGCGATGATCATGGAGGGAGGGTCATATTCTGACATGGGATAAGCCTCCTTCATGCGTTCCCATGAGATGGTGAAGTTCTGAGAACCAAGTACAACACAAGAGGGGGAAAAAGTGCCTTGGCTCTTCCCGGCTTTCCCACTCTGAAGCTCTTTTGTGGGGAGAGGAGAAGCATTTCCGGTTTCCACCAGAGTAGTGGTGCTGGAAAAGGTTTGAGGATCCCGCCCCGCCCCCCTTTGTATGATGGTGTTTTTGAATTGAAGTTGCTTCCATTCTAGATGCCTTCTCTCTCTGTGTGTTAAAAAATAGGTCCCTGCCTCCTCAAGGATTATTAGCAGATTTCCCAAGAACTATGGCTCATATAACCATGGGTTTTGAGGACAGGAAACAGACATTATAAATGATGCAGCATTAGAGGAGGGACTTCTTCAATGGTTCAAAGCATCTGAGTGTGCAACAGATGTCTCTCTCACCTCATGCAATTTGCAAGTCATTGAACTTCGTTTTGTGACTTAAGAGTGGATTCCTCTAATGTCTAATTTCTCCAGTGCAAAAGTCTGCCTGGTTGGCATCTTTTGAATGCTGCTTTCACTTGTATCAACGGGATTGCTATAACCCTTTGTTTTGTTGAGAGACATACCCGGAGGCCATAGGTTCCTTTGACAGCCTGGGAAAGGAGCGCCCCATGTTCATGTTGAAGATGCCGGATGGCATTACAACCCTTGCTTGCGTTGTGTTGGAAACCAAACTCTCCCTTCACCCCCCGAGTAGTAAAAGTCTTATCTCTCTGTCTTGAGCGAGCCTGGTGGTGATCTTTCAGACAGATGGGCGTATCGCAAAGCCATCTCCAGGCCTTGGCCGAGCTCCAACTG